>NC_140254.1:19018667-19088667 GCF_949987555.1 Borostomias antarcticus | reverse complement strand
CTGATGTGTGCCAGATGGTTTGTTTGTTGCACACAGAATGAAACAATGTGAGCTCACAAGATCAGAATGGTCTCACGAGGCTAGTGCAGAAGAAAGAAAAACTATAACTAATAAAAACTAAACTAAAACTAAACATTTTCAAAAAATGAAACTAAACTAGCAAACCTGCTTTAAAACTAATCAAAACTAAACAGAAATTGAAAACAAAAAGTTAAAACGATATAAAAATAAAAATGAATGAAAAAAAGCAAAACTATTATAACCTTGATACACACACACACACACACACACACACACACACACACACACACACACTCACCTCTCTCTCTGATGCTCATTCTGACCATGAATGAGCCTGGTCTGTTGCCTGGGAGATTAAGGAGCTCTTCGGCCTTCTGCCTCACCACGCCCTCATACAGCCACCTGGGAACAGAGCACAACTACATTACCCAACAGCCACCTGGGAACAGAACACAACTACATTACCCAACAGCCACCTGGGAACAGAACACAACTGCATTACCCAACAGCCACCTGGGAACAGAGCACAACTACATTACCCAACAGCCACCTGGGAACAGAACACAACTATATTATCCAACAGCCACCTGGGAACAGAACACAACTACATTACCCAACAGCCACCTGGGAAAAGAACAACTACATTACCAAACAGCCACCTGGGAAAAGAACAACTACATTACCCAACAGCCACCTAGGAACAGAACACAACTACATTATCCAACAGCCACCTGGGAACAGAAGACAACTACATTACCCAACAGTGACCTGGGAACAGAACACAACTACATTACCCAACAGTGACCTGGGAACCGAACACAACTACATTACCCCATCACAGTCTTGAATATGTCAAAGACCACCACACAATTTGATTTGATTTGAATAGAATGTAACACACAATCAAATTACAACAAAATGGTCTGAAAATATGTTAATCAGCAGCAATCGACACAGACTGTAATTTCCACATGCACACACATGCATGCACACACGCACACACACACACATGCATGCACACACGCACACACGCACACACACACACACACACACACAAACACATATGTTTAAAGCATGGTTGCTATGGTTAAAGCAAGCACCATTTTCAATACCGATGGAATGTTCTAGTATGGTTGGCCTGATGACCCCTGCTTACCCATGGTACACCTTGGCCACGCAGTTGTTAGGTATATAGTTCTCCTGTCCCGACGAGTTAGAACGGATTTTCCACCAGCCAGCTTCCCTGAGAATCGCAAGCCAAATGGAATACTGATATAATGATTCTGTCTAGCATGCCTGGGATGTACAGTCGGATCACTCCCTCTAGCCAAAATGTAGTTATTGTAAGTCGTTTTGAATATAAGCATCTGCTAAATGACTAAAATGTTAATGTAGTCTATGACCTAGAAACAGATTCTAGAAACAGATTAAGCCTAGACCTAGACTTCAAAAAATGTCAATAGTATACTTCTAGTACTAGAGTAGACCTAGACTTCAAAAAATGTCAATAGTATACTTCTAGTACTAGAGTAGGCTGAACCTGTATATGGAAAAACTACACATCAGTGATTGCAGACATGCAGAAAGCGAATGGCGTGGACCTACTGAGCAACAACCCTAAGCTTCTCTCCTATCCTGAAGATTGGCTCGCTGATGTCTGGAGAAGGGTAGTCCTGGATAACCACCAGTGTGTCATCCTCCGATTCTGAGGGAAGTCAAGTCAAGTAAATTTTTATTTAAAGTGCAAAATCACCATATGACATGGTCCCAGTACACTTCACAGACATATAACAAGCAAGTAAAAAGAATAAAACAGATTAAAAATCAAACAACCACAAAATATTTTTTTAATACAACAATAAGAGACTGGGCTAGACCCAAGCCGGTTAGGGCAGACCATAAAAACGAGTGAATAGTTGAGATTTCAACATGGTTTTAAACACACCAATGGAGCTCGCCTCCCTGACTACGGCCGGGAGACTGTTCCAGAGGAGGGGGGCACGGTAAGAGAAGGCCTGATTGCCTACTGTTTTTTTCTTGATTTTGGGTATGGAGAGAAACCCAGCGTCTTGGGATCTCAGTGCACGAGCAGGTACATATCGCGAGATGAGTTGTGATAGAACGAAGGATACAACGTTACCCAGATGTTGAACCAGAGACACAAAAAAGACTGAGGCCAGGTTTCCCGAAACCTTCTTAGCGCTAAAAAGCTCTTTGAGTCTTCTTAAGGCACCTTGTTTCGGGAGCCTCAAGAAAACTCAAAGAGCTTCTTAGCGCTAAGAATGTTTCGGGAAACCCGGCCTGGCTTGTTTTCCGTTAATCTAGATCTCTTCTCATTCATCTATGATGGTTTTGTTTCCACTTTCGAATTCTCAAGTGTGGGAGCTTGTTACAGGTACAGTAGCTTGTTTTGCTATGCTAATGCAAATGGTTGAACATTTCTCAGAAAGTCCCACAAACTCCCAGTTGAAATGAATGGAGTTCTATACCTTCAAGTACTGTACTTAGATCCTCCCTTGTAATAACATTAAGGTTAAGGACAGGTGCTTTGGGACTGTATAAAGCACACAGATGTTCTTGGAAGCATCAGTGTAGAAGTGTGGTCAATCATACTATTTTCACATAAAAAAAATATTCAACATTCTATGGACGAATGACAATATTACATTTATACATATTTAAAATACATACACACACACCCTATATATACATCCATATATATAAATGTAAACATGTATTTATTTAATTAAAAGTATATACAGTATATATTATAGGCTATATTTAATTATTAAGTGATTTGTCCCTCAACCATAATCTAAGATGGAAGACTTACCCTTCAGCGCGCAATCGTAGTTGTCCACACTTGATTTGTTTTCTTCTCCAACTTTCAATATGTTCCCCATCATGGACCAACTATAGACAGACAGACAGACAGACAGACAGACAGACAGACAGACAGACAGACAGACATTTTGCTGTCAACTCTTTATCTAAACCATACTTCCCCTCATCAGTGGCAGAGAATATTCTGGACATGACTATTTGACTGCGACCCATGCATTTTTGCCACAGTGTGGGTTTCGCAACTTCCTGTTAGCCACCAGTGTGATGTGCCGAACAGCAGCAGGGGGAAGCTGAGGCTAGATGCTATCAGAGACAATTTTCCATCCAGTTCGTGTTTCTAAATAATGAAACAGCAGTATGGCATCACTTCTGACACTCCCAAGACTTAATGTACTGTTTGTACAGTACGATGCACAAATGTGGTGCCTCACTGGGAGCTCCATGTGTGCATCATGCAGGCTTTTTTCGATCAAATATAAGGCTGGAGGTTCAATGACTTTAATAATCCTGGGGGGGGGGGGGTCAGATTCAAATTGTAAAAAATGAGTGTGACTTACATTACTCAGTTACTACTATATTACGCTATTATGCCTAAACATGATCTCCGGGTTGCTGACATTCTGGAATCCGTACACAACCAGCCAGTCACCATTTTCTAGTTAGACGTACAGTACAGTAGTATGTTCTGTATATCTGGGATAAGCTTACACAACCTGGTTGAACATACTCCTCAGATGGGACGTAACACTACAAAACGATTGCTAGGCAACATCGTCTAATTTTTGCCTAGAATTTGCAATTTGAATAGACCTGTGCCAGGGCATGGTTTTCAAGCATCAGGACTCTACATCAGCCGGAGACCTGGGTCGTAGGCCTACTATTTGCAAATAGTATGAAGTAGCATACGTAAATCACTATCAGTTTTAAAACTTGATTTACCAACCAAGTACAGTTAAACTAATACAACAGTCCCAAAAGTCAAGCCGTAAGATAAATTAAATGGACCTTTAACGGTACTTGCTCTGTGTATTTGACCCATCTCTGTGTAGCAGGTTCCAATGACATAGCCATTGAGGTACAGGACGTAGCCTACCTGTCTGGTAGTCACTCACACAGATGCCCACTGTGGTGGCGAGCCTCAGGCCTGACGGGGTGGACGAGGTCCAACAAGGAGGGACATCGTCACGGTGATACCAGCTCTGCCTTTCTGGACAAAAACCAAAGCGTCTAAGAAAGATCTCGACTTCGACTGAAGAGCGTCAACACACATCAGCTCGCGTTATGAAATGCCACAGTAGTGAGGCAGGAGCACTTCCCCTGGCCACAAGCTCACTTCCTGTCATGAAATGAGGAAGAAACGCAGAGTGCGACGTCACCGCGAATGTGCTTGTTGACAGAAATAGACCACAGAGAAAGTTGAAGTGTTTGAGACAAAAATACAAAAGAACAAAAAAGACAACATTTGGAACATAGACATCAGACTTTTGGACCAAATATGTCACAATATGTTTTATATCCAAACGTAGAATTATATTATGTCTTTGTTAGAAGAATGACAGAGTGTGTACTGCAATCCAACTATGATGTTTCTCTATTGATAGGTGAACCTGTCCCTGTCTTGTAAATGTAGGGTCTGCACCCACTTTTGGTGTTGCCGTGCAACGTGAGCGACAGCTAACCAACTAGAGGCTTTCAATTAAGATGGAGCAGTCAATAGTATTTACCATGAAATGATCATGTGCATAGCATTTTATATATCATGCACCTCACATGTGCACAGCATGTTGCAAAGTTCTATACACTACAGCTTCGGGGTCTACCTCAATTAGGGGCCACTTAGGGGTCATGTCACCAAGAGCCACATCATCTCAGGAAAGGAATGCAAGTCAGAAGTGTCCCAATAATCATAAGTGGTAGATTGTAGCGTTGTAGTACTCGAGACTGGTCTTGGTCTCCAGACCACTTTTTGAACCACTCTCGGAATCGACCACATTTTCACTCGGTCTCGTCTAGGTCTCGGACACAGAGGACTCAGGGGCTGTGTTCCGAATCGCATACTTCTACTTCTTACTACCAGTACCTACTACAGCTGCCCTTAGAAAGTACGTACTTTGCAAGCAGTAGGCATCCAATTGGAACATACTACCTTGTCATAACATTGCGACTTGAAATTTGCTCACATCCGTCGCTGTCCATAACGCGACATTCGTCTACAGCTGTCACGACTTGCACATGTGACGCACATTTCCGCTGCGCACAGGATTGTGGGTCAGTATAGCCAGAAAAGCCTGCTGGCTTGCATACTGCAAAATACGACCGGATGTAGTAGGACATCCTGGTATTTTTGCCATACTGCATGTGGCATACTATGTATTGGGACATACTACATCCTGTTTTGGCATACTATATAGTAGGGTAGTATGCGATTCGGAACGCAGCCATCTGGAGCCATGCATTGTCTAATTTATTTGTTAACATCATTACTGTGATTGGATATAAAACTCCCCGATTCAAATGCAACCAATAAGCTGCCACTAATTTGAAGAAATGTAACGGTTGTGTCATCAACCCGCCTCCCGCGCTCAGTCTAATAAAGAGACTGAGGGAGTCAGGTGGTGTTGTCTACTTCTAAGGATGTCGGCAAATTCATCCATCATGAAATTTGGCTACGTAAATCACAAGGATTTTTTGTGCAAATCTACACTAAAAAAAAAGCACACAGCAGTGTGTAAATACTGTGATGCTACACTTACAGTGACTGCTGGGACCATGTCTAACTTTGATTGTGTGTTTGTGTGTGTGTGTGTGTGTGTGTGTGTTCTTCATTTGGTAAAGAAGAGTGTGTGGTCTGTTGGTTGTGCTGGGAGTGTTTTGCCACAAACAAAATCTTTCAGGGTCACCAAAATCCTAGGGCCCCGGGCCTGGTCTTGACTCGGTCTCTCCATGCCTTGGTCTTGGTCTTGACTCGGTCTCTCCCTGTCTTGGTCTTGGTCCTGACTCGGTCTCTCCCTGTCTTGGTCTTGGTCTTGACTCGGTCTCTCCCTGTCTTGGTCCTGGTCTTGACTCGGTCTCTCCCTGTCTTGGTCTTGGTCTTGACTTGGTCTCTCCCTGTCTTGGTCTTGGTCTTGACTCGGTCTCTCCCTGTCTTGGTCTTGACTCGGTCTCTCCCTGTCTTGGTCTTGACTCGGTCTCTCCCTGTCTTGGTCTTGGTCTTGACTCGGTCTCTCCCTGTCTTGGTCTTGGTCTTGACTCGGTCTCTCCCTGTCTTGGTCTTGGTCTTGACTCGGTCTCTCCCTGTCTTGGTCTTGGTCTTGACTCGGTCTCTCCCTGTCTTGGTCTTGGTCTTGACTCGGTCTCTCCCTGTCTTGGTCTTGGTCTTGACTCGGTCTCTCCCTGTCTTGGTCTTGGTCTTGACTCGGTCTCTCCCTGTCTTGGTCTTGGTCTTGACTCGGTCTCTCCCTGTCTTGGTCTTGGTCTTGACTCGGTCTCTCCCTGTCTTGGTCCTGGTCTTGACTCGGTCTCTCCCTGTCTTGGTCTTGGTCTTGACTCGGTCTCTCCCTGTCTTGGTCTTGGTCTTGACTCGGTCTCTCCTGGTCTTGGTCTTGACTCGGTCTCTCCCCGTCTTGGTCTTGGTCTTGACTCGGTCTCTCCCTGTCTTGGTCTTGGTCTTGACTCGGTCTCTCCCTGTCTTGGTCTTGGTCTTGACTCGGTCTCTCCCTGCCTTGGTCCTGGTCTTGACTCGGTCTCAACCCCTAAAAGTCTTGGTCTTGTCTTGGTCTCGATACTCTGGTCTTGGTCTTGACTTGGTCTGGGGTCAGGTGGTCTAGACTACAACACTGGTGGACTGGTCTGACAGTCTGTGCTTTTTCCAGTACTGGAACCTATCTCTTAAAACCGTGTTGGATTGAGTACTGCTAAGGGGTCTACCTCAATTAGATACAGACTACAGTGCTTGAAATTAAAAAGAAAAAAATAAAGTTTTGTATAAAAACTCTTCAACAGCAAGATTACTGTGCTTGCGCTGTGCTTGCTACACTATGAAGTGTCAGAAACTAAGGTGGCCCTCTAGATGTGAGAGGATGCCACCTGTCATGTGTGCGCTACTTCTGTGGTTAGCGTGCCAAGACGACGACCTCCCTGACCCCTAACGTCCTCGCTTACTGAGCTGTCAGCTACCTGAACAAGAGAAGTCGCTTTGGATAAAAGTGTCTGCTGAATGACTGTAATGTAATGTACAGCAATGAGAATAGGTTCGACATAACATTAACCTTACATGCAAGGAAATCAAGAGTAAACTGGTTACTGTTTACGTTTCAATGCTGCTGTTGTTTAGTTGTTGATTCAACTTGTGTTAAGGGAACATGTCAAACTATTGTCTGGAATATAATTTGAAGTTGCATCTCTGAATGAAAAACATGAATTACACAAATTTGGAAATAGATGAGCTTCAGTCAGAGAGAGAGAGAGAAAGAAAGAAAGAAAGAAAGAGAAAGAAAGAAAGAAAAATAACCAGGGCCAGGACAAACACAAAGCTGTGTGTGTGTGTGTATGTGTGTGTGTGTGTGTGTTTGTGTGCGTGCACGCGTGTGCGAAGGTATGTGCATGTGTGTGTGTGCGTGCACGCGTGTGCGAAGGTACTGTATGTGCACTCTAGTGTATGTGTGCTTGTATGTGCATTCAATGCATAGTGTGCGTTTGTGTGTATGTTCAAAAGGCATCGCTTCACACTTTGTACAGCACAAAGTCTTGTCCTTGCGCTGAGCTCTTTTGAATTCACAACCACAACTCTGTCATTTCCAGTATATCCCTCATCTCGCACGGCTGGTTTCAGGTCTGCAGTCTTCAAAAAAGCTGTTTGTGCTATGAGAGACGCAGGCCTGCAGATTCAACTGAAAAAACATAAGGGGTATGTATGGCATTTTTTTTTTCAGACCAAATTATTTTTATCTACAACCTTCATGAACATTCACAGGTATGTAGGCCAAGCAATTCTGATCATAGATCTGCCACCTAGGTGTGAATAGTCCATTAGTAGGCCGAGCAGTGAACAATTTAATTATGTCCACCTGAAAAAAAACATAAGGGGTATGTATGGCTTTTTTTTTCAGACCAAATTTATTTTTATCTACAATCTTCATGAACATTCACAGGTATGTAGGCCAAGCAATTCTGATCATAGATCTGCCACCCAGGTGTGTCCAGTCCATTACTAGGCCGAGCAGTGAACAATTTAATTATGTCCACCTGAAAAAAAACATAAGGGGTATGTATGGCTTTTTTTTTTTAAGACCAAATTTATTTTTATCTACAATCTTCATGAACATTCACAGGTATGTAGGCCAAGCAATTCTGATCATAGATCTGCCACCCAGGTGTGTCCAGTCCATTACTAGGCCGAGCAGTGAACAATTTAATTATGTCCACCTGAAAAAAAACATAAGGGGTATATATATGGCTTTTTTTTTTTTTCAGACCAAATTTATTTTTATATACAATCTTCATGAACATTCACAGGTATGTAGGCCAAGCAATTCTGATCATAGATCTGCCACCCAGGTGTGTCCAGTCCATTACTAGGCCGAGCAGTGAACAATTTAATTATGTCCACCTGAAAAAAAACATAAGGGGTATGTATGGCTTTTTTTTTTTAAGACCAAATTTATTTTTATCTACAATCTTCATGAACATTCACAGGTATGTAGGCCAAGCAATTCTGATCATAGATCTGCCACCCAGGTGTGTCCAGTCCATTACTAGGCCGAGCAGTGAACAATTTAATTATGTCCACCTGAAAAAAAACATAAGGGGTATGTATGGCTTTTTTTTTTTAAGACCAAATTTATTTTTATCTACAATCTTCATGAACATTCACAGGTATGTAGTACAAGCAATTCTGATCAGAGATCTGCCACCCAGGGGTCTCTAGCCCATTACTAGGCCGAGCAGTGACAAATTTAATTATTTCCACCAGAAAAAAAACATAAGGGGTATATATGGCTTTTTTTTTTTTTCAGACCAAATTTATTTTTATATACAATCTTCATGAACATTCACAGGTATGTAGGCCAAGCAATTCTGATCATAGATCTGCCACCCAGGTGTGTCCAGTCCATTACTAGGCCGAGCAGTGAACAATTTAATTATGTCCACCTGAAAAAAAACATAAGGGGTATGTATGGCTTTTTTTTTTTAAGACCAAATGTATTTTTATCTACAATCTTCATGAACATTCACAGGTATGTAGGCCAAGCAATTCTGATCATAGATCTGCCACCCAGGTGTGTCCAGTCCATTACTAGGCCGAGCAGTGAACAATTTAATTATGTCCACCTGAAAAAAAACATAAGGGGTATGTATGGCTTCTTTTTTTTTAAGACCAAATTTATTTTTATCTACAATCTTCATGAACATTCACAGGTATGTAGTACAAGCAATTCTGATCAGAGATCTGCCACCCAGGGGTCTCTAGTCCATTACTAGGCCGAGCAGTGACAAATTTAATTATTTCCACCTGAAAAAAACATAAGGGGTATGTATGGCTTTTTTTTTTTCAGACCAAATTTATTTCTATCTACAATCTTCATGAACATTCACAGGTATGTGGACTACATACTACGTATATGCACTAGACACACCTGGGTGGCAGATCTATGATCAGAATTGCTTGTACTACATACCTGTGAAGGTTCATGAAGATTGTAGATAAAAAAAAATTTGGTCTGAAAAAAAAAAAGCCATACATAGCCCTTATGTTTTTTTTCAGGTGGACATAATTAAATTGTTCACTGCTCGGCCTAGTAATGGACTAGACACCCCTGGGTGGCAGATCTATGATCAGAATTGCTTGGCCTACATACCTGTGAAAAAAAAGCCATACATACAGTACCCCTTATGTTTTTTTACAGGTGGAAATAATTAAATTTATCACTGCTCGGCCTAGTAATGGACTAGACACACCTGGGTGGCAGATCTATGATCTGAATTGCTTGGCCTACATACCTGTGAATGTTCATGAAGATTGTAGATAGAAATAAATTTGGTCTGAAAAAAAAGAAGCCATACATACCCCTTATGTTTTTTTTCAGGTGGAAATAATTAAATTTATCACTGCTCGGCCTAGTAATGGACTAGACACCCCTGGGTGGCAGATCTATGATCAGAATTGCTTGTACTACATACCTGTGAAGGTTCATGAAGATTGTAGATAGAAATAAATTTGGTCTGAAAAAAAAAAAGCCATACATACCCCTTATGTTTTTTTTCAGGTGGAAATAATTAAATTTATCACTGCTCGGCCTAGTAATGGACTAGACACACCTGGGTGGCAGATCTATGATCAGAATTGCTTGGCCTACATACCTGTGAATGTTCATGAAGATTGTAGATAGAAATGAATTTGGTCTGAAAAAAAAAAAAGCCATACGTACCCCTTATGGTTTTTTTCAGGTGGAAATAATTAAATTTATCACTGCTCGGCCTAGTAATGGACTAGACACACCTGGGTGGCAGATCTATGATCTGAATTGCTTGGCCTACATACCTGTGAATGTTCATGAAGATTGTAGATAGAAATAAATTTGGTCTTAAAAAAAAACGCCATACATACATACCCCTTATGTTTTTTATCAGGTGGACATAATTAAATTGTTCACTGCTCGGCCTAGTAATGGACTAGACACACCTGGGTGGCAGATCTATGATCTGAATTGCTTGGCCTACATACCTGTGAATGTTCATGAAGATTGTAGATAGAAATAAATTTGGTCTGAAAAAAAAACGCCATACATACCCCTTATGTTTTTTTTCAGGTGGAAATAATTAAATGTATCACTGCTCGGCCTAGTAATGGACTAGACACACCTGGGTGGCAGATCTATGATCAGAATTGCTTGGCCTACATACCTGTGAATGTTCATGAAGATTGTAGATAGAAATAAATTTGGTCTGAAAAAAAAACGCCATACATACCCCTTATGTTTTTTTTCAGGTGGAAATAATTAAATGTATCACTGCTCGGCCTAGTAATGGACTAGACACCCCTGGGTGGCAGATCTATGATCAGAATTGCTTGGCCTACATACCTGTGAATGTTCATGAAGATTGTAGATAGAAATAAATTTGGTCTGAAAAAAAAAAAGCCATACATACCCCTTATGTTTTTTTTCAGGTGGAAATAATTAAATGTATCACTGCTCGGCCTAGTAATGGACTAGACACCCCTGGGTGGCAGATCTATGATCAGAATTGCTTGGCCTACATACCTGTGAATGTTCATGAAGATTGTAGATAGAAATAAATTTGGTCTGAAAAAAAAAAGCCATACATACCCCTTATGTTTTTTTTCAGGTGGAAATAATACAATTGTTCACTGCTCGGCCTAGTAATGGACTAGACACCCCTGGGTGGCAGATCTATGATCAGAATTGCTTGTACTACATACCTGTGAAGGTTCATGAAGATTGTAGATAAAAATAAATTTGGTCTGAAAAAAAAAATGCCATACATACCCCTTATGTTTTTTTTCAGGTGGACATAATTCAATTGTTCACTGCTCGGCCTAGTAATGGACTAGACACCCCTGGGTGGCAGATCTATGATCAGAATTGCTTGGCCTACATACCTGTGAATGTTCATGAAGATTGTAGATAGAAATAAATTTGGTCTGAAAAAAAAAAAGCCATACATACCCCTTATGTTTTTTTTCAGGTGGACATAATTAAATTGTTCACTGCTCGGCCTAGTAATGGACTAGACACACCTGGGTGGCAGATCTATGATCTGAATTGCTTGGCCTACATACCTGTGAATGTTCATGAAGATTGTAGATAGAAATAAATTTGGTTTGAAAAAAAAAAAGCCATACATACCCCTTATGTTTTTTTTCAGGTGGAAATAATTAAATGTATCACTGCTCGGCCTAGTAATGGACTAGACACCCCTGGGTGGCAGATCTATGATCAGAATTGCTTGTACTACATACCTGTGAAGGTTCATGAAGATTGTAGATAAAAATAAATTTGGTCTGAAAAAAAAACGCCATACATACCCCTTACGTTTTTTTTCAGGTGGAAATAATTAAATTTGTCACTGCTCGGCCTAGTAATGGACTAGACACCCCTGGGTGGCAGATCTATGATCAGAATTGCTTGTACTACATACCTGTGAAGGTTCATGAAGATTGTAGATAGAAATAAATTTGGTCTGAAAAAAAAAGCCATAAATACCCCTTACGTTTTTTTTCAGGTGGAAATAATAAAATGTGTCACTGCTCGGCCTAGTAATGGACTAGACACACCTGGGTGGCAGATCTATGATCTGAATTGCTTGGCCTACATACCTGTGAATGTTCATGAAGATTATAGATAGAAATAAATTTGGTCTGAAAAAAAAAAAGCCATACATACCCCTTATGTTTTTTTTCAGGTGGAAATAATTAAATTTATCACTGCTCGGCCTAGTAATGGACTAGACACACCTGGGTGGCAGATCTATGATCTGAATTGCTTGGCCTACAAACCTGTGAATGTTCATGAAGATTATAGATAGAAATAAATTTGGTCTGAAAAAAAAAAGCCATACATACCCCTTATGTTTTTTTTCAGGTGGAAATAATACAATTGTTCACTGCTCGGCCTAGTAATGGACTAGACACCCCTGGGTGGCAGATCTATGATCTGAATTGCTTGGCCTACATACCTGTGAATGTTCATGAAGATTATAGATAGAAATAAATTTGGTCTGAAAAAAAAAAAGCCATACATACCCCTTATGTTTTTTTTCAGGTGGAAATAATTAAATTTATCACTGCTCGGCCTAGTAATGGACTAGACACACCTGGGTGGCAGATCTATGATCTGAATTGCTTGGCCTACATACCTGTGAATGTTCATGAAGATTGTAGATAGAAATAAATTTGGTCTGAAAAAAAAAAAGCCATACATACCCCTTATGTTTTTTTTCAGGTGGACATAATTAAATTGTTCACTGCTCGGCCTAGTAATGGACTAGACACACCTGGGTGGCAGATCTATGATCTGAATTGCTTGGCCTACATACCTGTGAATGTTCATGAAGATTGTAGATAGAAATAAATTTGGTCTGAAAAAAAAAAAGCCATACATACCCCTTATGTTTTTTTTCAGGTGGAAATAATTAAATGTATCACTGCTCGGCCTAGTAATGGACTAGACACCCCTGGGTGGCAGATCTATGATCAGAATTGCTTGGCCTACATACCTGTGAATGTTCATGAAGATTGTAGATAGAAATAAATTTGGTCTGAAAAAAAAAAGCCATACATACCCCTTATGTTTTTTTTCAGGTGGAAATAATTAAATTTATCACTGCTCGGCCTAGTAATGGACTAGACACACCTGGGTGGCAGATCTATGATCAGAATTGCTTGGCCTACATACCTGTGAATGTTCATGAAGATTGTAGATAGAAATGAATTTGGTCTGAAAAAAAAAAAAAGCCATACGTACCCCTTATGGTTTTTTTCAGGTGGAAATAATTAAATTTATCACTGCTCGGCCTAGTAATGGACTAGACACACCTGGGTGGCAGATCTATGATCTGAATTGCTTGGCCTACATACCTGTGAATGTTCATGAAGATTGTAGATAGAAATAAATTTGGTCTTAAAAAAAAACGCCATACATACATACCCCTTATGTTTTTTATCAGGTGGACATAATTAAATTGTTCACTGCTCGGCCTAGTAATGGACTAGACACACCTGGGTGGCAGATCTATGATCTGAATTGCTTGGCCTACATACCTGTGAATGTTCATGAAGATTGTAGATAGAAATAAATTTGGTCTGAAAAAAAAACGCCATACATACCCCTTATGTTTTTTTTCAGGTGGAAATAATTAAATGTATCACTGCTCGGCCTAGTAATGGACTAGACACACCTGGGTGGCAGATCTATGATCAGAATTGCTTGGCCTACATACCTATGAATGTTCATGAAGATTGTAGATAGAAATAAATTTGGTCTGAAAAAAAAACGCCATACATACCCCTTATGTTTTTTTTCAGGTGGAAATAATTAAATGTATCACTGCTCGGCCTAGTAATGGACTAGACACCCCTGGGTGGCAGATCTATGATCAGAATTGCTTGGCCTACATACCTGTGAATGTTCATGAAGATTGTAGATAGAAATAAATTTGGTCTGAAAAAAAAAACGCCATACATACCCCTTATGTTTTTTTTCAGGTGGACATAATTCAATTGTTCACTGCTCGGCCTAGTAATGGACTAGACACCCCTGGGTGGCAGATCTATGATCAGAATTGCTTGTACTACATACATGTGAAGGTTCATGAAGATTGTAGATAAAAATAAATTTGGTCTGAAAAAAAAAGCCATAAATACCCCTTACGTTTTTTTTCAGGTGGAAATAATAAAATTTGTCACTGCTCGGCCTAGTAATGGACTAGACACACCTGGGTGGCAGATCTATGATCTGAATTGCTTGGCCTACATACCTGTGAATGTTCATGAAGATTATAGATAGAAATAAATTTGGTCTGAAAAAAAAAAAGCCATACATACCCCTTATGTTTTTTTTCAGGTGGAAATAATTAAATTTATCACTGCTCGGCCTAGTAATGGACTAGACACACCTGGGTGGCAGATCTATGATCTGAATTGCTTGGCCTACATACCTGTGAATGTTCATGAAGATTGTAGATAGAAATAAATTTGGTCTGAAAAAAAAAAAGCCATACATACCCCTTATGTTTTTTTTCAGGTGGAAATAATTAAATGTATCACTGCTCGGCCTAGTAATGGACTAGACACCCCTGGGTGGCAGATCTATGATCAGAATTGCTTGGCCTACATACCTGTGAATGTTCATGAAGATTGTAGATAGAAATAAATTTGGTCTGAAAAAAAAAAGCCATACATACCCCTTATGTTTTTTTTCAGGTGGAAATAATACAATTGTTCACTGCTCGGCCTAGTAATGGACTAGACACCCCTGGGTGGCAGATCTATGATCAGAATTGCTTGTACTACATACCTGTGAAGGTTCATGAAGATTGTAGATAAAAATAAATTTGGTCTGAAAAAAAAAACGCCATACATACCCCTTATGTTTTTTTTCAGGTGGACATAATTCAATTGTACACTGCTCGGCCTAGTAATGGACTAGACACCCCTGGGTGGCAGATCTATGATCAGAATTGCTTGTACTACATACCTGTGAAGGTTCATGAAGATTGTAGATAAAAATAAATTTGGTGTGAAAAAAACGCCATACATACCCCTTATGTTTTTTTTCAGGTGGACATAATTAAATTGTTCACTGCTCGGCCTAGTAATGGACTAGACACACCTGGGTGGCAGATCTATGATCTGAATTGCTTGGCCTACATACCTGTGAATGTTCATGAAGATTGTAGATAGAAATAAATTTGGTTTGAAAAAAAAAAAGCCATACATACCCCTTATGTTTTTTTTCAGGTGGAAATAATTAAATGTATCACTGCTCGGCCTAGTAATGGACTAGACACCCCTGGGTGGCAGATCTATGATCAGAATTGCTTGTACTACATACCTGTGAAGGTTCATGAAGATTGTAGATAAAAATAAATTTGGTCTGAAAAAAAAACGCCATACATACCCCTTACGTTTTTTTTCAGGTGGAAATAATTAAATTTGTCACTGCTCGGCCTAGTAATGGACTAGACACCCCTGGGTGGCAGATCTATGATCAGAATTGCTTGTACTACATACCTGTGAAGGTTCATGAAGATTGTAGATAGAAATAAATTTGGTCTGAAAAAAAAAGCCATAAATACCCCTTACGTTTTTTTTCAGGTGGAAATAATAAAATGTGTCACTGCTCGGCCTAGTAATGGACTAGACACACCTGGGTGGCAGATCTATGATCTGAATTGCTTGGCCTACATACCTGTGAATGTTCATGAAGATTATAGATAGAAATAAATTTGGTCTGAAAAAAAAAAAGCCATACATACCCCTTATGTTTTTTTTCAGGTGGAAATAATTAAATTTATCACTGCTCGGCCTAGTAATGGACTAGACACACCTGGGTGGCAGATCTATGATCTGAATTGCTTGGCCTACATACCTGTGAATGTTCATGAAGATTATAGATAGAAATAAATTTGGTCTGAAAAAAAAAAGCCATACATACCCCTTATGTTTTTTTTCAGGTGGAAATAATACAATTGTTCACTGCTCGGCCTAGTAATGGACTAGACACCCCTGGGTGGCAGATCTATGATCTGAATTGCTTGGCCTACATACCTGTGAATGTTCATGAAGATTATAGATAGAAATAAATTTGGTCTGAAAAAAAAAAAGCCATACATACCCCTTATGTTTTTTTTCAGGTGGACATAATTAAATTGTTCACTGCTCGGCCTAGTAATGGACTAGACACACCTGGGTGGCAGATCTATGATCTGAATTGCTTGGCCTACATACCTGTGAATGTTCATGAAGATTGTAGATAGAAATAAATTTGGTCTGAAAAAAAAAAAGCCATACATACCCCTTATGTTTTTTTTCAGGTGGAAATAATTAAATGTATCACTGCTCGGCCTAGTAATGGACTAGACACCCCTGGGTGGCAGATCTATGATCAGAATTGCTTGGCCTACATACCTGTGAATGTTCATGAAGATTGTAGATAGAAATAAATTTGGTCTGAAAAAAAAAACGCCATACATACCCCTTATGTTTTTTTTCAGGTGGACATAATTCAATTGTTCACTGCTCGGCCTAGTAATGGACTAGACACCCCTGGGTGGCAGATCTATGATCAGAATTGCTTGTACTACATACATGTGAAGGTTCATGAAGATTGTAGATAAAAATAAATTTGGTCTGAAAAAAAAAGCCATAAATACCCCTTACGTTTTTTTTCAGGTGGAAATAATAAAATTTGTCACTGCTCGGCCTAGTAATGGACTAGACACACCTGGGTGGCAGATCTATGATCTGAATTGCTTGGCCTACATACCTGTGAATGTTCATGAAGATTATAGATAGAAATAAATTTGGTCTGAAAAAAAAAAAGCCATACATACCCCTTATGTTTTTTTTCAGGTGGAAATAATTAAATTTATCACTGCTCGGCCTAGTAATGGACTAGACACACCTGGGTGGCAGATCTATGATCTGAATTGCTTGGCCTACATACCTGTGAATGTTCATGAAGATTGTAGATAGAAATAAATTTGGTCTGAAAAAAAAAAAGCCATACATACCCCTTATGTTTTTTTTCAGGTGGAAATAATTAAATGTATCACTGCTCGGCCTAGTAATGGACTAGACACCCCTGGGTGGCAGATCTATGATCAGAATTGCTTGGCCTACATACCTGTGAATGTTCATGAAGATTGTAGATAGAAATAAATTTGGTCTGAAAAAAAAAAGCCATACATACCCCTTATGTTTTTTTTCAGGTGGAAATAATACAATTGTTCACTGCTCGGCCTAGTAATGGACTAGACACCCCTGGGTGGCAGATCTATGATCAGAATTGCTTGTACTACATACCTGTGAAGGTTCATGAAGATTGTAGATAAAAATAAATTTGGTCTGAAAAAAAAAACGCCATACATACCCCTTATGTTTTTTTTCAGGTGGACATAATTCAATTGTTCACTGCTCGGCCTAGTAATGGACTAGACACCCCTGGGTGGCAGATCTATGATCAGAATTGCTTGTACTACATACCTGTGAAGGTTCATGAAGATTGTAGATAAAAATAAATTTGGTGTGAAAAAAACGCCATACATACCCCTTACGTTTTTTTTCAGGTGGAAATAATTAAATGTATCACTGCTCGGCCTAGTAATGGACTAGACACCCCTGGGTGGCAGATCTATGATCAGAATTGCTTGGCCTACATACCTGTGAATGTTCATGAAGATTGTAGATAGAAATAAATTTGGTCTGAAAAAAAAAAAGCCATACATACCCCTTATGTTTTTTTTCAGGTGGACATAATTAAATTGTTCACTGCTCGGCCTAGTAATGGACTAGACACACCAGGGTGGCAGATCTATGATCTGAATTGCTTGGCCTACATACCTGTGAATGTTCATGAAGATTGTAGATAGAAATAAATTTGGTTTGAAAAAAAAAAAGCCATACATACCCCTTATGTTTTTTTTCAGGTGGAAATAATTAAATGTATCACTGCTCGGCCTAGTAATGGACTAGACACCCCTGGGTGGCAGATCTATGATCAGAATTGCTTGTACTACATACCTGTGAAGGTTCATGAAGATTGTAGATAAAAATAAATTTGGTCTGAAAAAAAAACGCCATACATACCCCTTACGTTTTTTTTCAGGTGGAAATAATTAAATTTGTCACTGCTCGGCCTAGTAATGGACTAGACACCCCTGGGTGGCAGATCTATGATCAGAATTGCTTGTACTACATACCTGTGAAGGTTCATGAAGATTGTAGATAGAAATAAATTTGGTCTGAAAAAAAAAGCCATAAATACCCCTTACGTTTTTTTTCAGGTGGAAATAATAAAATGTGTCACTGCTCGGCCTAGTAATGGACTAGACACACCTGGGTGGCAGATCTATGATCTGAATTGCTTGGCCTACATACCTGTGAATGTTCATGAAGATTATAGATAGAAATAAATTTGGTCTGAAAAAAAAAAAGCCATACATACCCCTTATGTTTTTTTTCAGGTGGAAATAATTAAATTTATCACTGCTCGGCCTAGTAATGGACTAGACACACCTGGGTGGCAGATCTATGATCTGAATTGCTTGGCCTACATACCTGTGAATGTTCATGAAGATTATAGATAGAAATAAATTTGGTCTGAAAAAAAAAAGCCATACATACCCCTTATGTTTTTTTTCAGGTGGAAATAATACAATTGTTCACTGCTCGGCCTAGTAATGGACTAGACACCCCTGGGTGGCAGATCTATGATCTGAATTGCTTGGCCTACATACCTGTGAATGTTCATGAAGATTATAGATAGAAATAAATTTGGTCTGAAAAAAAAGAAGCCATACATACCCCTTATGTTTTTTTTCAGGTGGACATAATTAAATTGTTCACTGCTCGGCCTAGTAATGGACTAGACACACCTGGGTGGCAGATCTATGATCTGAATTGCTTGGCCTACATACCTGTGAATGTTCATGAAGATTGTAGATAGAAATAAATTTGGTCTGAAAAAAAAAAAGCCATACATACCCCTTATGTTTTTTTTCAGGTGGAAATAATTAAATGTATCACTGCTCGGCCTAGTAATGGACTAGACACCCCTGGGTGGCAGATCTATGATCAGAATTGCTTGGCCTACATACCTGTGAATGTTCATGAAGATTGTAGATAGAAATAAATTTGGTCTGAAAAAAAAAAGCCATACATACCCCTTATGTTTTTTTTCAGGTGGAAATAATACAATTGTTCACTGCTCGGCCTAGTAATGGACTAGACACCCCTGGGTGGCAGATCTACGATCAGAATTGCTTGTACTACATACCTGTGAAGGTTCATGAAGATTGTAGATAAAAATAAATTTGGTCTGAAAAAAAAACGCCATACATACCCCTTATGTTTTTTTTCAGGTGGAAATAATTAAATGTATCACTGCTCGGCCTAGTAATGGACTAGACACACCTGGGTGGCAGATCTATGATCTGAATTGCTTGGCCTACATACCTGTGAAGGTTCATGAAGATTGTAGATAGAAATAAATTTGGTCTGAAAAAAAAAGCCATAAATACCCCTTACGTTTTTTTTCAGGTGGAAATAATAAAATGTGTCACTGCTCGGCCTAGTAATGGACTAGACACACCTGGGTGGCAGATCTATGATCTGAATTGCTTGGCCTACATACCTGTGAATGTTCATGAAGATTATAGATAGAAATAAATTTGGTCTGAAAAAAAAAAAGCCATACATACCCCTTACGTTTTTTTTCAGGTGGAAATAATTAAATTTGTCACTGCTCGGCCTAGTAATGGACTAGACACACCTGGGTGGCAGATCTATGATCTGAATTGCTTGGCCTACATACCTGTGAATGTTCATGAAGATTGTAGATAAAAATAAATTTGGTCTGAAAAGAAAACGCCATACATACCCCTTACGTTTTTTTTCAGGTGGAAATAATTAAATTTGTCACTGCTCGGCCTAGTAATGGACTAGACACACCTGGGTGGCAGATCTATGATCTGAATTGCTTGGCCTACATACCTGTGAATGTTCATGAAGATTGTAGATAGAAATAAATTTGGTCTGAAAAAAAAAAAGCCATACATACCCCTTATGTTTTTTTTCAGGTGGACATAATTAAATTGTTCACTGCTCGGCCTAGTAATGGACTAGACACACCTGGGTGGCAGATCTATGATCTGAATTGCTTGGCCTACATACCTGTGAATGTTCATGAAGATTGTAGATAGAAATAAATTTGGTCTGAAAAAAAAAAAGCCATACATACCCCTTATGTTTTTTTTCAGGTGGACATAATTAAATTGTTCACTGCTCGGCCTAGTAATGGACTAGACACACCTGGGTGGCAGATCTATGATCTGAATTGCTTGGCCTACATACCTGTGAATGTTCATGAAGATTGTAGATAGAAATAAATTTGGTCTGAAAAAAAAAAAGCCATACATACCCCTTATGTTTTTTTTCAGGTGGAAATAATTAAATGTATCACTGCTCGGCCTAGTAATGGACTAGACACCCCTGGGTGGCAGATCTATGATCAGAATTGCTTGGCCTACATACCTGTGAATGTTCATGAAGATTGTAGATAGAAATAAATTTGGTCTGAAAAAAAAAAGCCATACATACCCCTTATGTTTTTTTTCAGGTGGAAATAATACAATTGTTCACTGCTCGGCCTAGTAATGGACTAGACACCCCTGGGTGGCAGATCTACGATCAGAATTGCTTGTACTACATACCTGTGAAGGTTCATGAAGATTGTAGATAAAAATAAATTTGGTCTGAAAAAAAAAACGCCATACATACCCCTTATGTTTTTTTTCAGGTGGACATAATTCAATTGTTCACTGCTCGGCCTAGTAATGGACTAGACACCCCTGGGTGGCAGATCTATGATCAGAATTGCTTGTACTACATACCTGTGAAGGTTCATGAAGATTGTAGATAAAAATAAATTTGGTGTGAAAAAAACGCCATACATACCCCTTACGTTTTTTTTCAGGTGGAAATAATTAAATTTGTCACTGCTCGGCCTAGTAATGGACTAGACACCCCTGGGTGGCAGATCTATGATCAGAATTGCTTGGCCTACATACCTGTGAATGTTCATGAAGATTGTAGATAGAAATAAATTTGGTCTGAAAAAAAAAAAGCCATACATACCCCTTATGTTTTTTTTCAGGTGGACATAATTAAATTGTTCACTGCTCGGCCTAGTAATGGACTAGACACACCTGGGTGGCAGATCTATGATCTGAATTGCTTGGCCTACATACCTGTGAATGTTCATGAAGATTGTAGATAGAAATAAATTTGGTTTGAAAAAAAAAAAGCCATACATACCCCTTATGTTTTTTTTCAGGTGGAAATAATTAAATGTATCACTGCTCGGCCTAGTAATGGACTAGACACCCCTGGGTGGCAGATCTATGATCAGAATTGCTTGTACTACATACCTGTGAAGGTTCATGAAGATTGTAGATAAAAATAAATTTGGTCTGAAAAAAAAACGCCATACATACCCCTTACGTTTTTTTTCAGGTGGAAATAATTAAATTTGTCACTGCTCGGCCTAGTAATGGACTAGACACCCCTGGGTGGCAGATCTATGATCAGAATTGCTTGTACTACATACCTGTGAAGGTTCATGAAGATTGTAGATAGAAATAAATTTGGTCTGAAAAAAAAAGCCATAAATACCCCTTACGTTTTTTTTCAGGTGGAAATAATAAAATGTGTCACTGCTCGGCCTAGTAATGGACTAGACACACCTGGGTGGCAGATCTATGATCTGAATTGCTTGGCCTACATACCTGTGAATGTTCATGAAGATTATAGATAGAAATAAATTTGGTCTGAAAAAAAAAAAGCCATACATACCCCTTATGTTTTTTTTCAGGTGGAAATAATTAAATGTATCACTGCTCGGCCTAGTAATGGACTAGACACACCTGGGTGGCAGATCTATGATCTGAATTGCTTGGCCTACATACCTGTGAATGTTCATGAAGATTATAGATAGAAATAAATTTGGTCTGAAAAAAAAAAGCCATACATACCCCTTATGTTTTTTTTCAGGTGGAAATAATACAATTGTTCACTGCTCGGCCTAGTAATGGACTAGACACCCCTGGGTGGCAGATCTATGATCTGAATTGCTTGGCCTACATACCTGTGAATGTTCATGAAGATTATAGATAGAAATAAATTTGGTCTGAAAAAAAAAAAGCCATACATACCCCTTATGTTTTTTTTCAGGTGGACATAATTAAATTGTTCACTGCTCGGCCTAGTAATGGACTAGACACACCTGGGTGGCAGATCTATGATCTGAATTGCTTGGCCTACATACCTGTGAATGTTCATGAAGATTGTAGATAGAAATAAATTTGGTCTGAAAAAAAAAAAGCCATACATACCCCTTATGTTTTTTTTCAGGTGGAAATAATTAAATGTATCACTGCTCGGCCTAGTAATGGACTAGACACCCCTGGGTGGCAGATCTATGATCAGAATTGCTTGGCCTACATACCTGTGAATGTTCATGAAGATTGTAGATAGAAATAAATTTGGTCTGAAAAAAAAAAGCCATACATACCCCTTATGTTTTTTTTCAGGTGGAAATAATACAATTGTTCACTGCTCGGCCTAGTAATGGACTAGACACCCCTGGGTGGCAGATCTACGATCAGAATTGCTTGTACTACATACCTGTGAAGGTTCATGAAGATTGTAGATAAAAATAAATTTGGTCTGAAAAAAAAACGCCATACATACCCCTTACGTTTTTTTTCAGGTGGAAATAATTAAATTTGTCACTGCTCAGCCTAGTAATGGACTAGACACACCTGGGTGGCAGATCTATGATCTGAATTGCTTGGCCTACATACCTGTGAATGTTCATGAAGATTGTAGATAGAAATAAATTTGGTCTGAAAAAAAAAAAGCCATACGTACCCCTTATGTTTTTTTTCAGGTGGAAATAATTAAATGTATCACTGCTCGGCCTAGTAATGGACTAGACACACCTGGGTGGCAGATCTATGATCTGAATTGCTTGGCCTACATACCTGTGAAGGTTCATGAAGATTGTAGATAGAAATAAATTTGGTCTGAAAAAAAAAGCCATAAATACCCCTTACGTTTTTTTTCAGGTGGAAATAATAAAATGTGTCACTGCTCGGCCTAGTAATGGACTAGACACACCTGGGTGGCAGATCTATGATCTGAATTGCTTGGCCTACATACCTGTGAATGTTCATGAAGATTATAGATAGAAATAAATTTGGTCTGAAAAAAAAAAAGCCATACATACCCCTTACGTTTTTTTTCAGGTGGAAATAATTAAATTTGTCACTGCTCGGCCTAGTAATGGACTAGACACACCTGGGTGGCAGATCTATGATCTGAATTGCTTGGCCTACATACCTGTGAATGTTCATGAAGATTGTAGATAAAAATAAATTTGGTCTGAAAAGAAAACGCCATACATACCCCTTACGTTTTTTTTCAGGTGGAAATAATTAAATTTGTCACTGCTCGGCCTAGTAATGGACTAGACACACCTGGGTGGCAGATCTATGATCTGAATTGCTTGGCCTACATACCTGTGAATGTTCATGAAGATTGTAGATAGAAATAAATTTGGTCTGAAAAAAAAAAAGCCATACATACCCCTTATGTTTTTTTTCAGGTGGACATAATTAAATTGTTCACTGCTCGGCCTAGTAATGGACTAGACACACCTGGGTGGCAGATCTATGATCTGAATTGCTTGGCCTACATACCTGTGAATGTTCATGAAGATTGTAGATAGAAATAAATTTGGTCTGAAAAAAAAAAAGCCATACATACCCCTTATGTTTTTTTTCAGGTGGAAATAATTAAATGTATCACTGCTCGGCCTAGTAATGGACTAGACACCCCTGGGTGGCAGATCTATGATCAGAATTGCTTGGCCTACATACCTGTGAATGTTCATGAAGATTGTAGATAGAAATAAATTTGGTCTGAAAAAAAAAAGCCATACATACCCCTTATGTTTTTTTTCAGGTGGAAATAATACAATTGTTCACTGCTCGGCCTAGTAATGGACTAGACACCCCTGGGTGGCAGATCTACGATCAGAATTGCTTGTACTACATACCTGTGAAGGTTCATGAAGATTGTAGATAAAAATAAATTTGGTCTGAAAAAAAAACGCCATACATACCCCTTACGTTTTTTTTCAGGTGGAAATAATTAAATTTGTCACTGCTCAGCCTAGTAATGGACTAGACACACCTGGGTGGCAGATCTATGATCTGAATTGCTTGGCCTACATACCTGTGAATGTTCATGAAGATTGTAGATAGAAATAAATTTGGTCTGAAAAAAAAAAAGCCATACGTACCCCTTATGTTTTTTTTCAGGTGGAAATAATTAAATGTATCACTGCTCGGCCTAGTAATGGACTAGACACACCTGGGTGGCAGATCTATGATCTGAATTGCTTGGCCTACATACCTGTGAAGGTTCATGAAGATTGTAGATAGAAATAAATTTGGTCTGAAAAAAAAAGCCATAAATACCCCTTACGTTTTTTTTCAGGTGGAAATAATAAAATGTGTCACTGCTCGGCCTAGTAATGGACTAGACACACCTGGGTGGCAGATCTATGATCTGAATTGCTTGGCCTACATACCTGTGAATGTTCATGAAGATTATAGATAGAAATAAATTTGGTCTGAAAAAAAAAAAGCCATACATACCCCTTACGTTTTTTTTCAGGTGGAAATAATTAAATTTGTCACTGCTCGGCCTAGTAATGGACTAGACACACCTGGGTGGCAGGTGAATTGCTTGGCCTACATACCTGTGAATGTTCATGAAGATTGTAGATAAAAATAAATTTGGTCTGAAAAGAAAACGCCATACATACCCCTTACGTTTTTTTTCAGGTGGAAATAATTAAATTTGTCACTGCTCGGCCTAGTAATGGACTAGACACACCTGGGTGGCAGATCTATGATCTGAATTGCTTGGCCTACATACCTGTGAATGTTCATGAAGATTGTAGATAGAAATAAATTTGGTCTGAAAAAAAAAATGCCATACATACCCCTTATGTTTTTTTTCAGGTGGACATAATTCAATGTATCACTGCTCGGCCTAGTAATGGACTAGACACACCTGGGTGGCAGATCTATGATCAGAATTGCTTGGCCTACATACCTGTGAATGTTCATGAAGATTGTAGATAGAAATACATTTGGTCTGAAAATAAAACGCCATACATACCCCTTACGTTTTTTTTCAGGTGGAAATAATTAAATTGTTCACTGCTCGGCCTAGTAATGGACTAGACACCCCTGGGTGGCAGATCTATGATCAGAATTGCTTGGCCTACATACCTGTGAATGTTCATGAAGATTGTAGATAGAAATAAATTTGGTCTGAAAAAAAAAATGCCATACATACCCCTTATGTTTTTTTTCAGGTGGAAATAATTAAATTTATCACTGCTCGGCCTAGTAATGGACTAGACACACCTGGGTGGCAGATCTATGATCTGAATTGCTTGGCCTACATACCTGTGAAGGTTCATGAAGATTGTAGATAAAAATAAATTTGGTCTGAAAAAAAAAAAAGCCATACATACCCCTTATGTTTTTTTTCAGGTGGAAATAATTAAATTTGTCACTGCTCGGCCTAGTAATGGACTAGACACACCTGGGTGGCAGATCTATGATCAGAATTGCTTGGCCTACATACCTGTGAATGTTCATGAAGATTGTAGATAGAAATAAATTTGGTCTGAAAAAAAAAAAGCCATACGTACCCCTTATGTTTTTTTTCAGGTGGAAATAATTAAATGTATCACTGCTCGGCCTAGTAATGGACTAGACACACCTGGGTGGCAGATCTATGATCTGAATTGCTTGGCCTACATACCTGTGAAGGTTCATGAAGATTGTAGATAGAAATAAATTTGGTCTGAAAAAAAAAGCCATAAATACCCCTTACGTTTTTTTTCAGGTGGAAATAATAAAATGTGTCACTGCTCGGCCTAGTAATGGACTAGACACACCTGGGTGGCAGATCTATGATCTGAATTGCTTGGCCTACATACCTGTGAATGTTCATGAAGATTATAGATAGAAATAAATTTGGTCTGAAAAAAAAAAAGCCATACATACCCCTTACGTTTTTTTTCAGGTGGAAATAATTAAATTTGTCACTGCTCGGCCTAGTAATGGACTAGACACACCTGGGTGGCAGATCTATGATCTGAATTGCTTGGCCTACATACCTGTGAATGTTCATGAAGATTGTAGATAAAAATAAATTTGGTCTGAAAAGAAAACGCCATACATACCCCTTACGTTTTTTTTCAGGTGGAAATAATTAAATTTGTCACTGCTCGGCCTAGTAATGGACTAGACACACCTGGGTGGCAGATCTATGATCTGAATTGCTTGGCCTACATACCTGTGAATGTTCATGAAGATTGTAGATAGAAATAAATTTGGTCTGAAAAAAAAAATGCCATACATACCCCTTATGTTTTTTTTCAGGTGGAAATAATTAAATTTATCACTGCTCGGCCTAGTAATGGACTAGACACACCTGGGTGGCAGATCTATGATCTGAATTGCTTGGCCTACATACCTGTGAAGGTTCATGAAGATTGTAGATAAAAATAAATTTGGTCTGAAAAAAAAAAAGCCATACATACCCCTTATGTTTTTTTTCAGGTGGACATAATTCAATGTATCACTGCTCGGCCTAGTAATGGACTAGACACACCTGGGTGGCAGATCTATGATCAGAATTGCTTGGCCTACATACCTGTGAATGTTCATGAAGATTGTAGATAGAAATACATTTGGTCTGAAAATAAAACGCCATACATACCCCTTACGTTTTTTTTCAGGTGGAAATAATTAAATTGTTCACTGCTCGGCCTAGTAATGGACTAGACACCCCTGGGTGGCAGATCTATGATCAGAATTGCTTGGCCTACATACCTGTGAATGTTCATGAAGATTGTAGATAAAAATAAATTTGGTCTGAAAAGAAAACGCCATACATACCCCTTACGTTTTTTTTCAGGTGGAAATAATTAAATTTGTCACTGCTCGGCCTAGTAATGGACTAGACACACCTGGGTGGCAGATCTATGATCTGAATTGCTTGGCCTACATACCTGTGAATGTTCATGAAGATTGTAGATAGAAATAAATTTGGTCTGAAAAAAAAAAAGCCATACATACCCCTTATGTTTTTTTTCAGGTGGAAATAATTAAATGTATCACTGCTCGGCCTAGTAATGGACTAGACACACCTGGGTGGCAGATCTATGATCTGAATTGCTTGGCCTACATACCTGTGAAGGTTCATGAAGATTGTAGATAAAAATAAATTTGTTCTGAAAAAAAAAAAAGCCATACATACCCCTTACGTTTTTTTTCAGGTGGAAATAATTAAATTTGTCACTGCTCGGCCTAGTAATGGACTAGACACACCTGGGTGGCAGATCTATGATCAGAATTGCTTGGCCTACATACCTGTGAATGTTCATGAAGATTGTAGATAGAAATACATTTGGTCTGAAAATAAAACGCCATACATACCCCTTACGTTTTTTTTCAGGTGGAAATAATTAAATTGTTCACTGCTCGGCCTAGTAATGGACTAGACACCCCTGGGTGGCAGATCTATGATCAGAATTGCTTGGCCTACATACCTGTGAATGTTCATGAAGATTGTAGATAGAAATAAATTTAGTCTGAAAAAAAAAAAGCCATACATACCCCTTATGTTTTTTTTCAGGTGGACATAATTAAATTGTTCACTGCTCGGCCTAGTAATGGAATAGACACACCTGGTTGGCAGATCTATGATCAGAATTGCTTGGCCTACATACCTGTGAATGTTCATGAAGATTGTAGATAAAAATAAATTTGGTCTGAAAAATAAAAGCCAAACCCCTTATGTTTTTTTTCAGGTGGAAATAATTAAATTGATCACTGCACGGCCTAGTAATGGACTAGAGACCCCTGGGTGGCAGATCTATGATCAGAATTGCTTGTACTACATACCTGTGAAGGTTCATGAAGATTGTAGATAAAAATAAATTTGGTCTGAAAAAAAAAGAAGCCATACATACCCCTTTTGTTTTTTTTCAGGTGGACATAATTAAATTGTTCACTGCTCGGCCTAGTAATGGACTATCTACAATCTTCATGAACATTCACAGGTATGTAGTACAAGCAATTCTGATCAGAGATCTGCCACCCAGGGGTCTCTAGTCCATTACTAGGCCGAGCAGTGAACAATTTAATTATGTCCACCTGAAAAAAAACAAAAGGGGTATGTATGGCTTCTTTTTTTTTCAGACCAAATTTATTTTTATCTACAATCTTCATGAACCTTCACAGGTATGTAGTACAAGCAATTCTGATCATAGATCTGCCACCCAGGGGTCTCTAGTCCATTACTAGGCCGTGCAGTGATCAATTTAATTATTTCCATCTGAAAAAAAACATAAGGGGTATGTATGGCTTCTTTTTTTTTAAGACCAAATTTATTTTTATCTACAATCTTCATGAACCTTCACAGGTATGTAGGCCAAGCAATTCTGATCATAGATCTGCCACCCAGGTGTGTGTAGTCCATTACTAGGCCGAGCAGTGAACAATTTAATTATGTCCACCTGAAAAAAAACATAAGGGGTATGGCTTTTTTTTTTCAGACCAAATTTATTTTTATCTACAATCTTCATGAACATTCACATGTATGTAGGCCAAGCAATTCTGATCATAGATCTGCCACCCATGTGTGTCTAGTCCATTACTAGGCCGAGCAGTGACAAATTTAATTATTTCCACCTGAAAGAAAACATAAGGGGTATGTATGGCTTTTTTTTTTTCAGACCAAATTTATTTCTATCTACAATCTTCATGAACATTCACAGGTATGTAGTACAAGCAATTCTGATCATAGATCTCCCACCCAGGGGTCTCTAGTCCATTCCTAGGCCGAGCTATGAGAGACGCAGGCCTGCAGATTCAACTGTAAGACTACAGCTTGTCACTAATACCCACAAATTGCCCCCTATCCCTAACCCCCCCCCCCCCCCAGAACAACAAAACTCATGAGAGTGAAACACTGTGAAGTTAACACGGCATATATCCTATGTGTCTGTGGAAAATAGACAAGGAGAAATATTTGATTCAAAGACAGAAATTTACACAATTTAAGAATACGTTTGAAATACCAGAAATGTATCAGTTGCACATTCTACAGTAGGCTTACTGCCTCGCCACTGCTCAAAGTCAGAATGAGTTTTAATTGTTCTGGTCCTTGCATAACGCTGCTTGAGTTTTTTTCCCTCACTTAAAAGTCTTAGGTCATCCTTTTTCCATTTTAAAACTTGGATTAAAACGCTTCAAACCATTAGTTTTTGCTCTTTTGCTACCTTCCTCCCTTTAAAAATGGAGACGCGTTGTCATTATATTTCTACTATTTTTGCCCACGACCTCACAGACCGATGACCATGCACATACTCTCTTTCTCTCTTTTACACACACACACACATGCACACAGGGCATTCTCTTTGATGGTTCATTTATCTAGACATCCCAGGGTTTATTAAGGATGGAAATGGTTGCAAGATGCATAAAATGGTCTTGTGATCTACCAGCACAGAACTCGTGTGTTCTGGAACTTGTTTTGGAAGAGAGAGACAGGGAGAGAGGGGAGGTCAGGTCAGAGAGAGACAGGAGAGAGACAGGGAGAGAGGGGTGAGAGACAGGGAGAGAGAGGAGGTCAGGTCAGAGAGAGATATGGAGACAGGGGAGGTCAAGACAGAGAGAGACAGGGAGAGAGGGGAGATTAGGTCAGAGAGAGACGGGAGAGAGACAGGGAGAGAGAGGAGGTCAGGACAGAGAGAGACAAGAGAGATGGGAGAGAGGAGAGGTCAGGTCAGAGAAAGGAGGGTTTAAGAGAGATATTCTTACTTTAAGACAGCAAGCAGGACTTAGCAGGGTACTGGTCTGAGAGCAGGACTTAGCAGGGTACTGGTCTGAGAGCAGGACTTAGCAGGGTACTGGTCTGAGAGCAGGACTTAGCAGGGTACTGGTCTGAGAGCAGGACTTAGCAGGGTACTGGTCTGTGAGCAGGACTTAGCAGGGTACTGGTCTGAGAGCAGGACTTTGCAGGGTACTGGTTTGAGAGCAGGACTTAGCAGGGTACTGGTTTGAGGCTGATCCAAGCCCAGAAGTCGGCCTCTGTGTCTTTCTGTTTATGTGTGTGTGTGTGTGTGTGTGTGTGTGTGTGTGTGTGTGTGTGTGTGTGTGTGTGTGTGTGTGTGAGAGAGAATGTGTGTGTGTGTGTGAGAGAGAATGTGTGTGTGTGTGTGTGTGTGTGTGTGTGTGTGTGCGCGCGTATGGGGTGTGATTAGTGCCAGCACACCATACTGAAACGCTTGACTTGCGCCTACTTAAGAAGACGCGATGACATCAAACGTCTAAACGCACGTGTATAATTTCCATTGACAAACAATGGAGAGACAGACGTCTCATAGCTGTAACGTACCTGTCACGCAGACGCTGTGCACATGTTGTTTACACGAATTGCGCATCGTGTGCGTGACGGCAACACTACAGGTTAGATGCGCCTCACATATGCGACACCAACACTACACATGACAGTTTGGTAAAATCATAGATGAACGTACGTACGTTCGCTTGTAATGTGTGCAGAAATTGCATAGCGACGTGTCAAACGTGCCAGTGCCTTGCTTGCGCAGCAGACGTGTTAGCGGCCGCACGTGTAAGATCAGTTGCCTTTAAATCATAGCTGGTTCTAATCTCGTCCTTGCCCATTGCGAATGCATTCTCAATAAAAGGAATTCGCACATGTTAAGCAACTTGTTTTTAATAAAGCCTAATATCTGAATGACTCTTTCTTCGCAATTTAAAACAAATGTTCAGATACACGTGTTTCTTGTCAATAGAGGGCGCTGCAGCACCGTCAGCACCAGTTCGAACAGCCACAACCTATTTGAAAATGTAGCGATAGTGGAGATAAAACGACACATATCTAGGAAAAGTTATGCAAGGAGGGTCCTGGAATTTGATTGAGTGCAAATAAATATTATTAATTTTTATTCAATATGGACAAATGAGCCCCGCTCGCAGCTTCTAGTGCCCGCTGACTTAACACGAGCGTGCAAACGTTACATGCATGTGCGCAAAAATGGCACGGCACCTTTTACACGTCACCCTCTAAGAATGCGAGCGACTCGTAACGCGTGCGTATATGCACGCCTATTAATCAGCTCGCCAAAGTACCTTTATACACGCAATGCAGGCGACGAAAGCACTGAGTGTTTGTTACGCTGGCACGAATCACACCCCATACGCGCGTGTGTGTGCGTGCGCACACGTGCATGCATGCATGTGTGTGTCTGTGCATCAGGCTAAGTCCAAGCCAGACTGTTGATGCATTTTGAACATTCCTCCTGACTAAACATGCATTTTCCCTTTACTACTCCTTCAAGCCAACAGCCTATTGTCCTCCATATTATACAGAGCTGGGTGTGGCTAGTGTCATACCAGCCCAGCACGCAGAACGAGCTGTGGTAGGCTGGGAGGAAGGAAGTGCTCATTTTGGTTTGTACTGAAATAACCTACAGGCCTTTAAGGTTGCTTTCGTGTGACTTTGGTGTGAAAGCGTACTCTGCTCTGTGAGATACTTTCAGGTCTTGGGATAGAACTTTAGAATATGACATCTGTATTGACACCAAGTAAATGGTAAATGGACTGCACTTATATAGCGCTTTTATCCAAAGCGCTTTACAATGGCCTCTCATTCACCCATTCACACACACATTCACGGCAGCTGCCATGCAAGGTGCTAACCTGCTCATTGGGAGCAATTTGGGGTTCAGTGTCTTGCCCAAGGACACTTCGACATGTGGACAGGAGGAGGCGGGATTCGAACCGCCGACCCTACAATCATTGGACGACCCGCTCTACCACTGAGCCACAGCTGCCCCACGTGGTGTGTTTCACTATAATAGTCACAGCCTGGAGTGGAGTAGGCTAGGGTGGTGTTGTTGGTGTGGATCTAATAGGCTGGTCTCAGGTCAGCTTAAAGTTTTTTACTCTGAGGTGGATTCAGAGAGAATGAGCTGATGTTAGATACAGGTATGTTGATTGAGCTCCAAGATGCAGTTTATAAGCACCTACTCTCTAGGTCGTCCTCGGACAAGCCTTCCATCTGAGTTTCCAATCATCCCGATCTTATGATAACATACTGTACAGAATGAAGGAATCATTGGATTCTGGATGAAATATATTTTTTTGCTACCAGCAGCATAGAACTTAGAAAGAGGGGGAAAAAAACATGTTGACATGAGTCCAATGTTAACCCTGGAACCTTCTCTTTGTTATTCTACCTTACCGTTTTCCCACTCTGCTTTCTCCTCTTAGTACTGTAGCTTTAGGTTTGATGTCACATCTGTCCACATCTATGGCCGGAGAATCGTAGCAGCTGGTGCGGTTCTGCAGTCGCTTTACTGCACTGTTGTGACGAAAAGAGAGCTGAGCCAAAAGGCAAAGCTCTCGATCTACCGGTCTATCTTCGTGATCGAGATCACGGATACAAGCGGCTGAAATGAGTTTTCTCCGGAGGGTGGCTGGGGTCTCCCTGAGAGATCGGGTGAGAAGTTCAGTCATCCGGGAGAGACTCGGAGTAGAGCCGCTGCTCCTTTGCGTCGAAAGGAGCCAGTTGAGGTGGTTCGGGCCTCTAGTGAGGATGCCTCCTGGGCGCCTCCCTAGGGAGGTGTTCCAGGCGTGTCCGGCTGGGAGGAGGCCGCGGGGTAGACCCAGGACTAGGTGGCGGGATTACATCTCCGCACTGGCCTGGGAGCGGCTAAAGATTCCCCAGGCAGAGCTGGTTGATGCTGCCAGGGAAAGGGATGTCTGGGGCCCCCTGCTGGAACTGCTGCTTCCGCGACCCGACCCCGGATAAGCGGATGAAGATGGATGGATGGATGGTCACATCTGTCACCGTCGGCTGTGTGTCTGTAAAACGAGTCAGTAACTCAGTCATACCTGTAACAGAAGACAAACAGAACAGCGGTGGTGGTCTGTTCAAAAAAGACTAGACGTTTTGAATAAATGCATTTTCCCAGATGGACTTCCTTGAAGATCGCTCAAGTCATATTCTACTCTTCAATCTGCTACATGCTGAGGGATTATACTCTTGTGCACAGCTATTTATCGTAGAAAATGATGACACAGGTGGACCTAGGAGCTCAGGAGAGTGCGAGCCAGTTTCCTGGACATAGGTTGGGCCTAGCCTAGGGCTAAGAAACCCGTTATGTAAAGAAAATATATTCCCCTATGTATTAGCTATAAATATATTATAGTATGTAAAATATATGGAGGAAATATATAGAATAATATATGATAATACATACTATATTGAATAATACGTAATGAATTGCAGCTTTTCATATATTGAATTATATTGAAAAATATAACCACTAGTTTCCTATAAATGGAAATGTATTGTTTGATATATTACATTATATTTTCCAATATATCACAATACATTTTTGTTTTATAAGGGACTCTTGCAACGGATGATCTCCATTGACATATTTAGAAATCTAACAGGCTTAATCTGTGTCCAGGAATCCGTCCCCAAGCCTACTAGATGCAGATCCACGTAACTGACACACACAAGTATTTACCTGTAGGATCTTGCTGGTACTTGTAGGATCTGATACAAACCTCTGGATGTTACCTACCTCGGCCCTGTTCGAGTAGCCTATTTCAAAAATCCTTCCTTCCTTCACCCCTCCTGGAGGTAATTTGCTAACATGAGTGGATAGTTTAAACTAGACTTTAAACATGAGTGGATAGTTTAAACTAGACTTTAAACATGAGTGAATAGGTAAAACTAGACTTTCAACATGAGTGGATAGTTTAAACTAGACTTTAAACATGAGTGAATAGGTAAAACTAGACTTTCAACATGAGTGGATAGTTTAAACTAGACTTTAAACATGAGTGGATAGTTGAAACTAGACTTTAAACATGAGTGGATAGTTGAAACTAGACTTTAAACATGAGTGGATAGTTTAAACTAGACTTTCAACATGAGTGGATAGTTTAAACTAGACTTTAAACATGAGTGGATAGTTTAAACTAGACTTTAAACATGAGTGGATAGTTTAAACTAGACTTTAAACATGAGTGGATAGGTGAAACTGTACAGTACTTTCCCGTAAAGAGACAGGAAGAACTCGCAGGTGTGTGCAGGTGTTGAGGTGATAAATATGGCCTTTTGCTGTATTTATGAGGCTTTTTATCCTCTTTGGATGTTGGCTCAACAGGCGTGCATGATTGATGGCTTCGTATCCATTTACAAGGCATGTGGGAAGTGTCTATTTAACTTTGAAGATGCTAAATGATTTGTAGGCCCTCTTCTGGTAGACACATGGTTTAAGCCTGCGGTTAACGTTGGCGTGTGCTAAGACTGGCTGTTTCGGTGCTCATTGCTCTGATGTACAGTAGCTGGACTCTAGTAGCTGGACTCTAGTAGCTGGACTCTGGAAGCATTTTTGAGCGTTTCAAGGCCAAACGAGTCACACACCCTCCATTTAAAATTACAAGCCTCTTTATAGATTATCAAGAATTCCCTTCATCTTTTTTTCCCTCCGAATCTATATGAAGCCACATCCAGTAGGCTCTCTCCTTAGTGGTGAAGAAAAAAGCTGACGAGTAGCCTATGATGGTGTGTGTACCTTTATAAACCAAAATAGGAAAACGCTTGAGGGATGCCACTCTCAACGACATTTCCTCTTTCCTAAAAACAATGGTGATTGCCTGAGCGCTCACACCAGTCATTTGAGCGGCGCGGTGCCTGTGTTGTAATGAGCAGTATCTAAATATGGCACCTGTAGGCTGAGCCTGAGTGTGTGTCTGTGTCTGTGTCTGTGTGTTAGAGGATGACATTTTTTCGGGATTCCCGTGGGTCCCGTGGGATTCCCGCGGGATGGGAGTCAATTTCACTTTGAATCCCGTGATTGGGCAGGAACGGGAGTAAAAGTCAACGGGAGCAGACGGGAGTGGAAATCTATGACAACAAAATCAACGGGACTGAAAACCATGATGCAGTTGTATTTTATTTTATTTCAAATCAAATCGATATTTGAACATTTCTCCCCAGCATCAAGTTAAACATTGCATTGATCACTTTTTGTCATTTTCATTCAGACACCCAACACTGCATATTTTCTAGTGAGGAAGGAAACCGGAGCAGGATTGGGTGGGAGTAAGAAGGGACGGGAATGGGATTGTGTCAAAGTTTGGCTCGGGATTGGGACGGGATGGGATCTTCTGTGGGAGTGGGGGGGAGTGGGATTTTTTTGAAACTCTCACTCGGGATGGGAAGGAATGGGATTATTTCTGTGGGAGTGGGAGGGAGTGGCTGTCAAAATCCATTCCCGTGCCAGCCTCTAGTGTGTGTGTGTGTGTGTGTGTGTGTGTGTGTGTCTGAGTGAGGCTATGGGAGTGTCTACATGGCTGACTGTATTTAGGTCACCCAGAGGTTCATTAGAGTGTTCATTACTCTTCTCTCTCTCTCTCTCTCTCTCTATCTCTCTCTCTCTCTCTCTGGGTAAACAATGACATCTAGATATTGTACATCTCATCCACTAAAACAGTTTCCAAAGTTATAATGTTGGCCTCCGAATTGGCATAGGCTGCTCCAAAACCTCTACATCTGTGAAAGACATCAACCCTGCCTAAACACATCCAGCTACTACACACTCCATACCTTTTATTTTTAGAAGGGGGGGGGGGAGGGGGGATATGGCATCTGGATAATCCCTGAAAAAAAAAAAAAAAAACTTTTGGCAGTTGGGGGAGTTTGTATTTGCTTATGTTGTCATTTCAATAATTGTGTTAATATAATTTCTTATTCCTTTATAGAATGTGTGTAATTATGGTCTCAGTGCTTTGCCATATTAATAGAATCATAATTGAAGTAAATTGCCCTCAGTAACTCAAGCATCTGTTAGCAGACCACCAAGTATGGGATGATCCTGAGAGGACCAGTACAGGACCTGAAGCCCTATTCCGTGCGGTAGGGCGGTGCAGTGTTATTCCAGGAATCATAGACTCTACTCCAGTATTTAGACTGGCCCAGCAACAGCTCAGCCCTATCTTGGCTGTGAACGCAGCTGTGGGTCTGGTCAGTAATACTGTACAATTTAAAGTATCTTTTTTGAGCCGTTTATAGGATCTTTGATGCTTCTGATCCCGGATATGTATATTCTCATGTGGTATTAAATCCAGTTTTACATTTATTTGGTTGGGATCTTGACACTGAAATGTGTTTGAAACATTTCTTCGATGAAGTGTCAGGCGTTCCTCACAGCTCACATCTTTGTTTCTTTGACCTTTGATTCCTACCTGCTTCCTCCTCCACACACACACACACACACACACACACATACACACCCACACACATACATACAGTACACATGCACACACAGACACACGCACACGTGTACTCTCTCTCTCTCTCTCTCTCTCTCACACACACACACACACACATGCACACACACACATACATACAGTACACATGCACATCCACACACATACATACAGTACACATGCACACACAGACACATGTGTACTCTCTCTCTCTCTCTCTCACACACACACACATGCACACCCACACACATACACACAGACACATGCACACACGTGTACTCTCTCTCACACACACACACACACACACACACACACACACACACACACACACACACACACACACACACACTGGACCGACAGATGAAGCCGGTCTACTCTGGGTTAGAAGGAAAACTAGTCTTCTCCCCAGACTACAGTTCTGGTAGGTAAACTGAGACCTGCTTCACAGGTCAGTCTACAGTCAGTCTACAGTCCCTCTATGACTGAATGGTGCATGGCAGGCCTCTTTACTGCACACATTGAATGAGTCAGATGTACAGTACTCACTCATACCTCTGCAAAAGACATCTCACTCAACAAGCCTTAGGCCCTACATCAAGACAAGCTACGAAGGTTATTAAAGCTGAGCACTCACAGCTGCACTAATGAAAGTGCTAGCATGCTGTACTGTGCGCTATTGATGGTAAATGGTGACATTACACTAATAGGGCAGCTGTGTGTATCTCAGAGATGCAGTCCTGAGGCTGGTGAAAGTGGTCGTAATGGCTGGGTGTGATTGGCGCTCTCCAGTCTATGATTAAAGTGGGGCTCTGTAACAGAGCCACCTGTATATGCTGGCGCTCCTACACACACGCATACACACACACACGCACGCACACACACACGCACACACACACACACACACGCACACACACGCACACACACACACACACACACAGCATGGTCTCATAGCCTAGGGGTAATGCCAGCCTTCACATCCAGGGAAGGTAACTACGGGTTACAGTGCTAGCCTGGCCCAGCCCATAATAAGCGGCTGTGCCAGCCAGCCCACTCAGTCTCCTCAAGTGGCTCAGATGGGAATCTCAGTTATCACCGCGTCATCACCTATTACCTGGTTATTACTGGCACTTAATCTTGCACTACAAGCCATTCTAAACATGTTCAATTTTAAAGAGCACCTGTGGAAGTTTTCCCCCCCTCCCCCTGCCCAAAGCAATATCAGATTCGCTCTGTGCACTGTGTGTGCATACGTCAAACTATCAAGCCTTCTAATGTGTAGTGTTGTCTTAGTTCTTATCAGGGTTCATGGGTAGTTCATGAATGGCTTTTCACCAGTGCCTTGTCTAAGTTCAGTCCTAAGAGGGAAGGAGCTGATATGTTGAAATATTCCCTTAAAAAAGCAAGTGGCTATAAAGCAATCCTGTTTATGTTCCTGGAGGAGGGACAGCCAGAACAGCTCCTCACACCGACATAATGGAAAGTAGGCCTGTCCAAACTTTGGAGTTTCCACTGGCTTGCTTCTAGAATTATCCAACTGCTAACATTCCAGGAAGATCACTTGCTTTATTACTGCTCTCAGAAACAGTTGTCCACGGCAGCAGCAACACTTTTTTGCCACCAGAATTTACTCTGTTGTCATGGATACATGTCTGCGCTCGCCAGGCACGGCAATATTGAAGGAGTGAACTTTTCAACGGCGTCTGAAACTGTGCTGCTCACAGCTCCGAATACCATTCAGTCTGTTTCAATTGGAAGGGCATTTGGAAGTAGGCCTCTGACTTGGGCTTATATTATGGTCCAAGATCGGTTCCGGTAATTAGACAAGACCGAGATCATTTCTGCCCTGTACTGGCTCTAAATGGGGCACACTGCACAGCTGGGAAGGTGCGGGGGTATTTCTGTGAGGCTACAGTGAGTGAACTGGCTTTGTCTAGACTCTTGCCCCTGTGCAGTTGAAGCGTGACTGGATAGGGATGACATTTGAAGCGCCTGTCAGGGCACTGGAGAGGCAAGACCGATGTTCTTTAGGTCAGCGTCATGGCTTCGGGAGGCAGGAGAAGGCAGGTCTTAGAGCTTCTCCTCCTCAGTGGGCCGCAGCTGAGTGTCTCCATCTGGGGGGGGGCGGGTGGCAGAACTATTATCTCATATAGCCAATAGAATAAAGGGGTGAATTTAGGGGGAGTGGCTTGACCCCAAATAGATGTTGATGACCGGGTGAATTTTAATGTTGCAGTCAGGAATTAGAGAAATAATGTAAGAATTTTACACAAACTGTCCTATCAATGTCTGTGGTCTGAGGCTGGGCGTTTATTCGTCCAATCATTTCAAGGTACCACCTTAAAATGATTGGATGCCATATCTGCCTGTAAACCTACTTATTTTTTGGATTAGTTGGATTTTCAAAATCCAGCATACTCTTCCTATAATTGGAAGAGGCTGTTCTGATTTCAGACGAGAAACCGATTCATTTATTACAGTATGACTGAGAAGAGCATTTCACGCTGGTACTGTACTTCAGAGCGCTGCTGCTTGTGTGACTAACCCATTAGATTTGACCAGGGTAAGTAAATCAAAAAAGCCTACTGTACCTTTAACTCTCCAGATGTCCATGTACATTCTGCCCTATGTAAATTCATCTTACGACTACCCCTGGATATTTTGAATTCTGAAGCCATTAAGTAGCCAAAGTAATACTTTTGCTTTGTAAGGCACATGTAATTGATGTTACCACCAAGCTCCGTGATCATCAGGATAAGACTACTATAAGGTAATTTCGCTGCTACTAGCTAAACCTGAGGTAAACACCCCATCTCTGTTATTTCGCTCATGTAGCTACGGTAAGAATAGCTAGACTCTCCATCCAATAGCATGGCAACAACAGATTGCAGATCTGACATCCTTCTTAATCCGAAAATAGTTTTTGGTGAAAAATGTGGTCTGGCATGGACTGACAGCTGAAGCTGATTTTTCTATTTGCTGTTTTATACAAGCATTTGCAAAGCAGACTTTTACAACGTGCTGAGGAAGTTTACAGTATGAAAGGAATCAAGTAGTGTGGTTCTTAACTTCTGATCTGTTCTTTCCAATTTTTCCTCCTCTCTACCTACTGCCAAAGCTGCTTTCTTCTGCTCTAAAATTCTATTTTGCTTCCAATCCTTAAAGAAAATGTATCTTCCCTCCTCCTTCTTCCTCCCTTCTCCCCAACAATTTTGCCAACTTCTTTGACAGGAAGGTTAACCATACTGTATCAGACCTATTTCCCTCACCCCCCCCGGTCAGTGCTCCATGCACCAACCACACCTGTCCACCCTCCCCTTCTACTACCTCTATTCTCCCCAATTCTTCCCTCTCTGCTCTCCCCCCCGTCTCCATGTCAAGGTCCTCAATCTTGTTACATCTAGCCCCCCCACCACGTGCTCCCATGACCCGGTCCCCTCCCCTCTCGTTCAGTCTGTTGCGCCTGAACACCTTCCCTTCCTAACCCACCTCATCAACACATATTGTACCAGGAAGTTTTCCCTCTGCTTTCAAGACTGAGTCACCTCCCTCCTGAAGAAACCATCACTTGACGCTTTGACGTCAAAAACTACACACCGGTTTCCCTTCTTTCCTTCCTGTCAAAAACACTTGAACTTGAATCTTTAATCAACTGTCTTCATATCTCCACGAAAACAACCTCTTGGACCCCCACCCATCCGGGTTCAAGGCAGGGTCACCCGACAGAGACGGCCCTTCTTGCAGTGACAGTCGTTTCACGGAGGGGGGGTGACAGATAGTTTTTATTATTTTCTGGACCTTTCGTCCTGAATTCTGGACCTTTGGTTGTGAGGGGGGGTTCGTTCAATCCCCCCGGTCCCCCCCCTGTCTACGGGCCTGTGAAAGGAACAGCTCCTTCCTACCTCCAGACCATGGTCCTTCCTCCAGACCAAGTCCTACACCCCCTCCCAACCACTTTGCTCTGCTACCTCAAGACGATTGGTTACCCTTTCATTCCGAGGCCCCGGTGGTTGATTGACCCGGTCACAGCTCTTTTCTGTCCTGGCCCACAGTGGTGGAATGAACCGCCCACCGATGTCAGGACAGCAGAGTCACTATCCATCTTTCACTGCAGGCTGAAAACTAGAAGTACTACCCTGACCCTTCCTCCTAACACGTATTGTATGTGTATGTTAGCACTAGGTTAAGGTTGAAAGTGAATAACATCTTGAACTTAAAATTAATTAACTAATAAACATTTTAGAGATGTAACAGATCTTCTTACAGCTTTAAATAACATTATTTGGACACCTATATTAGCTTTTGCCTTTAATAGCAAGATCATACAAATATTTTAAATAGAATAAAGAGTTTTATGATAAAAACAAATTTTTCCTAGATTGGTTATATCGCCTGACAGAAAGTGTACCAGCATATGAGTTGAAAGTAGCTATTTTATCAATATTTGAGAGAGATCAACAAACCTTTTCACTAAGCCATTGACCTCCATTGGAGTCCTCTTGAAGATGCAATATCCTTTTTACTGTTGTTACCTCTTCACCTCAAAATAAAAGTCCCATATTTACAGTTGTGCCACCCTGACATTTTACAAACAAAAATTGCCAGACAAAAGTCTCAACGGCTTTAAAACTATTGGTATTTGTGAATTTTGTTTATCAGAACGTTTTTAAACATACAATCATGCCATAGGATTTCATATTTAATTTATTATCATTAAAATAAATATATTTTAAAATAATTTTCTTTGTCTGTTCTGCTCTTTGCACTGTCCTGTATTTGCACTGTCCTGTTTCATCCCTGCACCCTGTCCAATGTTGTCTCCATGGAAACCATACCCAAGAACAAATTCCTAGTAGTTCCTCGGACGGTTGTGCTGCCAGACATTTTGGGTGTTTGAGATGCCAAAACATAAAATATATTGTTTATTATATATTATTTTATTATAATTATATTATAATTATATATATATATATATATATATATATATTACATTTACATTACAGTCATTTAGCAGCTATGCGTGTCTCCACTTGTGTATCAGAAGGGGGAAATGACAGGACCAGTTGGGTGTCATCAGCATAGCAGTGATAGGAGAAGCCATGCGAGCGAATGACAGAGCCCAGAGATGTAATGTAGAGGGAAAAAAGGAGAGGACCCAGGACAGATCCTTGTGGAACCCCCGTAGTCAGACTTGGGACGGGAGTTGGGAGTAGGAGGTGGGGGCTGGAGTAGTGAAGAGAAGGTTTCAAAGAGTTTTTTAGAATTGGAAGCAGAGGTTAGGATTTTAGAGCGGAAGAAAACAGCTTTAGCAGCAGACAGGGAGGAGGAGAATGTGGAAAGAAGAGATTGGAAATTAAGAAGGTCCTCTGGGAGTCTGTCTTTTCTCCATTTACGCTCAGCTATTATCAGGCTCCGTCTATCAGTATGCATTGAGTCTGACAGCCATGGGGCAGGTGGGGGTGGGTGTGTTGGCCTGGAGGTGAGGGGACAGAGATGGTCCAGAGAAGAGGAAAGAGTAGAGAGGAGAAGATCAGTGGTAGTATCAGAGGGTAGGAGAGAGAAGGATTCAGGGGCAGGGAGGTCAGAGGTGACGGCAGAGGAAAGGTCAGTAGGGGAGAGCAAGCAGAGGTGGCTACAGGTAGTAACCATGTGTGTAGGAGGATGAATTACAGGGGGAAGAGGGGAGGGAGAGGGAGTAGGACATTAAATAGTGGTCAGAGAGATGGAGGGGAGTGACAGAGAGGTTAGTGGTGGAACAGTGTCTAGTGAAGATGAGATCCAGATGGAATGCCGGCTTTGTGAGTAGGAGGAGAAGAAGAGAGGTGAAGATTGGAGGAGGAGAGGAAAGATATAAAAATACATTAAAGCTAAACAGGCTTTTTAGAATAAAGTCATACATGACTTGAATTAAATTATTCTAAAGTGGAAACAATGCACTCGGACACAAAATTATGTGCGTCATGCAGTGTTGGGAGTAACTGATTACAATATAACAGATTACTGTAATCAGATTATTTTTAATGTAAATGATTCAGATTAACTTCTAATGTAAGGGATTACATATACATTTTCAGTAATCAGATTACAGTTACTGACCTAATAAAAAAAGTGAGTTTGAGTTACATACGCGCGTGCCTGCTCCATTTGGTTGAAATGTGCACGCGGTCTCTGCAGTTGTGGCTAAAATGACTGTTTATTCCACCAGGGTCGAAATATGCTAAGAGTCCTGGTATAGGATCCTATTTCCTTGTGTCTATTATGTTCTAAGATGTAAAACTGATCCTAGATCAGCTCTTATATGATTCGGATACGGAATTAAAAAGTAACACAAAAGTAAATTGGTAAAATGAATTAGTAGTCTGATTACTTTCCAGAAATAAATTAGTAAAGTAGTCTAATTACAATTTAGAGAAAGTAATCAGTAACTTTACTTCATTACTTTTATTAAGTAACTTGCCCAACATTGACGTCATATCATTGACCCATATGAAAGTCCTTTCAATGTGAAAATAACACACAACTGGCCATTGTTTTGTGCATAGTTCTTACGCATAGTTCTTGTGCATAGCTAGATAATCTGATAACAAAAACGCCTGGTCATTGCCTCACGCATAGTTTAGATCATCTGATAACAACGTGAAACAATTAATGCTTGCAACAGACTCACAAAATAAACACTTTGAAGGAGATTGATTTAATCTGTGTACAGACATAATGTCAGAAAAAATAAATACACTGATTAGACTAGATTGCACGATCATTGCTTCAGCATGTTTTTTGCCAAGTCTGCAGAGTTGGGGTGCACGCATCCCCGGGAGTCTGCATGTTGTTATGGCGTGCTCATCACCGGGGTATGGACTAGTCAGTGGCCTTAAAAATCTATTTCTGGTATCTTGGTGCATTAGTCTATCCATCCCTCCATCTTTATCCGCTTATCCGGGGTCGGGTCGCGGAGGCAGCAGTTCCAGCAGGGGGCCCCAGACATCCCTGCATCAGTCTGACTTAAAACAAAATCTAAACCATGCAAAAACCATTAGTATTTGGAAACAGTTTGCACAATAGAGATTTACAGTGGAGCGCCAAAAAATACCAGCTTTGTCCCTCATGTAGACGGGATAGAGATAAGGCTGGTGATGACAGCAGAGATGTGGCCACTGTGGCTGTGAGCACTTTAGGTCATTTTCCTCTCCGAGTCATTTGAAGACCTGCAGGCTCTCAAGAGAGATGGTGATAAGTAACTGCTGAACAATGTCCTGAGCTGTGTACGACTGGGACCCCATGAGTTAGCACCAGTCATTGACCTCTTCTAATGGAGACTCGTTTACCATAACAGTCCCCAGGTCAAGTAGAGATAATGGGTCAGCTAGTCTCAGGCATTCCAGAACAAGGATTGGTTTGGGTGGAATTGGTGTAAGATACAGTAGATTTTGATTCCACCAGTCAGACTTACAGTAGGATGTTTTCATAAAATCGGGTTATGCACAGGACTACTGGAGTAAATCATGTTTAAAGCATATAGTGTTAACAAGTGTCAACTAACAAGGATAAGGTAACGTTTGTCACACACACACACACACACACACACACACACACACACACACACACTCACACTCAAACAGGCAGCTTTTGTTTAGTGTGGAGACGGACAGTGAACTTTGGTTTTGTAGAACCTGGCAGCTTCCTAAATCCCTCCCTTTGTCCATGTGTCACTTTTGCCTGCCAAAAACCCTGAGAGGACCAAAGCACGCAGGCTTCATAAAGACGCAGTGTGTCAGGTTTGATAGGGACGTCCATTGCTGTTGCCCTTTACTGCTTTGATGAGGGGTGAGATGTAAATTTCAGCTAGTGAAGAAGGCTGTTTTTGTTGTGTCACACATACAGACACACACGCACACGCGCACACACACACACACACACACACACACACACACACACACACACACACACACACACACACACACACACACACACACACACATAAGGTCAGAGGGAGTTTGCAGTACATGGTAGGATATGATATGTCGGAGTTTGTCTTTATATGGATCACTGGTTTCTATATATTCACGCATACTGCACCATAAAATGTTCACACCAAAATATTGTTTGGACAGATCTTGTTCTGAGTGACTTTAGTGATAATATACTTAGCTAGTTGCAGTCATGGTATCAACAGTGGACAGCTTCCAAATTGAAGCTACTAACATCTGTTTGAGTCAAGTTTGTAAAAGTATGGCAGCTAGCGTAGCATCCCACCAGTTAGCACATAGCCCACTGTCAGCTAGCGTAGCATCCCACCAGCTAGCACATAGCCCACTGTCAGCTAGCGTAGCATCCCACCAGCTAGCACATAGCCCACTGTCAGCTAGCGTAGCATCCCACCAGCTAGCACATAGCCCACTGTCAGCTAGCGTAGCATCCCACCAGCTAGCACATAGCCCACTGTCAGCTAGCGTAGCATCCCACCAGCTAGCACATAGCCCACTGTCAGCTAGCGTAGCATCCCACCAGCTAGCACATAGCCCACTGTCAGCTAGCGTAGCATCCTGCCCGCCAGCAACCTGCCAGGTATAATGCATAGCTTTCGGTCAGCTAGCGTACCATCCAGAATGCTTGGGCTTAACCCCCTGACAGCTAGTGTCCTGCCAGCTAACATAATTAATTTTGTGGCGTCTTTGTTAGCATCCCTGTCAAGGTCCAACTGATTTAAATCAGCAGGCACTGTGAAGTGGCAGCATCGACAATATTGATGTCAGTACAAGCTCATATCACACTGTAGCACTGTAGCCGAGATAGAGGTCACTAAAGCATGACCAGGAATGTCTCATAGTGATGGTTCATATTGGGTCGTCGTCTGGGAGAGGTTGGTCTATTCAATGAAAAAAGCTATTGAGGAAAAGAATGATGATAGTTATCAGGGTTATGGTCAATTCAGTTTCAATTTAGTCAATTCAGAATAAATTTTTTTGTATAAGATCGATGGGAATCTTTTTATCAAAATATTTTTTTTACATTTTAATCTGATCTCCTTTCCTGAAACCCTGAGACTGAGCTTTTGCATTCATTCAGTCAGTCATGTGTGTGTGTGTGAGAGAGAGAGAGAGAGAGAGAGAGAGAGAGAGAGAGAGAGAGAGAGAGAGAGTGAGTGAGTGAGTGAGTGAGTGAGTGAGTGAGTGAGTGAGTGAGTGAGTGAGTGTGTTTGTGTCATTAGATAAAAGTCCAACATCAGCTCAGATTCTACATCAAACTGAGATGTGATTTGTATATAAATATTTCCATTCTTGTTTGAAGCAACCATGAAGCAGCACTGACATGAATGTCAAATATATGAACACAAATACAGGTACACAAAAAACAAAAAGAACTATTTCCATTGGGCGTATTCTAGGTCATTTCATTTGTCAATTTGCATCATATCTTCCTACCACTAGTCCCATGGGGATAGATTAGAATTGGAAGAATTGGAATGTAATAGAATTGTGTTACTCATGTCTGTATAAGTAGACATAACTGAGCCACCAATGTCTCAAATCTAGCTTTGGGCAAGTTTCCTACACACCGAGCAACAGGTAAGAACATGTGATCCGTCTGCTCTGGTAAAGCTAGCTTCTGTTGGCTTCCAGAGTCAAAGTATGGGACCTATACCAGATGTTTTTCTTAGCGCATGTGTCCCTGACCACAGCTAGCTATATAAAGACAGTAATTACTGGACATGACCGAGCTGAGCTGGCCATGCCCTGTCTCCATACGCTACTCCATTCCTGACGGCCTGCTTTCAGGAACGACACTCCTGCTTGAAAGTTTGACGGAAACGTGGCTTTTTTCTGTGTGAATAAAGACAGAGCAAGTGTAGCTGAAGCCTCGCCGTGTGTTGTCGATGCACAACGGCAAGTTATACAGTACAGTCAACACTGACATACTTTGTTGACAGTCCATGACCCTGTACTCGCATAACCTTAACATGCTCCTGGTTGATTAATGACAAATTGCTGAGATATTAGAGGACTTGACCGGGTAATACAGATTTCAATCATCCTTGCTTGATACACTCAATCAATTTCAAATTACACAATTAAGGTACACTTGGTCTCTTATACTGATGTTGTCTTTGGGATGAAAAGAATACCAAAATCATTGGAAAGGAACGCCCATCAACTGACCTCATTCAACATTTCCTTCAGGAATTTCTTAATTATATTCGGATGTACAGCCTGTTTTTGTTTTTTTTAAAGATTAAGTCAACTTATTTTATTTTCACCCCAGAGTGTAATTCCTACTCTATGTTGTCATAAAGTTGTGGTTGGCTGAAATGGTTGAAGGCATTGATCTATTATGAGATTCTAGCAATTGTTACAATAACATCTGGAAACTGCATGTTTCCTGTTCTTTTTGTGCGTGGCTGTAAGCCAGCGCACCTAGGATACCCTTTGTCCGGTTATCACTCCCTCCCTCTGTTGAATGTTGACCTGCATTTCTCTGTTGGCACCACAAGAGGCAGTAGTCCCAGCAAACCAAAATAAAGAAGGACACCAAAATTAACCCGCTGATCTCCACTGCACAAGCAAAGCAATGGACTCCCACGCGGGGATAGGGGTTCAAGGCCCCGGTGGAGATGATTTTATGGGACTATACCCCAAACCTCTACATGTCCATCCTTTCACTCTGACCTTTACCCCTTGCCTTATAGATCATATCCTGTCCCAACCCCAACCCTTATTCTAACCCCAACCCACACTAGGGACTGGAAGAAGGACACCAAAACCAACCCGCCAATCTCCACTGCACAAGTAGAGTAGTGGTAAGAGCGTTGGACTCCCACCTGGGAGACGGGGGTTCAAGGCCCTGGTGGGGATGACTTTATGCGACTATACCCCAAACCTCCACACGTTCATCCTTTCACTCCAATCTTTTTATCCCTTACCTTTGTCCAGAAACAGAAGTTGAACCAATTGCAGCAAAATAGCTAACATTACAGGAATCATCAGTGTAACTGCTTTAGCCACTGACCGCTACCATTAATGTTATGGAAGCTGCTGCTAGTTGTTGTGAGCTCATGAGCTAACTGGCTATCCCACTCTTATTGTGCTGGATTAGCACTGGAAGCATTGAAACTGATGTGTCCAGGCGACAAGACCTATCTTCATTTATCAGACAGTATTTCATGTCATTTCAATTTAGAGCTACATCCAGTGGCATGACTAGCTTCCGTCCTACCAGTCCTGAACAGAAACAAGCCAGCCACGCACATAAGCCAGGCTGGACCTGGCCTGGTTATATATGTTTCTTGTAATAGGTCTAACTATAAGTTTATATGATATCCATATCCCTGACTCGAAACTTGCCCATGATAGTATGCCTTGAACTTGTCTCTGTTCTCTGGGCACCCTTAGGTGCTGTGAATTCACTCTCCAATTCTGTGAAGGATTAGCCAGTCCACTTGACTTTGAAGCAACAGGATTTCCAAAACATGCTTTGACTCAAGGCTCAGGTATGGCAAAAAGAGCTTTGAGAATTTTTAATGAAGGGATTTTCCCATTTGGCCAAATGTACAGGAGATTTTTCTTTCATCATATTATTTCCTTATGAAAATAATATGTGGTTTTCTATATCACTGTAGATCTGCTCTGTAATTTGGATCCACCCCAAAATGTAATGGGTTCTTTTTTGGCCCATACTACACCCCTCCACAGAGTTTCATGAAAATCTGACTGATAGTTTTTGCGTAATACTGCAGACAGACAGACTTGACACAACACTGAAAATATAAACCCCTCAGAAGGTAATAAGTTAACCAAATTGACCTCAACCATAACCATTAGATACAATAAAACACATACCAATATTGGATTGTTGGGAGTGAAATTGAGTTCTTATCTAAATCCTTCCAAGAATTCCAGCACAGTAGTAATCAATGTGTTTTTGATTTAAAGGCAATAACAGCCAGATCTTGAACACATGCACTTTAGTTTGACAACTTATGGACAACAAAGCAGCCTGGCCGCTCAGGCTGTCTTTGATTGGGATTCTCTAATGATGCAAAGCTTCGCCCAGACTTCCTCTATTGTATCAAACCTCAATGAACAACACGTGTATTGGGAATTGTGTATAACTGCACCGGATGCGGAGGGGAGGTGTGTGTGTGTGTGTGTGTGTGTGTGTGTGTGTGCGTGCACGCACATGTCTGTGCATGCGTACATGTGAAAGAGAGAGAGGATGTGTGTGGATGATGTGCGTAGTGCGTACATGTGATGTGTTAATGTGTGTGTGTATTGTGTGATAGCACTGTGTGTGTGTGTGTGTGTGTGTGTGTGTGTGTGTGTGTGTGTGTGTGTGTGTGTGTGTGTGTGTGAGAGAGAGAGAGAGACCTGTGTGAGTGGGTATGCTGTGCTCTGAGGGGTAGGTCACCCTGGTCAGTGAGAGACAAGCATCTTCTGAGATCACAGCCAAGCCAGACAGCCCTTTGACAGAGATTGCTGTGGGTAAATGATAGGGGTTCAGGCTTGGGGCACATTGCTCCATGACACTGCATTCATCACTCTGTCTCTCTTCTCTCTCTCTCTCTCTCTCTCTGTCTCTCTCTCTGTCTCTCTCTCTCTCGCACATACGTCAAGTCAAGAAGCTTTATTGGCATTACGTTTCATTATAAAACATGTTGCCAAAGCTAAAAGATTTAATAATGAATTAACCAATAAATAAGTATGCATATTGTGTATGCATGTATAAAGGAGAAAAAGAAAAGAAAAAGGATACTTAATAAATAATAATAATAATAATAATAATAATAACTAGAAAGTACATTTCCTGGAGAAAATGTGAGGTGGGCTAGCTGCTGCAGCTGTATGTAACAGCAACTGCTAGTACTACTACGGACCAGGCAATCTCCATGCACCCACCGGCGAAGACCGTGTGTCTCTAGTCTACTCAGGGGCTGAATTGTGGGGTCCGTGATGTGGACAGTGGCGTGGTGGCGAGATTCCTTCCCCTCAGGTCAGAGCCGGTCGGGGACAGTGTACTCCTCTCTGGGCCACCTACCCACCCCCACCGGTGAAGACCGTGTGTCTCTAGACCACTCTGGGGCTGAGTTGTGGGGCCCGTGGCGTGGATAGTAGCGTGGTGGCGAGACTCCGCCCCCTCGGATCACAGTGGGTCGAGGGCAATGCAGTGACCTCCGGGCAATCTCCATGCATCCACGGGCGAAGACCGTGTGTCTCTGGCTCACTCAAAGGCTGAGTTGAGGGGTCCGTGGCATGTTTGTGGCGTGATGGCGAAACTCCGCCCCATCATGTCATAGCAGGTTGGGGACAGTGTACCCCTCTCCGGACCACCCACCTGCCCTCACCAGTGAAGACCGTGTGTGGCGAGACTCATCTCCAGATTGTTTAGAATACTAAAGCCCAATTTATGCTTCGTTGCTCGAAACTTTTAAAACCGTCGCTCGACACTTTTGACGTCGTGGGCGACACTTTTTGAAGAAAAAAAGTGTCGCTGAGGGCTGTCGTGCACCAACGGATTTTTCTAATGTCACTGACTCCGTCACAAATTGTCGCTCAAGTGTGATTGGATAGCTAGGCTTGTGCGTTGCCATGGGTATGCTTGTTCCACAGCCTTGTTTTAGTTTTGGCTGTCATTTGACGTTAGGCTGTCAAGGAGTAGAGGAACGTCTCTCCGAGCTTGTGAGGAGATATCCCCATCTATACAATTCATCCCTGCCCCTTCACAGAGAGGCCCAAGTATTGCGGAAAAGAAGGAAAACAAACCACAATGAAAAGCGCTCTCTGAATAACCTCTTTACCGCAGATTAAACTCTTTCCCTCAGAAAGCTGCTTCTCTCAGAATTACAACAAACACGCAAGAGAATGACAAGCGCGTGGCTGATTGTTTCCATAGAGATGACGCGAAGTGTCGCCCGAAGCATAAATGCTACATGTCGAACGACACTTTTTTTTTTGTCGAGCGACACTTTTCAAGAAGCATAAATTAGGCTTAAGGTGTGTGTGTGTGTGTGTGTGTGTGTGTGTGTGTGTGTGTGTGTGTGTGTGTGTGTGTGTGTGTGTGTGTGTGTGCGCGGGGTGGCTGGTTTCTTCCTAAAGTCTACAATCATCCCTACTGTCTTGAGAGCCTTGAGCTCCAGATTGTTTAGAGTTACATCTAATCTATATTATTCATCTGAAGGTAGGAATATAATGCTACAGTAGTCATAGAAGAGTGTCTGTACCTTTAAGAGAGGCTGCACATGCACCTAAATTCAAATCACAACTGACACTGAACATTCCATCAATTGTTTGCATGGGAAAGCATGACCAGCTTCAGACAGCTCCAGCTCAAAAAGTATAAATGTTACAGCTTAGGAATCCTGGGAACCAGCTGAACATTTTGAGATATAATATGTCCATTTAGCAACTGTAAAAAAAAAACTTAAAAACTGTAGGAGTGGTGACAGGTTAGAAAACAGGTATGAATTCAGAATTAGCAACTCAAAAGCAAGAGTGGAGTGCCATTAGTTTGAATGGTGAGCATCAAACAAATGGTAATTACATCGTATGAATCAGCACAGTTGTGTGAACAATTCATTTCAGCTCTCTCCTGTGAACTGTCACCATAGCAACCACAGCACAGCTCAACAGCACCAAAGCACAGAACACACAAAATTCGCTGACTCACTCGCCATACGTTTCAATGGGGAGCGCAGTTGCCGAACAAATCGTCATACTGCGAAAACTATAAGTCACACAGCTTAGATACTAACATTGTACGAATTAGCACAGTTGTGTGAACATTTCGATATATAATATGTGTATAAGCTGTTAAAACTGTAGGCATAGCGACAAGTTAGAAAAAGTAAAAATGCAAAATTAGCAGCTCAAAAGCTAGAGTGCAGCGCCATACATTTCAATGGGGAATGCAGTTGCCGAACAAATTGTCATTCAGCGAAAATTATGTCACACAGCTTAGATACTTACATTGTACGAATCAGCACAGTTGTGTGAACATTTCGATATATAATATGTGTGTGAGCTGTCAAAACTGTAGGAGTGCCAGCAGTTTACAAAATGTGTGAATATTTTCAAAGCAACAGCTGCCACCACTCTAAAAACATAATGGTACTGAACATTCCACCAGCAGTTTCAATGGCACAAAAATTACTATTAAAAGTTAAATTACTAAAAAAGTATTTTTTAAAAATCAAAAATCTGAATACATCTGCGCAAGAGCTTAACATCATGAACATTTTCAAGTTTGAATGAAGTTTCTAGCACAAAGTATGAAGACGTTATAAAGCGGCAAAAAACTGAGGAGAATAATAATAAAGAAAGAAATAGTGGGAATATCACAAGTTGGGCGAGCTTCTACGAGCTAGCCCACCTAATAATACAAAAAGTGAATAATAAACAGTATATAGAGAAATTCAGTCTTACATTGAAACAGATCTAGTTGTGACATCATGCAGCTACTGTACAAACTCCCCTTCCCCTGCAGCAACACTATCTTCTCCAACAAGAGTTATGGGACGCCCATAACTCTTGTTGATATCTACATATGATAACCATATATTCAGAATCAGATGTAAGGAAGATCTGTTGATATCTACATATGATAACTATGTATTCAGAATCAGATGTAAGGAAGATCTGTTGATATCTACATACCAGATACAATGTAGGGCACCATTTTGCCGGGAGCGAAGGCGCCCGCACAAATGGTGATATTTGCGTGATCGGTTTTCTAGCACTCATTTTGCAGGTCACCTCAATGAATCACGTCACCATGTGGGTTGGGTAACGCCCTGATAGTTACTGCCTGGGACAGCCTCTCACTCAGAAGTAGGAGATGGGAGGGATGGGGGACAGGGGGTAGGTGGACCTCGGGTCTCCCCACTGGAAGCGCGGGGTAGGGGGAGCGGGGGAATCTGTCAAAGTGCGCCTCTAAGGGGGGGGGGTTCACCCAGGGTGCCTGCCATACAAGCGAGATCCGCCACTGCTTCCAGGCTTGGTTGAAGTGAAAAATCCATCTGTTTGTCTGTGTGTGTGTGTGTGTGTGTGTGTGTGTGTGCGCGTGTTTGTGTGGTTCTGGTTGTCTCCAACCACTTTTCAAACGCTCATATAAATCAGCTTCCCTTCAGCGCCTCAGACATTTTCCATAGGAGCTTCTAGAACCCATTGGTACTATGTCATCTAACTACAGAACCAGTTAATTAATGTTATTTTGGAGCTATAGTAATTGACATGACCCTATATGACATCATAGTGATTGAAATTGAACATCTGCAGTCCAGACGAGCAGAACCAGTCAACAGCATATCGTGGCTAGGCTATTCCTCAGAATAGGCCTATGTGCTGCAAACTACATTGCAATTTCCTTCATATTGTGGGGCTTTAAAATGGTCTCATGAAACAGTTTTTTTCTTTAGCTTTAACAAGATAAAACCTTGTAGGTAATAATCTCTGCCTGGCCTTTCCAGTTTTATGGGCGACATACCATAGGTAGGCTTACAGCTATTGGGCGATGGAGGTTTCTCTGTGTGTAGAGAGCTCAGCTTCCCTCGACACGCCTCAGACACCCGCGGTCGCCGTGCTTCTAGGGCGGGCTGCGCTGTGAGGAGCAGCGGGTGAGAGTGGAGCGGATGGGAGAAAATAGACCCGACTGCCAAGAACGGAGAAAAATGCGCGGCTCGTCCTAGACCTGACGTCAGCGGCACCGACGTTTTAATATAATCTCCCGTCCCATAGAATCCGAGACATCGGTTCAGGGAGATGGCAGCTACACAGGAGCAATGCCGGAGCCTTGTGGAGAGCGAACTGTTCAGTTTTTAATAAGGGACTTATTCGGGATTCAATGAATTTACAATTCCTAACCAGTGATGAGTTGGCTCCTGATGTGTATTCTCATAGCAGCCGGGATTCAACAGGTGAGAATGCGCCATCAATTTTATTAGTATTATTTTTCATTCATAGAATAGAACGGTCTTGTTTTGTGATTTTACCGAGATATTGAAAATGTTCACTTTTATACGTTTTTGTACAATTAATGCACACTCTTCGCATGCGGTATATATATGATCGAGGCCCATGTTTAGTTTGGCAGCTAGGCTATATTAGATGATTATGCAATGTTATGTTCTGTTGGCTATGTATAGATACATGCTTTATTCCAGTCAATATTCCTCATGGCTCTCACCTCGTATGGAACTTTGTGATGCTGGCACCGGCTTCCCTGCGGATTATCCCATGGTTGGTTTTAAGTGCCACCTTGTGGTCATTTAGGGCTAGTTTCCACTTCTAACTCTTGTGGAAAGATCAAGTTTCACATGCCTAAAATCTGGATAAAATCTACATAGGCCTGCAAATCCTATATCAGGTGTATCCTCAATGTAGTCATCTCATTAGCCACTTATAAAAAGGGAGATATTGGACAAATGTGTCAAAACGTTCGCATGCAGACTAAGCCCTGCAATAAAACGGAGGTGTTGTGTGATTCACAGAGACAAAGCATTACCCAACGTTTGCAATGTCTAGAGCTTCAATCACACGTCTCTCAGGGGGAATGAATCATGAATCATGATGACCAAACCATGCCAGGAATCCTGAGGTCATATCGAACATCCTAAATCACCATGCTCTAAAACACGAACATATGGAACATGCATCTGTTTCACGGAGCGTGGACAGCCCACCCTCCTTTCACATTTGGTGAAATTTTTATTTGGAATAACCCCTTGAGATGTGTCATCTCGTTTTCGAGGGGGTCCATACAATACAGTGACAATAGGTAACATTTTAACACTCTATTGAGATGGGAGTTGAAACCGAGAGGGTTACAGTCTTGAACAGCAGGCTACATTGTGGCTAGAACAGTACATTGCTGGGACCAAGTTCAATTCAAACCATGGTGTCGTGGAACATATGCTAGATTAGTTGTCAGGTTAATTTGGAGGTCAGCTGGATAACATTATGAACAGTTTGGTGGTATAAAGACATGAAGAAAAGGTTTTCATTCCTGGCATAAGGCCCATGGTTGAGGTGAACGCATATGGCCCTTTGTACATGGGATGACATTGACAAGTTACTCTCCATGAAATTCATCCCACCTGTTTTCAAACTATCAAAGATACCCGACACAGTCAAGCTCTGAAACAGATGTCAATAATTCCTTTTTTCTCTTTTAATTTGAGCTTAATGACATTTTGGCACAGCTAGTACCTACAGTAGTACAGAAAATTATAGTGACAGGGCTGACAATAACGACTTTTGAACTGAGCCCACTGGCTTTTATCTGCATTACTCTCTACGTGTTCCCCAAAGCCCGCTCCACAGCGGGGGGTCTGGGTATGGGAGCTGAACACGCTGCAACCCGGACCCTTCACTGCCGGGGTGGGTGTAGGTGGGCACGTGTGAGTGGTTGAGCGCCTGCATCCTCGACTTGCTCTCGACTTACTTTATTCTTTTGTTGTTCTTTTTCTTTTTTTTTTAAAGAGTATGTCCATGTCCATTGTTGTGGAAAACAAAATAAATTAAAAAATTAAAAATAAATAATATCTGCATTATTCTCTGATGTGGTGGATCAGAATATCCTCTCCATAATACTATTACAAAGTGCAAAGGAAACTGATAATCTGCCAAGAACATGCAGTGTTTTGTCACAATTAGATTGATTGTGCATGCGTGTGTGGGTGTGTGTGTGTGTGTGTGTGTGTGAAGTTTATTGTGATAAGCTTTTATATGTATAAAAGCTGTATAAATAAATAGATATTGAATAATTCGGCATTAATGTGTTATCACTAATTGAAAGAAGCGTGTCAGATTCTGAATGTTCATCTCATCACATTACAATCACAAGTTATACAAGGTTCATGTCGAAAGCTTTGGTTGTGGGGTTGTCTTAACAGGTGCTTTTCAAACAAGGGACACCCAAGCATCTATCATTAGACTAAAGATGAGATCCTTGAGATTTGGAAGCAACATTTGGGCTTTTCAACGACACAAACACTGTTCCAGACAACTTCTGCAACATGAGGAAAAGTTTGGATTTGTTGACTGTATTTTTCTTTTCTTTTTATCGTATTGACAGTGAAGTGAAGAGAGACAGGAACAAATGAAAGACTAATGCTGAAGGCTGTCAAACAGCCCTCGCAATCTGTTTCAGCTGTATCTCCCTCCCTGGACACACTGTTTTCTGCAAACAAACTCCTCATTCTTTTACAAATCCAAAAGTCATGTTCACAGTAAGTCACATTAAGAGCCAGATGACTGGCCAATTCACTCCAAAGGGACTCATCCTGGGTGAATTCCAAGACCAACCTGGCAACCACTGTGAGTGTTCAGTTGTTAATTTCTCCCTTGTGACTGTTTCAGAGCGGACATCTGTTTATAAGTGCTGTGGAACTCTTCTGTTTCTCGTCTTGGCATGAGTGCACGGTAGTTTGTATAGGGAATGCATGCAGGGAGAGATGGCGTACACATATTGGAAGAATATTGTTACAGCATCTACATATGATAACCATGTATTCAGAATCAGATGTAAGGAAACATGATCTGTTGATATCTACATATGATAACCATGTATATGTATGATAACCATCTACATATGATAACCATGAGAGATGGCGTACACACATTGGAAGAATATTGTTACAGCATCTACATATGATAACTATGTATTCAGAATCAGATGTAAGGAAGATCTGTTGATATCTACATATGATAACCATGTATTCAGAATCAGATGTAAGGAAGATCTGTTGATATCTACATATGATAACCATGTATTCAGAATCAGATGTAAGTATACATGATCTGTTGATATCTACATATGATAACCATGTATTCAGAATCAGATGTAAGGAAGAACTGTTGATATCTACATATGATAACTATGTATTCAGAATCAGATGTAAGGAAACATGATCTGTTGATATCTACATATGATAACTATGTATTCAGAATCAGATGTAAGGAAGATCTGTTGATATCTACATATGATAACTATGTATTCAGAATCAGATGTAAGGAAACATGATCTGTTGATATCTACATATGATAACTATGTATTCAGAATCAGATGTAAGGAAACATGATCTGTCCCAGATCTCTCTCAGAGAACTAAAGCCCTCTCTCTCATTCAACAATTATATTAAGTTAATTCAAGAACTTACCCCCAGCATCTGACACAAATATCGCTTACCTGGCCCCCGGGTGATTACTGTTTTTTCTGGAATATGTAGAGAGTGGGTCGTATGCCCACCGCCCTTGTTCTCTGTAAAGCGCGTTGTGTTGCCTCTGGCTATGAAATGCGCTATACAAATAAAGCTTTGATTGATTGATTGATTACCGTTAACAGCCACTTAGGCAGCACACATATTAACATGGCTGAGAATAACTGGAGGAATATGGAGGGAAGACGAAAGATGGAGGGAAGATTAACTGCCAGTGTCCAGTCCACTCCGTAGGAAACAGTCTTAAAAGTGAGGCCATACAAACAGTCCATCAGGTCTGGTCAGTGCAGGTGGACAACGGTGGATGTGGCCCATGGTCTTTTTTCTTCTTTTTTACTTTTCTTTTGGGTGACTGGCTGAGACAGTGTTACAGATGTTACATGTTGGGAATGATTGAAAGGATTTAGGATTAAGGTCTTAAGTTATCGCCTTGTTCTTTGGAACGAAGGCCTCTCCAGGGTTTTTTCTTCCACTTAAACTTGTTTTTCTAAGCCGCCCTTGCATATTAAAAAATCGTCAAAAGCCTAACTATTGACAGAACAAAACTGTTTTGGATCCTAATTATGGATGTATTAAAAAAAAAAAAAGTGCAGTAGGCTCGTGTTTTTCTTAGCCCCGTATATACCTTTTTTCCCATAGACCATTGCGGCGCTGCCGTAGACCGAGTGGGGACAGAAACAGCAGTAAACTCCAGCTCTTGGTGGCTTCTAAAGACAAATTGACCCAATGATTTGAAGTTGAAGTGATACCTAATTTTTTTTTGTTCTTTCCCAAGCTGTTTCATTCCCCATGTAGCCTACAGTATGTCTATGGAAAAAAATATTTTTGAGCCTACATGGCTTGCAATACCAAGCTGTGCCACTGCACCAAAATCGCCTCACAGCTGATTTGCAACTAAACTGTTATGTTGTTGATTAGGCTACTTCAGATCATTTTCAGCTGCTTCCATGCTGCCTCGTTTGGGCGTTCACATCTTACTAGTGCTAATGTAATGCAATGCTACAAGGTAGCATCCACTACCAAACTCACTTAAACACAGTGCACCCAAAGCAAATAAAATATGAAGACAGTCTGTTGGGGTCTGTTTGAGTGTTTATACTGTACCATCATATTGGAAGTCAAACTATCATTGAATCCTTTACTTTACTAATATATATTTTCTAGTAGGTAGGCAGTGATAATATGAAGTATCGATCCGCTTTCCTACTTCCATAGAGAAAATAGGTCCCCACAAAGTAAAGGATTAAACGAGTTTGACTTTTTAAAATGATGGTATAAACACTCAAATCAACCCCCAACAGAAAGTCCTTTTATCAGTCGATTCATAGTTTCTCACATCTTAATGTGACCTGTCTATTTGAAGGTCTGGTGGCAGATCCATACACCAAGTTATCACCTTGAACCAATTTACAGGAAGCAAAACCCCTCTCTCACAAGCATGAAGTATCTGTTTGGCTTTTGTTTTCCTGGAGACGACTGGTGTGGTGACAGAGATGAGCCAGCTCTACCCTCTCAGGCAGGGAGATGTGTTATGGCGGCTAGTGATCCCATTCCCATTCATAACTCTGACCTGTAGACTGTATTGGATATGGATGTTATAATTGCAAATTAAGTGTGAACTTAATCTTTGACTCCTCGCACTTTGTCTTTTTGTACAGACTATTGTGGAACTTGGGTTAAAAAAAAGACACACACACATTCCCCACCGGCAGATCATGCTTCTGCTCAGAGTAAATGGACTGCACTTATATAGCGCTTTTCCACCTTAGCGGCACTCAAAGCGCTTTACAATGGCCTCTCATTCACGGTAGCTGCCATGCAAGGTGCTAACCTGCTCATTGGGAGCAATTTGGGGTTAGGTGTCTTGCTCAAGGACACGTGGACAGTCAGAGCTGGGATTCGAACCACTGACCCTTCTATCACTGGTACGACCCGCTCTACCAACTGAGCCTCAGCCGCCCCCGAGAGATCCCACCTCCAGCTTCTACTTCCTGGGATGTGTTCCCTCCTCTCTGTCCACACACAGATCAGATTAGATTAGATTAGATCAGAGTGTATTTTATTAATGTCCGGCCGGCCCACTCCCCTTCCGATGCCCCATCAGCTCCACATCTTCCTCAAGCTTTCTCCGTCTCCACCTCTAGGCCTACTCCCAGAATTCCATCACCATGGCGCCCGAATACGACCCCGACGACAGGACGCGGTACTGCCACTGGCCGTGCGAGTGTCCCAAGAGCCCCCCCTCCTGCCGGCCCGGGGTGAGCTTGCTGATGGACGGGTGTGACTGCTGCAAGGCGTGCGCCCAGCAGGTGGGGGAGGTGTGCAACGAGGCGGACGCGTGCGACTACCATAAGGGACTGTACTGTGACTACAGTTCAGACATGCCTAGGTACGAAAACGGAGTGTGTGCATGTAAGTGTCACTCACCAACGCACCCTACCCAGAGCAAGTCTGTAGTCGACTAAAACAACTAGCACACAAATGGCGTGTTTTACAGTGTTTTCAATGTAAAATAAAATAATATTGGAATTACTGAATTAGAATAAAAATAATTATTTAACAAGGCGCTTCCCTTGGCACTCATATGCTCACATATTTTATTTGGATAGTAAAAAACAATGTAATAGAAAAGCTGTTCATTGTCATACCAACGTAACATCATTGTCTTTTATATCGTTATTATATAATTGTTTTTTGGTTTATGAGTGCTTCCATCCCTGTGTCCCAGATATGGGTGGCACTGGCTGTGAGCATGACGGCGTCATCTACCGCAACGGTCAGAGCTTCAAGCCCAGCTGTAAGTACCAGTGCGTGTGTGTGAACGGCGCCATCGGCTGCGTGGGGCTGTGCACCGACTCGCAGCCCCCCAGGGTGTGGTGTCAGACCCCGCGTCGGGTCAAGGTCCCTGGCCACTGCTGCGAGCAGTGGATCTGTGACGAGCCCAAGAGAGGGCGCAAAACGAGCCCGCGACACGCCGTGCAGGGTATGTACTGGAAACCTGGCACACACACACACACGCGCGCGCACACACACACACACAGACACAATGTGAGAGATTTTGGCTGACCTGTATGGGACCCCCCATAGACCTACAGTTCTAAATCAGTTTGTGTGTGTGTGTGTGTGTGTGTGTGTGTGTGTGTGTGTGTGTGTGTGTGTGCGTGCGTGCGTGTTTGGGTGTGTGCCTATGCCCCTTTAACACATTTCTTTCATACATGAACTATTTCCTTTAAATAACTTTATTTTGTTATTATTATTAAAACGCATGTACTCTTTCCCTCTCTCTGTTATGGCAGCTCTCCCAGCAGAGATCAGGAGCTGGCATAAGAACTGCATTACCCAGGTCACCCCGTGGAGCCCCTGCTCTAAGACCTGCGGCCGAGGACTGTCCCTGAGGGTCTCCAACGCCAACGATCGCTGCGAGATGACCCAGGAGTCCCGCCTCTGCAACCTACGGCCTTGCGAGGTGGACATCACCAAGCACATCAAGGTACCTATACTGTAGATCAATCAATCAATCAAAGCTTTATTTGTATAGCGCATTTCATACCCAGAGGCAACACAATGCGCTTTACAGAGAACAAGGGAGGTGGGCATACGACCCACTCTCTACATATTCCAGATGGAAGCAAAAAAACAGTATCATCCAGGGGCCAGATAAGTGAGCTGTAAAAATTCTTACCTGACCCCTCTCAACAAGGCGATCGAGCAAGCTCCAGGAGTATGTTTGATGGATTTAGATGCAGTCAACTCCATTTTGATGAACAAATTAGATAATATAAAATATGCCATACTGTATGCAATTAGCTTTATTTAAAAAAAATAAAAATAAAATACAGACAATTATATTTTAAGTTTGTCTCTTTCTCAGCCAGGTAAAAAGTGCCTGAATATCTATAGAGAGGACCGAGCGGTCAACTTCACCCTCTCAGGCTGCGTCAGTAAGAAGGCCTACCGGCCCAAGTACTGCGGGGTGTGTGTGGCCTCGGACGACCGCTGCTGCATCCCCTACAAGTCTAAGACCATCCAGGTGGAGTTCACGTGCCCCAGCGGCGCCGTGCTCACATGGCAGGTCATGTGGATCCAGGCCTGCTTCTGCAACCTCACCTGCAGAAGCCCCAACGACATCTTTGTGGATCTGGAGAGCTACTACGGCAACCCGGCGGTCGCAAACTGACGTCAAGACGTAATGTTTTAGGCTCCACCCCTCATCACAATACGACTTCTTTTGATCTTTATTACTGTTCTTATTTTTTTTATTTTATGCTCAATTTTCTGTGATATTTTGCATACGTAATATATAAGTATTTTTTGTACTATAAGATTTTTCTTATGACTTTTTCCTATTGGAAAAATGTGTGAATAAAAATATGTTTGTGTTTAGTAAAGCACGCTGTTCTCAAATGAACATACAATGACTAGCCAGTGTAAGTGTGTGGAATATATTAGGCTTAATTTATTAGTGTTTTAGCCTAGGGATGAGACGGTATACCGTAAAACCGTGAGCCGCGGTATAAAATGTCCACGGTATTAGAACCGTGACATTCCCTGTGTTTACGGTATTATGTTTACGGTATTACACAATAATGCGCTGCTGAAACGTCACATTTCAAGTTGCTCGCAACAGTTAATATTGTAATTTAATATAAGCTTGCTATTAATAAACTGAGCTTAATTACAATAGTGTGTACAGTATTTTCCATCATGTGTTGCACTGTAGGGCTCTAGAACTCAGCAATAAAGCTGTTTTCCTTCAAAGTAAAATACTTGTTTTTTTTAATGTGTGTTGGTGAGGTGAAATGCCGTATACCGTGAAATACCGTAAACCGTACCTTGTAACTAGATACCGTACTGTAATGCAAATCCATACCGTCTCGTCCCTTGACTGAAGAAAAAAAAAATGCTGATCAAGTTTCATGATCTCTTACTCAAGCTGAAGCTTCTGATCAAGTTAAATACATTTGCCCATCAGATGTTCTAATAAATACAGATAAAATACTCTCCATTTATAAAACACAACTAGGAGAAAAAGTCAGATACAAGTATTTTTTTATTTAAATTTTTTAATAAATACAAACTGTTATGCCATTTTTAAATGTTTCTCTGACTACAGCATTAGGCAGTAGTGCATGTTTTACAAAGCTGTGTGTTCTGTATATAAAGCTGTGTGTGTTCTGTATATAAAGCCGGAATGTGTGTTGCTTAGTAGGAGGACAGACCAGAGGATGTGGATGTTTAATGGCTAACTATCCTCCACATCGCATCAAATGAACATCCAGTCTACTTGGTAGGATTCCATGGCACATCTTTGTTCAGTCGTGCTTGATTGCATATAAATCATCATAGAAAAAAAAACATTAAGAAAATATCCATAAAGAAAATATTTGCTTGAAGCCGTGATCAGTTATTAAAGCAATACCATGCAAAAGCTGTTGTCATATGAGTTTCTTGTTGGCTGCCTTTTTTATTGTTTAGTATTAAGCATAACATCTTTCTGGAACGATCTAAATTAAATGTCTACATTCATTTTGATTCCAAAGACAAAGGTGAGTAACAAAAATGGACAGACATTAACTCAAAGGGAAATTAATCAAATTTGAAACTGCAGAATCATTCTAGTTATGTACATATCGATACATATCAATTCCATCCCTTAGTTTCAAAGACAGGAAAGCAATTTGAAAGAAAAACTGTGTCATTTTTATCCAAGTGCCCCCCTATCCTTTCTACACTTCTAAAAACTCCACATCTGCACACAACTGTAATTATACAATGAAAAGAAAAAAGTTAATATTAAAACAATTAACCAATAGAACAGAAGACCAGTCATTTACAAGTCAGATACAGATATATTTGAGAAAGCTGTTTCGATGATCGAAACCACAGACTGAACGGAACAGGAGATGAAGGAGATGAAAGTCATACTCCCTCAACGCCACAGCTTTCTCCAACATGGTGTCCCTCATGATGCGTTGCCCCTAACAACCGGATAGTCACCTGACAACCGGATAGTCACCTGACCAGGGAAGTGGGCAGGGGGGGGTGGGGGTGTAGGGGGGGGCAGATTCTTTAAGAATATGTTTGCCTTTCCCTCTCTGGAATGTCCTACCTGCGTCACAATATGCACTATTGCATATGTGTATACCCATCTTCCATTTCTAACTCTTTGGCATAGAGATCATAGTTCTCTAGTTGGGGCATCCCAATTGCATGACATGGTCTGGAGTCCTGTGTGTGTGTGTTTATCGTCAGCACAGAAGGACCCCAGAGCAAAGGTTAAAGGTGGTGGCGGGGGTCATGGGGAACAGCCTAACAGGACACTTCGGCTGACTTGAGCGCCGCTGGCTCCGCACTGCTATTGGTCGCACTGTCCATGGTGTGGTCTGTGTGGGAGCGGCCGCGCTGGTTCTCGGCCGTGTGAGACCGGGAGCGGTTGCCTTCGTGGGTGTGGGACCGGGAGCGGTTGCCGTCGTGGGTGTGGGACCGGGAGCGGTTGCCGTCGAAGGAGGTGATGCTGGAGCCGGAGGCGGTTCGAGAGCGGGCCAGCCGGGTCATGCTGGCGGCCGGCACTGGGTGAGGAAGAGGAGACGGGTTACAGATACAATCAATCTGAAGAAACTTGATTTAACCTGGTAGGCTATTCCAAAAACATTTGGTTTTACGATAGTAAAGTATTATACTTCTGTATTAATATTCAGCTAGGTATAATATCCAATCTATTATCTTGAATCATTTATAGACGGGCTAGATCACTGATCTCAGTTCAATCCAACGGCAGACCGGTTGAAGCCAGAATGACTGAATAGCTGAATGCACTAATCTCGCCACTAGGTGGCAGACAGGCTCCTCTGTGCAGCACATACAGTTAGCGCTTGTAAGAATACTCTTTTATATCCATGTAAGCTTACACTATGATGAAGACAAACACAAAGTTGGTTACTTTCGTGCTTCAACAGAAGTTATGGTAGTGGTCACAGGGTTGATGTAGGGTGTGTGTGTGTGTGTGTGTGTGTGTGTGTGTGTGTGTGTGTGTGTGTGTGTGTGTGTGTGTGTGTGTGTGTGTCTTGTGTACTCACTGTATCCCATTCCCTGGATGAAATACTTGAAGGCTTCTGTCAGTTTGCCGGGCTAAAAAGAGAGAGAGAGAGAGAGAGAGAGAGAGAGGGAGAGAGATAACTTTTTATCACCCATACTTGCTTACATATCAACTGACAGACTATTAATACTGAGAGGCAGCTCTGACAGCTGCTAGCAGGGTATTAGACAGGCCGGGGTATTAGACCCACAAACCTGGTTCGCTAACCCCTAATGCTCTTAAGTGAAGCTGTGCATCACCTCCCTCAGTGATTATCTCACTCCCCCAACCCCTTCCAGCCCCAGCCGGAACGCCTAAACGAGTGTTAAGGAGGTCATTAACACACACCTGGTCGACTTGGGGCAGGCCTCCACAGTCAGCCATCTGGAGAGAAGGAAACAGAGACAAGCGAGCGTTAGCACGTTAGCATTCAAACAGCCAAAGCGGCGGTCACCCTCCACTACTCCTCATTCCACCCCGTCTCCTGTTCCCAGAACCCTCCGGAAACCTGCGTTCCATTAACCTCTCGACAGTTACCACGCCTGTTAACGAGCTCCTTCCAAGACTTAATAGGACGGTTAGTTTAAGCGAGGGTGTGCACCCCACGAATAAGTAGGTCGGTCAGGGACGGACTGTGACCCGAAGGCCGCGCTCGGCAGGTCTCATGTGCCCAGCGCCCGTTAATAAGTCACCAGGTTGGTGCTGAGCTATCGGAATCTTATCAGCGAGAACCTTTTCCATCTGGGCCGTTAATGTCTGACTGAGATTGTGGCAGAGACCGCTCACCTTGAGTAGCGTGGTCTTGGTCGGGTCCAGTTTGGTGTTGCACTCCACCTGAGGGTGTAAAGAACAGTTTACTCAAAACCCATCTCTTCTCCCTCGCCTTTGATTACTTCCTGCCTGTCTCCCTGGTAACCCAATTATTGCCATTTTAGTTAATTTTACTTTATTTTGTAATCTGCTGCACTTTTTATTGTATTTTGGTGTCTGTGTCTTTGCACTTATCTGTATTTGCACTATTCTTATGCTTTTGTATTTATATCTTTTGCTTTTATCTGTACAGCACTTTGGTTCAGCCACAGCTGTAAATGTGCTATATAGATAAAATTGACTTGACTTGACTAACTGTAATGAATTTCTCTAAGACAGCTGTTGTGTCTGCCGTTGTTTGAATTGCATGTTTACTGTATTTACCCTGTGAGAAAGAAAGGCCTTCTCCAGTGCAGCTCTGAACTGACTGAACTGCTTCACTTGTTTAGCGGAAACGTGTTCTTTCCCTACTTTTCCCTAATCTACATCATGTTTAAAAGGTCTGTTAAGCATAAGATCTTAATCGTAGGCATCGCAGGTTGCTATAGGTAAATGGAAAACGCATCGACACACACATTACTGTGTAGTGAAGTAGTGGAGTAGTGGTGTAGTGAACATCACAGTTCTGTGTAGTGAAAACCAGGTAGTGTACTGTTAGTGAATAGTTTATGGCGGTTTGTCATATGTGATTGAAGTGCACATCAACATTAGCCTCTTGGCTAATTCTGGCTCATTTATGATTTATTGTACCCACGATTTATTGTCTTTTAATGTGCATTGTCTCAAATAAACCAAGAGAATTAATGAAAAAAACATGCTGTACTACTTGGTGCCACGTACTGAAACCCAGACGAAAGGCTGTTATTATTCATGGCGGTTGAGGAATTCGGTGTGGAGCTGAACTTACCACGGCCTCCACAGCAGGAGAACTGTCTCCCACCACCAGAAGAGAAGGACACCTACAAGAAGGGCAGACATTTAAAACTTAGCACTCACCTTTCAAGTTGGATATGTATAAACACCTTCAAAAACATGCGCTTTTCATATTCCAAGTTCCAACATTTTCTTAGTGCGGTCATGTTTGGTGGATGAACTAATTCTGTAGAAGCAACTGTGTATTAAACATGGGGTGGCTGACGCGCAGTATGGGGAGATACTCACTTGAGAGTTCTGGGGACGACTCCAGGGACTGGCCTCTCGATATCTAGGTCCCTCCGGCTGGAAGGGCGGACACAGGGGTGTTAGGGAGGATAAAACCAATGGATACGGTCTATATGCAGTTTCGTGTCCTTCCTGGGTGATATTTGTGTCCTTCCTGGGTGATATTTGTGTGCTTCCTGGGTGATATTTGTGTGCTTCCTGGGTGATATTTGTGTTGGCGGTGGGATGTCTGAATTCACTCCACCATTTGCCCTTAAATCAATTCACTCCACCATTTGCCCTTAAATCAATTCACTCCACCATTTGCTCAGAATGAATTCACTCCACCATTTGCTCAGAATTAATTCACTCCACCATTTGCCCTTAAATGAATTCACTCCACCATTTGCTCAGAATTAATTCACTCCACCATTTGCTCAGAATTAATTCACTCCACCATTTGCTCAGAATTAATTCACTCCAACATTTGCTAAGAATTAATTCACTCCACCATTTGCTCAGAATTAATTCACTCCAACATTTGCTAAGAATTAATTCACTCCACCATTTGCCCTTGAATGAAGCGTATCCCATGAATCTGTAGCGAACTGAACAGTGTTGAATCCAGTGTGTGTTTACCTGTTGTAAGACTTGATAAAGTGATGCAGGTTGAACTGGTTCATGTCGTTGATGACGTGGTGACGGTAAGTGGCGATCAGGTCGTGGTTGGTGCTGATCTCCTCCTACAAACAACAACAACACAACACAAACAAACAAACAAGGTCACACACTGTGGTCTCATGACCATATAGGGACATGCCTTGAAACACTCAACTGTCGCTTGTTTTGCATGCAGAAGAGGACTATGGATGGACAGATGCATGTGATGTATTGTTTCAGTATCTGTGTGTTTACCTGTCCAAAGAGGTGGGAGATTATCATGTCAGGCATGGCGTGGGTCCAACCACTGATCTGAAATGAATTTTCACATCAGTCAAGACAAAAAAATATCTTTTGTAAGTTGATCATTTGGAATTTGGAATTCACAATAACCTTGATATCTCTGCATTTAGTTGTCAATGTGTCCATAAAACCCCACAAGTGTGATTGGTTTGTTGTTGTCATGTAAATGCAATTCGACGGTACACTGCATCATGAATTGCAACTAAAGGCTAACGGCATTGTGGGAGTATGAGTTCCCTGGTTCTGTGTCTGTGGACCCACGTGGGAAAGTAGCTGGTTTTGTACCTTGTGGGCAGCCCAGTCCATCCATCCCTCTGCACACGGGTTGATGTTGATCAGCATCAGGCCCTCCACCATGGCTGGGTAGTCCAGCTGCGCCACAAAAACACACAAACAACTTGGGTTCCTAACTTTTAAAATAACAATAGCCTTTTTTGTAGATAAATAGTAATAATAATAATAATAATAATAATAGTTGTGAAATATGTATTTGTAATGCTGTATGTTGACAATGAAAGTCAATGCATAGCATCAAAAAAAGGCTTTGGACAGTGATGATGTATGCTGCTACGGTCATTGACCGGGGGTTTGAGCGAAGGGTTAAGGTGTGCTTCTGAGTTAGTCCATCAGCTGTGTTATCAACAAAGTGAGGCGTCCCACAGAGGCGCGTGTTTCTGTTGAGCAGCTCTAGAACATTCCAGAGGCCTTAGCGCAGCACGCTCAAGCAATAAGCGGCACCTTTCTGCCAAAATCAGCACAAATAACTGGGAAACAGTCAGGTTCTATAATCTCTGTTTGATTAAAACTCTTGGCTAACTGCGATTGAAAAGGCTAACTCAAAACTCACAGCGAATCGACACAGGATGTAGGCTCCAGCTCCAACGCCTATTCCAATCACACTCTTCAAACTGGGGGTGCAGAACAAGAGGAAAGAATGTGAGAAGAAATACAGTTTCAAATGGGAGGCCATCCGAGAAATGACAGAATATGAATTTGGAAACTGTGGGGCCAATATCACTCTATCACTCGTCCACTTACCCAAAGTGCTTGAGAACCAGTGGGAGAGACTCAGACAGTTGGTCCATGGATGGGTAGTCATATCTGCAGGGAAAAACAAAAAACTTATTTTACTTGGAGCAAAGTACTACTCCAAATGAAATGGATTTTCCATATTGACACTTAACATAAGCATCACGTTTAACCATGATCCCTGACTGTTATTGGCTGGGTTTCCCGAACGAGTTAAGAAGCACTTAACTCCAAAGTACTTCTTAACTCTCATACAAAGGGTCGCTTAAGGAGAGTTCCTTAAGAAGGTTCTTTATCGGGAAGCGCGGCCATTGTTATTCATATCTGTTTTCCACAGTCATTAGCTATTTGAACCATCCAATTCAGGTCAGTGCGGAGGAGGAGCATTAGGTTGTACTCGATCATAAACACGCAGCACATCAAAGGCACCGTGGAGGAAGATAAATATGTCCCAGAGGGAGGTGGTTGTGATCATTTATTTTGTAAGTCTCAAAGTGGGTTACAAAAACCGAAGTCTACCATGGTGTGTGTTACAGACAGCTTGGCCTAGATTCCCCTGCCAGCCCAGAGAATTTCCTCACCCAGTGGAAAAGGTGTTGGCTCCCTCATGCTGCCCTGGGGCGTCGACGTGGCACACGGCAAAGTGCTGCATGATCTCCCGCATGTCCTCGTGGTTAAAGAGCGAGTCGTAGCAGGTCTTGTCTGTAAAGCAGCAGGTAAAGGAGCAGGGTGTGAACGGACTGGAACAAACGTGGTTCGGTAAGCCCCAAGACTTAACCTGGCTAAGTATAAAATATCTTAAGATCTGCTGGTATGTGCAGACCTGTGGCGAATAAAAATTGCTGGGGTTTGATTTGATACAGGTGAGTCATGTTCAGGTCGAGGAGGGGTGAGACGGGTCTTTAAGATGTCAAATATGAAGACCAGGGTGTGCTCTTCAAAGCTGAGCAGATATGCCAGTCGTGTTGACGACCATACGAACATACATTGGCTAAGTACTGAACACACTCAAAATGGCAGTTGCGCTACAAAAGGATGTTATGTTCATTAATGAAGGGTGAGACCATAGTATTCATCTCTATGGGGGAGACTTACGGTTCAGTCCAATGTCGTGGAAGGTCAAGATGACGGGTCTGTCCCCTTTGGGCACCCCCTTCATGGTGCAGTGTAATCTTCCAAAGTGAGTCTCTACATCGTGCTCCTAGAAAGGCAAAACCATGTTCAGTAAAAAAATAAAATAAACGGAACTTTGTGAATTCAGAATTTTTACATTAGAATGGGTTTTGACTTCTAGTATGATTTAGAATTTTAATCCAATCTAGGAATATTTCTTTCACAGCCAAATAGACATGAAAATGACTGATGAATCACCGAAGAACTGGAAACCAGTACACGCCATTTTTAGCCCAACTGACAGCTTATTCAAAACCAAGCATAGTCATAGTCTAGCTGAAGCCAGGAGGATCCATCCAGTCGTCATGGAGTGCCTTAAGAAGTCACCAACCCAACTCCCTGACAAGATGCTTCATCTGTCCAACCATCAACCATTTCTGATTCTGCACACCACCACCAAGCCTCTATGCAATAAACGTTCACGTTCACTCTTTTGAATTTTGTTTAAATCTCCTGTAAACCTCTACAACATAAAACACCAATAAATTAAACATTTTAAAAGTACACAAACTATGCAAGAAGTTCCATTTAAAAACACAATAAAACCTTAACGCATAGTTTCACAACGAATCCAACACTTACAGAGATTTCAATCTCAGGGATGACCATGTCCATGTCCATGTCCATGTCAGAATCTTCCAAAACCATTATTAGTGTTTGTTGACCACTGCCTGCGAAGGCCAGGCGACTATGTAGTGTGGTCGTTCTGTGAGCTGTAGATCTAATTGTTAGTAGTAAGCCTCTGAAAGTACTTAGCCTGGCCGGGTCTGGGAGCTCTGTTTTATACCCCTGCTGCTTACCGCTGCGTAAGCCCCTGAACTTCCCAGCATGCTTTGCAGGCTGCTCAAAACAAGCTAATTCTAGCTGAAGACATCCCTAAATTGGATCAGCCAATGTCAGTCAGTGTGGCATTGGCAATTGAGTTGAGGTTTTAAGTGAGTGGGCATGGGAAAAGATCCATGGCATAATTTTGGGGGGCTTTCTCTATCAATATCTTTATTACAGTATACAAAATAAAATAACTTTGA
>NC_140254.1:18911167-19013667 GCF_949987555.1 Borostomias antarcticus | reverse complement strand
CTAGTCATTGCTCACCTCCTCAAGAAGTACTACCAGGATCCTCCCTCTTAAGCAGCTATTGCACTTTTAGTTTGCTGTTCTTGCACTTTGCCTTCAGCACTAGATTATGCTATGAGTCACTTGTTTTAGAAATGATATGCGCTTGTGAGTTCTGCTAAGTAGTAGTACACTGACTTTTCCTACGTTAAATGCAATTATTGTAAGTCACTTTGGATAAATCACTAATGTAAATGTAATGTAATTGCAAAATCCTGGATATTGTAATTTTTCTGTGGAAGATGTCTTGAACACCACGTGTCAAGAGTGGTTTGACACAAACAATTGAAACTGAGTATGTTTACCAACCATTTCCTAAACCCTGTTGGAAAATAAAGGCATAGTTCTTCAAAAAAATAAAAAAAAAGGTTGATGGATGACCAAACCAGGAGAGAAATACAAGAACGATTGATCACACAAGCAGAGACTGGCATCGCCCATGTGCTCTGAAGTGCCATCACCAACACCAGCATCATTCGCCTACACACACATGAAATGCTGCAATGTGTTTCCTTTTTTGTCAGAGTATGAGACATGCAGTCTAGCCTCAAGGCTATCTCCTGCACACTATCTGGCTGTCTACTGCTCCATATCTATAACACTCAATCTTGAGAACGGTTTATTGGCGAGCCCACCGTACTTCTACTGTTCACATCCAAACATTAATCAAGAGAAGTATAATGGGCCCTATAAGATGTACCAGATGTACACATTTTTAAGAACTCAAGCACTCTAACAAGCATCTCATCAGCTTGGCATTTCTGCAGGCGGTTTGGGGGTCAAAAAAAAGATCAAACACCATCTTGTCCTGATGCTGCTGTGGAGGCGAGTTGGAGCGCTGCTCTGCATCCAAATCAAATAACGTTGTCAACGGGCTCTTTGTCCGCCTCCAAGGGTTCTAAAGGGCAGGGCAGACGGGCGGACGGGCGGGGCGAGCTCTTCCTCTATGTTCTGGCTTTGTAGCCGGCGCACACAGGAAGCCACTGACACGGCAGCTTCAAATGGCCCCCGTTCGCCCCTCTCTCTCTGTTTTCCACTCTGTCTGTCTGTCTGCTCTTCTATGTCTCATTCCCTGTGTCTCCGTCTCTCTCTGAGAATACTCAATGGGCGACCATTCATAGGAAATATTAATAGAAATCGGACATATGAACTTGGCGCCTATTTGTGTGTCATCCGCCTACGGGCTTTGGGGGAGATGGGGATAGATACAGCGTGTCCCTCTGTGAGAGGGGGAGGCAAACTTTAAAAGGAAGTGATTCATTACAGGGGGACACATGTGGAGCTGTCAGGCATCTGGCCAGGTCCTCAGAGCTCCATTCCGGAGGGTCTGCTGACTGCGAGAACAGAGGCTACAGCCAGCCCAAGGCCTCACAATAGCGCAGAGGAAGAGAACCAAACAACAGGTTCCTTTTCTCTCCCCTCAGAGGCTGAAAAACATGGCTGCATTCTCGCATTGGAGCCTTTGTTGGAAAAGTCAGGGTCACACACCCCCACTGAAATTCCAAAACTCAATTTGTGATGTGGGGGAAGTTACGCAACTATTTTTAACTGTTTTTCGCCTGGCAAGTTTTAAAAGGATATTCCAAAGATGAAGAAACAAATACGTGGGTTTATTTGAGAGCAGTTAATGTTATCAAGGACACTGCCAAAGTAATAACTCATTAGTCCAAATTATTTTCCAGACTTCCTTAGCAACACCCACCTCTAGCGAGCTAGCAGTCTAAGGCAACTAGGTCATCACATGAACTGTACCACTGACATTTGGCTAAGCTGAGCTAATTTAGCTAAGCTAACCCTAACCCTGGCAGGTCAAGCAAAATGCCTTCCTGGACAGCGATAATGCTGCCGTTGTAGCAGAATAATAAGTCATCCACTTGCCATGCCTTGTGTTACCTTCAACCATGGAACATCCCTCCTTGTACCCCTGTAGACTTGTGAAGTAAACCTCTTTCCCTTCCTCCCCAGTCTGCTAGCAACGTTGCATGGGAAGGTTGAAAGGTTTAATGGTGCGTTCGTTTATAACTGGGAGGTGGCAAATTGCGACTTGCTACTAGGAATGATTAAATAAAACGCCGCATGAACTCGCACTTCCTCGTCGCAAATTCTGATATGTTTCTCAGCCCCCAGTTGCCGGCTGATGTCAACATCATATCATATCATCATCATATCATTCGCTATAGCTCGAATGCACACAGGTCGGAGGTAGGTATTTTGCCATTTGCGACTTGCCACGTCCGACCACAAACCAACGCACCATAAGCACCTGTTAATTCATGTGATCTAACACAGGGGCGGCACGTATCTCGGGAGATAGAGCGGCCGGCTGGGGATCGGAAGGTCTCCGGTTTGATCCCTGCCTTTGGGCGGTGTGCCGAAGTATCCTTGAGCAAGAAACTGAACCCCAAAAAGCACTCACGTGCACGGTGGCACAGTAGGCCTACTTAGCATTGTCACCTCACAGCAAGAAGGTCCCTGGGCCTTTCTGTGTGGGTTTTGTATGTTCTCCCAGTGTTCAGTCCATTAAGAACCCAATACGAAAAACATCCAGAAGAACAAACTGCTAACACTGCGTCCCTGATGAAGGCAGACAGGGGCACTTGAATTGCCCTTGGGGGAAGGACGAAGGGATGGGTTAAGCACAGAGAACATTTAACCGGCGGCACTATGAAATGTGTGTGTGATCATGTCGCCCATTGTACGTGAGTGTTGGGGTGTCGACGTATGACAATTAAAGCCTTCTGCTTCTTCTTCTAACACACACAAGTCGTATTTACATTGCTGTAGGCCTACTCGGCTCTCGTGAGCTTGGGTGTTAGTGAACCACGGAACAGGATATGTTAAATGCTTTTGTAAAACTCTGTCAACAAAATAATTCTGCAAATGACCCGAAAAACTCCCTAGATTTGTGTCTAGTCGCTTTTGACTAATTAAGTCGTCAAGGGGGTCTGGAAAGTCGGCTGATACAGCGACAAAGTCGGCAAGTTGGCAACACTGGGTCACTGTGTCACTCGTCAGCATGGCTTCCACCCTTATTGCCCACACTTGGTCCGAATTTGGGTCCAGTCCAGTGGGCAGTATTTATACTGAGGAGTGAGTTTAATCAATTCAACTCGGTTAAACTAGCAAGCTTATATTTCCTTTCTTCAGTGTCTTCTGGTGTTCACTGACAACTGCAATCCTGTGGAGGTCCTGACTATATTAATTGTGATTTCCAGGGACGCAGTCAGAGATCCAAACAGGTCACCTCATGAAAACTCTTCTTCTGACCTGAATACATTTGACCCAACGTGGTGGCCTTTCTCCAAAGTGAACAGTATCACAGAAGAAGAAAAAAAAAAAGTGTGCACAGAAGAAGAAGAAGAAAACATATCTGCACCTGGCCCAGGTTGCTAAGGATTATCTTCTTCAGCATAATTCACAGAGGAGGGGTTCTGCTCTGGTGTATTGTGTGTACTGGTGTATTGTCCAGGTCAAGATGGGTGGGGTGTTTCCACTTTTGGGAATATTTCCATTGGGTTCATTGCACCAAGCTCAGCTAAAGATTTTGATACTGACCCTGCCAAGTCTGCAATGCACTTAAGCACAGCACAGTTCAGATACTGTACTGTCTATACGATTGATATAGGTAGATTTCAGATACTCTAAATTTCTCAGTGTTTTGACAGATGGTTCTGTCGGGTTGGCTACGTTCAAAACTGGCTCCATGTAACATAGTCAGTAGAGCCAGCGATAAAGTACAGTATGGTAACTAACAATCATTTCCTAAGTCCATGGCCTCATTCCACACTTCTGTTTTGTAGAACTACAACTATTCACAGAGGACAACAGACAATTTATCAGGGTATGGTTGGCTTGCAGAAGTGAGACTGTGTTATGCAAAGACAGGAAATATTGGGGAGGCGGGGGGGAGTGCACTGCCAGAGTTATTTGGCAGCAACAATAAAAATAAAAGTAAACAATTGAGGAAAATGCATTCCATGATACTTCCACGTGCAAACAGCATGTCATTTCTGTTTATACGTTACATTGTGTGGGACTCGGGGAATGATATTTAATTAGAGCAGTATTGGTCATTTGTTTACACAGTCTCTAATGGCAACAGATACGCGTACATAAACAAATGTATGTTGGGGTTGGTGTGTAGTTGCACTTCAGACATTAATAACCAATCTGTAAGTCTTATCAGAATCAATGGTGCTGCTGGACATTTTATAGACTGTTAATAACAAATCTGGAAATCTTATCAGAATCAATGGGTGCTGATAATACTGGACATTGTATAGACAGCCCCCAGGGTTTTAGAGAAAACAGCTACATTAGTGACATCTGTGTAAGCAGACGATCTGCTGTACAAAAAAACACTGCCTCCTCTCCAGCTACACGTGTTTGTTGACAGAGCCCCATAGGTGCTGGTTGGATTTAGGACATGATAGTCTCCATTTTAGACAGGCTCGAATTAAGGCCACCGTCCCTTTCCACTTCATATAGGTTAAACCCAGCAGACACATGCATGCATGTATGTAGGCAGCCATCTGCACAAACAATTAACTGCTACTCTAATCTTTCAGAGACTCATTTAATCTGCCAAATCCCTCTATTCTGAGATACTAGCAGCAGGTTAGCTAAACTAAGTCCCAATAGACCTATATTGTGAGATATGATGTATGTGGAGAACCACTGACCCACAGTAGGGGGTGGTTTGGGTGGTGTGTGACCACAAAGACAAGAATAAAAACACCATTAACATTTACAAATCCTGGGTAAAAAATATAGAAGTAAAAAAATAAAAAAAGAATGACCAAGAACACAAACCTAAGTCTTATGAAGGAGGTTGACATAGGCCTACTGTAGTATCCTTTGTCTTTGCTAACACACGGTATGTTGGCTGACTGCCAATTATGCCCAGAATTTACTGTAGAATTATTCTGGGAGACACACTGTAGGCTATATCAATAAAAACTACCCCTAAAATTAATACTTTGTCAAAGCCTAAATAGCCACGGTCGAGCAGGTAAATTAAATACGCAAAGTAGCTACAGACTGAGTGGTAAACCAGATGTGTCTCACTACAGGGCCTATGCACGCGACAAAGCTTTTATCAACACAGTAAACAATCTCTTCCTCGTTGGAAGTGTGGCTCATAGGCCTCTAAGCATGCTGGTTTTATCACAAGCGTCAACGTTTCTATTCTGGAGGCGAGTGTGCTTGCACACGGCATAAACAGACTGTTAAAACATCTGTATATTTAAGCACAGCATCTTAAAACATCTGTAAGCCATCTTGCTCAGAAGTTAGTAGGCTACGCAAAGAAAAATGCGCAGTGATATCGTGGACTGTTTCTGTTGTTGGTGATGTTACAATACAAATATTCCGACCTAAAATTCATAATAACCTTTAAACAGACAAAAAATAAAGATACGCCCTTCTACGCATGTGGACGATAAGAGAGACTAACATAGAAAATATGTCAAACGTGTGTTCAAATTATGATATAGTGACATGTCAAACAAAAAAGAGAAATCGTATCTATATTTTCTTAAATCACTTGCCTGCAAAGATTGTCCCCTTCAAATCACTCACAAAAAGCAAAAAGTCCTTCGAAACTTTTTCAAGTGTGCTCAAAAAATGCTCGGTGTAATTTATTCAGCCTAGGTCTGGTTCCGTGCTGCAGGCTACGCGGATGTATCAGGGAATCTTATAAGTATTGAGGAGTGCGGCCCAGCCCACTTTCCTTACTGCACTCGCTATTGGGCAATGCCTCTGGACTTGGTAATACCGTTAGGCTACACTGTTGTGTGGGAGAGGGGATCACACCGCGACTGAAGCTGGAATGGGATGGGTGTAAGTCTAAACACAATTGTTGTCTAAACTTTCATTTACTTTGCAATCATTGCATTCACTTCATTGTCATTATATGGTACACGTTTGTGAAACGTCACAAATAACACTGCCATATTAAAACGTGACAAACTCAATTTGATACCATACGGAAAGAAAGTAAGAATATATCCTGTGTAATTTGACGTGAGTGAGCCAGTGGCCATCTTCTGTGATGTGGACACATTTGTGGTGCAGGGTAGGCTAGTAGTGACCAAGTTAGCACAATTGGTATGTTTCTCTCCAATGCCTCCATTGTTGGCATGTTCCTATTGAAGGATTCACATTGCACGACCACAGTGAAGGCATTGTATCTCCACAATGACCTTACACGTGACCATTCCAATATGAACCTTTATTGGGCCCACAACATTGCCAATACACAATCTGTACAAGCGTTGCCAGTGGCATGACCTAATGTATAGATACTGTGACCTTCTTCTTTCTATAAGAGACTGCAGCAAAAATGTACAAACATCTGATACATGTAGCCTTACTGTTTGGGGAATAGGCTACTATATTATACCAGGAAGCACTTGGAGCAAGCACTCGATGCACATCCAATAGACCTCTGACTAGATACACTGTTGTAAAGAAGCATGCACTTGTGAGAACAGAAGTTGACAGGAAATTGGCCATTCTGGATGATGACGCACATCTGTTCAGGTGGGTCAGCTCCATCAGTAGGGATCCCAGGCTAGCTAAGATAGCTAGATTTGTCAGTTTGAGTGATTATAGCCTTTGGTAGGCATACTGTGATGAGACAATAAGAAACTATTATTTTAGAAGGAGGCCCAGTCTCCTTTTGCTGAGAGAGAGAGAGGAACGGGCTTCCCTTTGTACAGACTCACGTACTGTATCTCCATGGAGAACTCAAACCAAGGTTGTTAGCTTGGCTGCATTCCCGTCGCCAGCTTCCCAACCTGATTATTAGCTATTGCAGCAGAATGTGTTTGGTAGGTAGAAAGAGAGAGAGAGAAAGAGAGAGAGAGAGGTTGTGTCAAATACCACCATGACTCCCCTATGCCTGAAGTAGAGCTCAGATGAATTAGTTTTGGCACGCACAAATAACACGGCTGCCAAGATTCCAGTACACACCCAGTCACTGTCTGTTGAAAATGGATCTTAGTCATATCACAGTAATTACCACCTACTACATAAAAGTATCCCTTCAGAACTGAACTCGGAAACACTAACTGATCCAAAAACGACATACCCTATGAACACACTGAGGCAGGTGCATTATGTTATGTTCCACAAATACTACTCAAATCGTTAAGGATCATTTTCAACAGAAGCCAATAGGCTACTTGCAAAACCTGGCACGTCGCTATGAACAGCTTTTTAGAGCTCAGTTCAGTTCACTATGTGGGTCAGCACTTGATAAGAATGATGGACTTTCAACTGGCAGATTACAATGTTTGAGGGAAAGGTTTGAGATGTGTCTCTCCCACAAACACGCTCGTACGGTGGGTTACGCAGCTCGTCAAGCATGGACTTGTCTTCTCTACGCCCTGTGTACTGTACGCTCTTCTACTGTCTGCTTCTCTGACATGTGGCATGTAAGATGTGTTGCATGACTTTGGGTCTGAGAAGAAAAAGTAGAACAAACTCATTAAAAATGGGTAATGTCAACAGAACACACAAAGGGCACACAGGGCATCGTATTTTACACTGAACTTTAATCTATAGGATGGTGTTATGGAGGATTCTGCTCTAGTGTAGAAGCTGCAGGAGATATGCTCAGTCATCCATGTGGATATGGCCGTGTGACACTCTAAATCGAGGCTTTCTGTGAGCAAAAGAAAGAACAGTTGATTCCACATGGATCCCCGTTGACATAATCATCATCATCATCATCATTAATATTAAATCTGATATTTTCTCCGGACGCATATACCTCTGTCAGCAGTTTCCTACCACATCAGGATCATACTGTACAGTTAAGATCTGTTTGAGAAAGGTATTTTAGTTTAAAACAAACACACAAACACAAACACACACACACACAAACACACATGCATACACACACACACGCATATGCACACGCGCGCACACACAAACGGCCGTGCTGATGCTCAATAGAGTACAGGCCTCAGATTTGATGCCTCAGCTCTCTAATAGTGGGTACGAACATCGGGCCTTTTGAAGGCAAGACTGATAGAGACCTCTGGTCTCAACGCAGAGATGCCCATGCAGTGTTTATCGTACATGACGCTTTTAATGGAGTTCAATTACTCAACGGAATACCTTTAGCACCCTTTCATTCTACAGTAATTGTCCCTTCCAACAACTTCACTTCTTTTAGGCATACCTTGTACCTTGTGTCATCAGACTTGTAATGTGCACCGGCTCAAACCAACCAGTAGCAGTTGGATGTCATCTGATGCAACAGGAGAGAAACAATGAAGAGAGCTTCTCAGAGACTTGACACAGTCAGACTTGTGACTCACTATGGCTTACGTGATAGTGGAGTGATGTTTACACTACTGAAGAATCTACCAGACTTGTGACTCACTATGGCTTACGTGATAGTGGAGTGATGTTTACACTACTGAAGAATCTAGATCTTTCCACCTGACAGGATATATCAAAAGGGAGATACTGTTATATCTGAGGGGATACAATATATATAATAATCTGCTCTAGGAGTGACCATGACTATCGAGTAGGAGCAGAGGGGAATATTGATGTATGAAACATAACCCATCACAAGAAACTAAATAAATCTACTGATCCCTTTTCATGGTTGAGTAGCTCCTCAACTTCAAAATTGGACCGACACCATGTCATGTTAAAGGCTAAGCTCTGTCTCTGTGGTTGATAAAATTGTGTGTATGCGTGTCTGGCTGTGTGTCTTTGTTGTGACTACAGTTCATGTAGATTGTGAGGGGGGGAATTGTTCTGGTGAATGATGCACTAGACTGGGCAAAGTTTTGATTAAACAAAAATTATGTAGTTACAAAATCAGGATGGTTGGGTAACTCATTAACATCAATCTCAAATTTGTGGTACGCTACATAACCATTTGTTTACACTGTATTTTAGCTGAAATATTGGTCAAACCTATGTCACGCCAATGTCAAAGATATCCACAACACGATGAATTACAATGTAGACAATGTGTGTGACTTTGACTGCAATTACTACATATCTCATTTGGAGATCTCCAGTTATCATTATTGCATTTGGCCAAACATCATCAGAGTCTAAGAGTTTTATAGCCGGATTAAGCTAGACCAACAATGGTCTGGGGGGGCCTCATCTAACCCGACCTGTGTTTCATATTGATTCTTCACATTAGAAGATGTGTAATCACACTAACAGAACAAGCTATCACTTGTCTCTTTTCATGTTTATGATGTGTTACTCATTGACCAGCCATTCGTGGTTATTCTCAAGACTGTGACTGTGTAATCATTAACAGCTGACTTACAGGACGGGTTTGTTTGGTCCTGGAGGGATAGAGGTTAAAGTTTGACGTAAACATATCACCTACAGAAATCTATGACATATCTCATAGTAGCTACCAGTAATAGAAAATGAATGTTAACTGATCTCTATTTCTTTTTTATGTTTTGTTAGAAATGACTTCGAATAATTTTGAGGCTGATTCCAGTTATCACAAGGGTGAGTGTCCCAGTATAGTTCATTGGCATCAAAAGTCATCTTGGGAGGCATTCAGCAGGATGTGGGACAGTTGGGTTGGCTGAATAAAGGGGCCTTTTGCTAGAAACGGCTGCATCGCCTTCAATCTGTTCACGGAGGACACAGGGAGATGTCAAGCATAGAGGGGAAACTGATGTCAAATGAATAGATTAGAAACTCGTTCCTGTCCATGAACTGTAGGCTACTTTAGTATACTGTGGATCTCATACGGCCTGAGATTTAGAAACGAAACCGTGGGTGTGGGGGGGACAATCCCTTCATTTCTCATGGCCAGTCTGACATTCCTTCCCTCCAGTCATTGCTCCAGTAGATAAAGAATACTCTTTAATTAGGCTGTGTTTTCTCTCCTACTAGGACACAGAGGGGTGGTTTACCAGACACACAGATATAGTCTAATGCAGGTCTAGAAGGAAAGTTCTGGAAGAGGCTAGGTTAGGGTCCAGTTTAGGGTCTAGTTATCCAAAGTGTTGTTTGTGCTTTGACAGGGGGTTCACATCTAACCAAAATTGAAATCGATAGCAGTCCAGCGGCGTCAAATGACGGCGTCCGCAGGCAGAAAAGGTTGGTAGCCGAGAACGGGGGGCCATCCTGCATCGATTAAAGGGGCAGGCCCACGTCCTGTGACGTCCAGAGGATGGACTGTGAAAACACGGCGTGCTGTGTCACAGGTGGGGGGTTGCTGTTTTAGCCAATCCCTTCCAACAGGAAGATGAGTTTAAATATTCCTGGGAAAACAAAGTTGCCATATAAACACTGGACACATCTGGGTGGACTGCTGCATGGCGGGGGTAGAGGAGGAGGGGGGGGGGGGGGGACACTGGAGTGAGGGAACGAGACGAGGGAAGGCTGACCGAGAGACTGGAGGGGGGGACTAGGGGACTGCTGGGGGGGGGATGCCAGAGAATATCATAACAGTATCATAACAGGGGTCAATGGTGGTGGGAGGATAAATTGCATAATCTACAGTCATGGACGAAAGTATTGGCACCCCTGGAATTTTTCCAGAAAATACACCATTTCTCCCAGAAATTGTTGCAATTACAAATGTTTTTGGTATACACGTGTTTATTTCCTTCATGTGCATTGGAAATACACAAACTGAAGAAAAAATTGACATCATTTGACACAAAACTCAAAAAATGGGCCAATAGTGACAGTGACAGACAGACAGAGAGAGAGAGAGAGAGAGAGAGAGACATACAGAGAAAGAGATTGAGTATGATAACTAACCTTTTACTGCAGCTCCCCGGGAGCAGAAGAGGACGTCTTGATTCACTGACCTCAGGATCAAAGGTCCAATCCGGATGAAGATGATTAGCTCAGGACTGATTAGTCAATCAGGATGAAGATGATCATTAGCCCAGGACTGATTAGCCATACTTAAAAGTGCACACTGTATACATGACAAACTACAGACTACAGTGTATGCTTTGAGGGAATCAAAGTTGTTTCCTGAACTCTTGCTTATAGGGAATATGGCTGTATACCCTTTATTCACTGTAGTCAAATAAATAGAGATGATGTTTATATTTATTAGTTCAACCATAAATGACCTGTTATTCAATATATATTGCCTATCATGTTAATGATTTGTTCAGAGTAAGGGTGCCATATGGCATGAATACTGAGAATAACCAGTTAATAATTTTATTGACCTTCCAAGTCAAGCAACCATCTGGTCATTCCCTTGCCCATTCCCTCAAAACAAGGTTGCATTATCAAGCCGGAGTCTATCACTGCAGTATGTTATAAACCAAAGGTCATTACATTATCTAGGCATTCACAAAGTATAATAGTAAAATGGGGATAACATTTTATAGCATTTTAGGCAGGCGATCAAACAATGTGATATCTCTTGTTGAAGAGATGCAATTTGTTGGGATGCTTAACTTCCTTAACTTGGGGTTAAACATTGTTAATCTTGATCTCTCTACTTTTCTTAAGTCAGGTTGGTGAGTAAGTAATGAGAAGATTGACATTGTCAGGTTTCAGCACAAAAGCCTCCCTCCTAGTTCATGTGCAAACTATGCTGACGCGGCTGTTTCTGCAGACTCTACGCAAGCGCTTGCGTAAAGTTAAACATTTTCCCCAATACACTTTGCTACATCAGGATACATCAGACACACAATATTATAACCTTTATATTATAATTATTAATTAATGATTATATTAATTGTCTTTGAAATCGAGAGTTAAACATGTTTTTGAATTATTTTTCACGGTGCCCACCCACATCCATTGTATGACCTAAACGGTGGTAGAGCAAATATCAACTTTCTCAAAAGTGCTAGTTTTGTCAACGTTTTGATCTGAACCACTGTATATGATCATAAGTAACCTTAAAACAGGGCTAAACATGATTTTTACCTTTACTACTCCTTTAAAGGACGAGTTCGGAATTTAGCATAAGTCATGATAAAAGGTCATCAAATGCAATAACTTTCATTTATATAGCGCCTTTCATAAACCCAAGGTCGCTTTAACATGGTAGACAGAGACACACAACATTAAGTAACGGAAGCTAGAGGTCAAAGGCCATGTTAAAGAGGTGAGTTTTAAGGAGTTTCTTGAAGCAGTCCAGAGTTGGGGCGTTGTGGAGATCTACAGGGAGGGAGTTCCAGAGGGTGGGAGCTGCCACGCTGAAAGCTCTGTCCCCAAAGGTCCGCAGTCTGGTTCGGGGGACGGAGAGCTGACCGGTGTCTGAGGATCGCAGGGACCGTGACTGAGTGTAGGGGTGGAGGAGGTCAGTCTGGTTCGGGGGACGGAGAGCTGACCGGTGTCTGAGGATCGCAGGGACTGTGACTGAGTGTAGGGGTGGAGGAGGTCATTGAGGTACTGAGGTGCCAGAGCATGGAGGGATTTGTACTGTAAGTGATGAGGAGGGTTTCGTAGGTGATGCTGTACAGTGTTGTTATATATACTAGCATTGAGTCACCAAACCCAGCAGTATTTTAAGAGTGATGCAGCACAGGGTGGAACAGCACAGCATAGGATTGAGAAGTGTTAGAATTGTATTTAATCAAGAATACTTTCATTTCAAAGATAGATAGATCACAAAGAAGTTTGTGTTTCAGGGCTTTGTTCCTCAACTACTCCTATACCAGGAACTGATGGCATAGTCAAAGTGACATTGAATTAGACATGAGGCTAATATTTTTAGACACTCCTTATTTGTCAGTGTAGACATCCTGGCAAGGAACCTGGGTGACATGGTTTGCGGATGGTTCCTCGGCGCCACACTCATACGCCGCACAGGATGCCAAGCCCCATCTGTGCAACGAGGAGCGGAAGCGTCCGACGCCGGTCTGGAGATGATTAAGCCTCACCCACGCTGGTCTGGGTGAGTCCATCCCAGTAGGGGAAGGACCAGCGCCTGAAGTCTGGAGGTGTTTGCCTCCCACTCGGCACACCAGGTGTAGTCTGCCCATCCTGCCTCACTGATGTTAAGATCTCTACATTGCTGCAGGAGATCTCGTGCGGCAGGCACAGAAGGGTGTCCCGACTTGAGACGCCGGGGAGGCTAGGCTGTTGCACCGAGCCTGTCATGGAGCAGGTGGTTAGGCTCCACGGCCCGGCAGGCGAGATGTGCTGTGGTTCATGCACGGTGGAGGCCTGCAGGCTGGATGCCTGCAAGGATGGGAAAGTTGTTCACAGGAGTGGGACACAGGCATCCTGTCACAATGTGCAAGGCTTCATTGCTAGGTGGATCAATGAGGCAGGTTAGGGTTAGGGTTAGTTGACAATACTAATAGTGCAGCTATATTAAATTATTGACTCCAGTAACTGAAGTAGATCACGAAGATGATCAGTGTCAAGTGACAAAGTGTATTTCTGCCAAATATAGAATAGAGTGACATCTTGTCTAGTCTCTGGTCACTTGTAAAGAAGCTAAACCACAACAGCTGTCCCACAATTAGCCATCCAGAACCAGTCTCTCATGTTTCAGAAAGAGAGAGAGTGAGAGAGAGAGGGCCCATCTCCAGGACGTCATATAGTAACACAGGTGATCACCAGGAAGGTGTTTAGGATTAGAGCACACCTGTCCTTATATGATTAATGGTGTGGTATTTACAGTGGTATTATTTGCTGGTAGTATTACTGCTAGTATTTACTGTAATAGAGAGCAAGGGGATTAGTAGTCATATCAGAGTACTCAATCACTGTTTGGACAAAGATGCAACACACTCTAATCCCTGGACAAACAATTTACCATTGTCGTTAAATTACCATGGTCCTTTTCCCCATTTCATTCAGTCTGTTGTTGTTATATATAGACAGTATGTTGTTATATATACACAGTATATATATATATATATATATATATATATATATATATATATATATACATATATATATATATACATATATACTGTAGAGAGAGACACAGAGAGATAGAGGGAGGGAGAGAGAGATAAACTGTATTAATCCCCGAAGAGAAATCTTTTTGTTGCAGCCAAAGACACACACACAACAATACAATACAAAACTCAACACAAAGGCACAGTGGGCACAGACATGTATAAAAGGGGACGGTACAATACTGCACAAAAGCAGCAAAGGCACAGTATACAGTCCAGAGTACAAAAAAGTACAAAAAAATACCAAAAATGATACAGAAATATACAAAATATTTAAAAAATATATATATATAAGCAATCTAAAAGTTGGTCAAAAGTAAATGGTGAAACCGCATGTCATTCAGGTACAATGTCCAGGACCGATCACAAGACTGGATTACAAAAAAGTAACACTGGGATTATAACTGTCAATGTGTTTGAGGAGGAGGACAGAAGAGAGGAGGGGAGAGGAGTGAGCCATCATGTTTTGTTGCCTCCTGTGTGTGTGTGTGTGTGTGTGTGTGTGTGTGTGTGTGTGTGTGTGTGTGTGTGTGTGTGTGTGTGTGTGTGTGTGCATGTCTGTCAGTCATGTCACATGCTCAGCTATGCTGAATAATGGTTGCCAGGTTGGCTGTGTGTGTGTGTGTGTGTGTGTGTGTGTGTGTGTGTGTGTGTGTGTGTGTGTGTGTGTGCGTGTGTGTGTGTAAATCTCTGTTGATCAGTCAGCAGAACGAAGCAGGTAGAGTGGGAGAGGGGAAAGGGGGAGGGAGGGTGAGGAGGGAGTCTGAATCTAGGTCGTCCATCAGTAATCCCATGCAATCGAGGCATGCTGGGGGCTCGGCGCTGACCACAGCAAACTCCTCTTCATCTTCCAGTCTCATGACTGGACACAGTCAGCCATTGATGGGACATCTTTGAAGGCCTGTGATACAAAATAAATTTTCTGAGGCGACGTAGATATAATAGAATCGAATAGAATAGAATCGAATAGAATAGAATCGAATGGAATCGAATAGAATAGAATGTTTATTCCCCATATGTAACAGGTACAGGTGCATTGGAATTCTTGTCATTGCTTGTCCTTACAGTGACTATTCCTCATTCCAGTCCTGGGAAGGCAGCTAGACGTTTAAAGGTCCCCAAACTGGCAACTGTGGTCTAGCAGAGTGGGAGTGGCAGTGCAATAACATTCAAGTATACAGTTGTGCAAGTATACAGTTGTGCAAGTATACAGTTGTGCAAGTATACAGTTGTGCAAGTATACAGTTGTGCAGAATCAATTGTTGTTGTTGTTGTTGTCTATTGTAGGATAGGTGGTGTTGCCTGCAAAAAATGATGGGAATAGGCAATTAGGGCAAAGTTAAAATGATGCACCAGCAAGAGATCTAATGTGGAAACATTAATGACGATACGCCTATAGACTAATAAGCATATATACGACATGTTTTGTTTTTTGGGGTGCAGTTGATCAGTAACAGATGTACAGACCATCCTAATAATATTTTGTGTGAATGATATACTGTATATAATTTGCAAGTACACAACATATTCAACGTAGTGCTATGCATTTAACCCTCTTTTAATGTAAAAGTGAGAAGATACTGAGATGAAAACACAGTTACACGATTTTAAATGGAATTGATATGGTTATATAGTTATAATTACATAACCTCAAGGGTCTTTTATTAGCCACATAGCAGTGATACACACAAATAAATAAGAATGAGCGTCGAAACACAACACACATACAGTACTGGATATTGGTCCTAAAATGATTTGAATTCCACCACAAACACCAAGTTTGTATTTACCCTTATTTAAAATGCATTACTGCATTAAATACCATTATCTTCACGTCTGGATAGAATTGACAGTGATATTCATGTTCTAGGGTCTTGCACAATGTTTGTGCTGTCTGTTGAGTCAGTCACATGTATAGAGCCACACCCGTAGACTACTGTAGCCTGCGAGGCCGACAGCAGATGTGTCAGTTTGCACGAACACTGCAAGAACACTTAAGATGGTGGCCAACACGTCTACACAAACCATAAAGATACAAGTCATAAAGATACTTGACATCCTAGTTTGGAACTTTACAACAGGACATCAAACTTTATGATTGGGCTCACTAATTACCCATGGTGAAGTGAAGTATGTGTTCAGTAAAGTGTACTGTATGTGTGTAGAAAGCTATCTGCGTGTGTTTATGTATGCATGAGTGTAATCGTGTGTCAGAGCCACTAGTTAAGTGCAAGTGCATGAGGTCACACCCTCTGGCTGAGACAAGTGTCTGTGTTTGTTTTGCCATAAACCCTGGCTCCTTAACTTTGCATCTTCTTATGGGGGCGGCTGTAGCTCAGTTGGTAGAGCGGGTCGTTCAGTGATCGAAGGGTCAGTGGTTCGAATCCCAGCTCCGACTGTCCACGTGTTGAAGTGTCCTTGAGCAAGACACCTAACCCCAAATTGCTCCCAATGAGCAGGTTAGCACCTTGCATGGCAGCTACCGCCATCGGCGTGTGTGAATGGGTGAATGAGAGACCATTGTAAAGCGCTTTGAGTGCCGCTAAGGTGGAAAAGCGCTATATAAGTGCAGTCCGTTTACCATTTACCATTTATCCATGATATGGTTAGCCGATGTATATGCCCATAGAAATCCACTGTCTACTTAGCTGTGACATGAGCAATAAGCACTAATATCTCAAGAGTGCTCAGTCTGTCACCATTTTTATATGGACTGTTGTACATGATCATAAATAACCTTACAATAACCTTATATTGCTAGATTCCAAACTAGTCATTGAAAGAGGAAATTGTTGAGACATTGGCGGACTCACACTCCAGCTGCATATTTAGAGTGTATAATGGGTTCAAAACTACAATTCTTCACAAGACTTAAGTTGTTTTCCCATAGATTTAGGCCATAAGGCACAGAGTGGATGTGGTTGTGAGCCATGTGAGTTCAGATGAGCAGACCTGTGGGGGGACAAATGTAAGTAAGAGAGCAAATAGATTTCACTTACTACATGTTTGCTCACCTTGAGCTTTGCATGGGGTTCAGTCAACTTGAAATGACATCATCGTTCAGGAGTCCGTATCTGGGCAAGAGAAGAACTTTGGTGGAAAATAGTGAATGTTCACCATCTAATATGATGCAAGAATATTCTGGAATTCTAAGGCCTAAATGACTAATGATCTGAAAATGAATATCTTAAATTCGAGATATAGGCCCTAATCTAAATGGCAAAAGTGCTGGACCAAGTCAAGAATTTGTTTTGTTCTATAATTTACGATAACCATGGAACTGGTGAGTATAGTTAAACTTGTCAATATACTTCAGAAAGTCTACCCAAGGCGGCAGCAGCAAAGCACATTAACTCAGGTGGAGGAAGAGTTGTACTGATAGCGCCATCTTGTGGTAAATCATAAATAACGTATGTATGTGTGTGTGTGTGTGTGTGTGTGTGTGTGTGTGTGTGTGTGTGTGTGTGTGTGTGTGTGTGTGTGTGTGTGTGTGTGTACAAGGTGGTTCCTTGTTCAGTTTCAGCAATTCAATGAGTATTTGAGTTAGGCTATTTGGTTTATTATAGTATAGACCCAATATGACGCGAGGGGGTCTTGAGTCTTGCCACCACGCCACTGTCCACGCCACGGACCCCACAAAGTTCAGTTCAGCAGGCCTAGCCTATTCAATTCTACTATGGAGGCCAGAACCGGCCTGCCTAGCAAGCAACAGAACATCCCATTGGCCCAAACAATAACATTATGAAGAATTGTCTTCTCGAGGCGTAGGCAGTAGTATGAGCACTTTTTACAGTTAAAATCCATATTGACATATAAGGGTGACTTAATTCATCTTAGTCCAAGGGCCCTCCCACATTCCAACGATTATCACCAAATGCAGGCTATCAGGGCTAATGATGTGTGCATGAAGAGGTCACCTGTTGTAGGCTATTTACATCTAGGCTATAAATATGCATTAGTGATTCACAGGACCTTTAACATTGGGGTGCTGTGATGTGCAGGCGTGTCCTGTGCGCCCAAACAAGAAGTGAGTAGACCATAGATCAAATGTTAGAAAATAAACCAAAACAATATAATTTGAAGTCACTTTCATATGAATAGCTTTGTGTATAACCTAAACGTGATAAGCTTGCCTACACCATTTAGAAAATATCAAACATAATGTGACATATTTGTTGAGAACCAGGCCTATATTACTACATTTGCAACAATCTGTGGAATTTGGGCGAAGAGTCGGGCAGGATATCCGACACTGTTTCTAACCATAAATACAGATAGCCTATTTTCATATTTGGCCTGTGCAGTGAACGCTACGTGAAGAAAGCGTTTCTATCCTAGAATCACAAATGGGCTATATAATAGCATAATATACGTAAATGCCACAGGTGATCTTCATCGAGTCTATTACCCGGGACAATAGAAATGATGGGCCTAAATGACTTGAAAATCGTTGGAATGTAGGGAGGGTCCGCCTATAGGTAGAGAGGGCCCTCTGGGGCGTTTTCTTGTTTACTGCACAGACTACATACAGTTGGTATGAAAATACTATTGTATCGATTTTGTATGACTAGAAACAGTCAATATCCTTGCCTGAATTAAAATCATTTTACTAAATTCGGTAGGCCTTGACCATATGATCCAGTTTTACCGTGTAGTCTGTAACGTTCTCAAACGATTAATCACAGGAACTGTGAAAGCTTTTTAACTTTATTTTCTATAGGCCTAGGCTAAATTGCAACCGCAGCCCCAGACAAATTTTATTTATTTTATCATCAGCCAACAATTTTGAGGTGCTCAAATATGCTCAGGCAGCCGGGTTTCCCGATAAATAATCTTCTTAAGGAACCCTTCTTATAAGGAACCCCTTGTATGGGAGTTAAGAAGTACTTTGGAGTTAAGTGCTTCTTAACTCGTTCGGGAAACCCGGCCTTAATATTGTCGGCAACTGAAGAGCAGGGAATATGACTTTTTATCTATTTAAAATGTATAGGCTCCCCAAGTGCAGATTTCAGAGATCAAATAGCTAGGCGATGTATAATATTTTAATTATTGCTGGAATACATTCGTAATTTGTAAAAGATAGGCCTACATTCGCAGCAATGTATTGCCTCACTCCAGGTCCGCAGCTGATGTAGTTTGACCTATTGGAGAACATTGAAAGACTTCCGTGCCCCAATTTCGTTTGTTTTGCTTTAACTCAGGCAAGGAATAAATAGAATAAATACAGCTGTAGCCTATTTTCATATTGTAAAAGATACAGATATAGGCTAGTTTTTGAACCAAAATGTAGGCTATAACTGCTAACTGCTCCAATAGAATGTTCCATCTCGCTGCCCCGCCCCGACGTTTAACACCGTCCAGGAATGAACAGGTCACAGTTAACCTGGAATTCACACCTTTCGTTGTCCCATTGTTCTAGCAGGACATAAATCCAGAGGTCTGGGTCTCCCATCATTCCAGATCCACTGCTAGTCTGTGTGACTTGTGACTCTACAACTACGAGATTCGACATGGCTGAGAACATGCAGGGAAGGTACCAGGTTTCTCCTAACGGTGCTGCTCGGCGAAGGACGTACAAGAAAGGAGGCACCTATCTGGCCCTGATCGTCCGCGTCCTCCAAGACTCACCAAGCAAAATGCTCACATTTAATCAGGTAAAGACCTAGGAAGACCTTGATCAATCTTGATCTGCTTGACCTGAAATACATTTTCGATTTCTAATATAATATTTATATTTTGCAGCTAATGTACGAGCTTGAAGCACTTGTATCAGGAGAAAGAAAAGGACTTGAGAACAACGTCCGAGTCTGCCTATCAAGCAACAGGTGTTTTGTCAAGGTATGAAAACCCAAAACCTATAAGAAATGTGCTGTTTCTTAGTGACTAACATATATAGCTATTTTACACTTGTCTACCCATGACGTCAACATTCATACTAATATTTGTTTTTATCTATTTATTTCAGGTTCCAGTGCGCACAGATAAGCCAACAAAAAACAACTACTGGAGAGTCGATGAGAGTCGAATTACAGAGAAGATGGTGCGACGCCACTTCAAGGGCCCTCGGCCTGCCGCACCTCTGACTCAGAACAGACCCAATGTGAAGTTCAGCAGTCCTTTCTCCATCGAATCACTATTGAAGAGAGAAAGTCCAACTCCGGCCCCGAAATTCTCTCCTCTGTCCGTCTCCAGTCCGCCAGTCAGAGTGGAGCAGCAGCCTTGGCGAGCAGAGAGAGCCGTTGGTACGAAGAGATGGTTGAGCTGGGATTGTCCACCGGTGGAGACGCACCTTGTTACCCGCGCTGCTGCCAGTTACTCCATGTACAACACGGCAGAGGGCGACACAGGCCATGGACTCATTGGTGAAAGCTCCATCAAGAGGGTGCGCGTAGTATGTGCTGAGCCGTCACTCCTGGTCTACAACAGACCAACTTTGCTTCTCATTTAATCAGCCCAGGCAACTGTTATGTGAAGTATCCTGTGCCCGTTCATTGTTTGAGTTTTTAAAAAGTCATATTCACCTCACAGTTGTGCACTTAAGCTATGTTCTTCTTTGTTTTCAATAAAGTTCGATTTTTTTGTAGGTTGGCCTAATCATTTCATTCTTCAAAGTGATGTAATGTTCAGTAAATATTACAAAATGGCAGACTTATCACTTTTCTCATTTAACATTGTCTCTAATTATTTGAACTTCCCCAAAAAAACTTTGGTCTTCTTGATTGGTCTTCATTTCAGTTTTAAAATTTAAACGCATACCGTCAGTAGGCTAGGCTATATTGAGATGCAGTCCACAGGGATCGGGATACTGCCACATGTAAATTGTCAAAAGGCTGTCAAAATACAATAAGTGCTTAGGCGGGAGGATTATTGTAGTAGCCTACTTCTTGAAGAGATGAGTTTTGAGCCTGCGACGAAAGATGGGCAGCGACTCTGCTGTCCTGACATCAGTGGGCAGTTCATTCCACCACTGTGGGGCCAGGACAGAGAAGAGCCGTGACCGTGTCGATCGACCGCAGGAGCCTCGGAGTGATGGGGCAACCAGTCGCCCTGAGATAGCAGAGCGTAGCGGTCGGGAGGGCGTGTAGGGTATGACCATGGCCTGGAGGTAGGAGGGGGCTGTTCCTTTCATTGCCCTGTAGGTTAGCGCCAGAGTTTTAAACTGGATGCGAGCCACTACAGGGAGCCAGTGTAGGGAACGGAGGAGGGAAGTTGTGTGGGAGAATTTAGGGTGGTTGAACACCAGGCGAGCAGCAGCTTTCTGGACAAGTTCCAGAGGTTTAATGGCTGACACAGGCGCCCCAGCGAGGAGGGAGTTGCAGTAGTCCAGGCGGGAGATGACGAAATGTGTCAGCAACCCATTTGTTTGTTTGCTCCAACATTTAATGCACCTTCTGAAGTCCACAACCCTCTGTATTGTCTTTAAGCGTTTTGGCCGCATTAGGACAATCACCCGCCGGGAAAGATGACTATCATCATCTATTTGTGAAGGGTAGAGGGGTGCAAGTCCGACTGCCCTGTATAACTGAAAACTGAGCTGAGTAGGTAATATGCAGGCAGATTCGAGTTCAGCGCTCATGACGCACAAGAAGCAAGTCAACGCTCCGTGCACGAAACTCACCCCCCCACCCTCTCTCCCCTCCCTGCTCCCCCCCTCCTCTCCACGCCCCACCTTATCCCACTTTTCTCCCCTCTCCCCCAACGAGGCCCTCAACCTTTTAACATCTAACCGCCCCACCACGTGCTCCCTAGACCCTGTTCCCTCGACTCTCCTTTGGTCTGTTGCACCCAAACTCCTTCCCTTCCTAACCCACCTCATCAACGCATCTCTTGTATCAGGATGCTTTCCCTCTGCTTTCAAGACTGCCAGAGTCACCCCCCTCCGAAAGAAACCATCTCTCGACCCCTCTGATGTCAAAAACTACAGACCGGTTTCCCTTCTATCCTTTCTATCCAAAACACTTGAACATGCTATCTTTAACCAACTGTCTTCGTACCTCCACCAGAACGACCTCCTAGATCCCCACCAGTCCGGGTTCAAGGCTGGCCACACGACAGAGACCACCCTCCTTGCAGTGATGGAGTCACTCCATGCCGCGAGAGCGAACTCTCTCCTCTGTCCTGATACTCCTAGACCTGTCCGCAGCATTTGATACGGTAGACCACCAGATCCTCCTCTCCACCCTCGAGGAGAAAGGCATCACTGGCTCTGCACACTCCCTGTTTGCATCCTACCTGACGGGCCGCTCCTACCAGGTGACATGGAGAGGATCGATATCGGAACCGCATAGTCTGACTACGGGGGTTCCACAAGGGTCTGTCCTGGGTCCTCTCCTGTTTTCCCTCTAAACTACATCTCTGGGCTCTGTCATTCGCTCGCATGGCTTCTCCTATCACTGCTATGCCGATGACACCCAACTGGTCCTATCATTTCCCCCTTCTGATACACAAGTGGAGACACGCATAGCTGGGTGCTTGGCTGACATCTCTGAGTGGATGACGACACATCACCTCAAGCTCAATCTGGACAAGACTGAGCTGATTTTCCTCCCAGGGAAGGGCTTCCCGCACCGGGACCTGGCCATCACCATTGAAAACACAGTGGTGACCCCGACTCGGACTGCGAGGAATCTGGGTGTGAACCTGGATGACCAACTGTCGTTTTCCGCACGTCACATCCGTCACACGTTCCTGCAGATTCATGCTCTACAACATCAGGAGGATTCGCCCTTTCCTCACTGATGAAACGGCGCAGGTGCTCATCCAGGCCCTGGTCATCTCCCGCCTGGACTACTGCAACTTCCTCCTTGCTGGGGCCCTGGCGTCAGCCATTAAACCTCTGGAACTTGTCCAGAAAGCTGCTGCTCGCCTGGTGTTCAACCACCCTAAATTCTCCCACACAACTTCCCTCCTCCGTTCCCTACACTGGCTCCCTGTAGCGGCTCGCATCCAGTTTAAAACTCTGGCGCTTACCTAAAGGGCAATGAAAGGAATAGCCCCCTCCTACCTTCAGGCCATGGTCAAACCCTACACCCCCTCCCGACCACTACCTCAGGGCGACTGGTTGCCCCATCACTCCGAGGCTCCTGCGGTCGATCGACACGGTCACAGCTCTTCTCTGTCCTGGCCCCACAGTGGTGGAATGAGCTGCCCACTGATGTCAGGACAGCAGAGTTGCTGCCCATCTTTCGTCGCAGGCTCAAAACTCATCTCTTCAAGAAGTAGGCTACTACAACAATCCTCCCGTCTAAGCACTTATTGTATTTTGACAGCCTTTTGACAATTTACATGTGGCAGTATCCCAATCCCTGTGGACTGCATCTCAATATAGCCTACTGACGGTATGCGTTTAAATTTTAAAACTGAAATGAAGACCAATCCCACAAAGTTTTTTTGGGGGAAGTTCAAATATTAGTGACAATGTTAAATGAGAAAAGTGATAGGTCTGCCATTTTGTAATATTTACTGAACATTACATCACTTTGAAGAATGAAATGACTAGGCCAACCTACAAATAAAATCGAACTTTATTGAAAACAAAGAAGAACATAGCTTAAGTGCACAACTGTGAGGTGAATATGACTTTTAAAAAAACTCAACAATGAACGGATACAGGATACTTCACATAACAGTTGCCTGGGCTGATTAAATGAGAAGCAAAGTTGGTCTGGTGTAGACGAGGAGTGACGGCTCAGCACGTACTACACGCACCCTCTTGATGGAGCTTTCACCAATGAGTCCATGGCCTGTGTCGCCCTCTGCCGTGTTGTACATGGAGTAACTGGCAGCAGCGCGGGTAACAAGGTGCGTCTCCACCGGTGGACAATCCCAGCTCAACCATCTCTTCGTACCAACGGCTCTCTCTGCTCGCCAAGGCTGCTGCTCCACTCTGACTGGCGGACTGGAGACCGACAGAGGAGAGAATTTCGGGCCCGGAGTTGGACTTTCTCTCTTCAACAGTGATTCGATGGAGAAAGGACTGCTGAACTTCACATTGGGTCTGTTCTGAGTCAGAGGTGCGGCAGGCCGAGGGCCCTTGAAGTGGCGTCGCACCATCTTCTCTGTAATTCGACTCTCATCGACACTCCAGTAGTTGTTTTTTGTTGGCTTATCTGTGCGCACTGGAACCTGAAATAAATAAATAAAAACAAGTATTAGTATGAATGTTGACGTCATGGGTAGACAAATGTAAAATGGCTATATATATATATGTTAGTCACTAAGAAACAGCACATTTCTTATAGGTTTTGGGTTGGGTTTTCATACCTTGACAAAACACCTGTTGCTTGATAGGCAGACTCGGATGTTGTTCTCAAGTCCTTTTCTTTCTCCTGATACAAGTGCTTCAAGCTCGTACATTAGCTGCAAAATATAAATATTATATTAGAATTCGAAAATGTATTTCAGGTCAAGCAGATCAAGACTGATCAAGGTCTTCCTAGGTCTTTACCTGATTAAATGTGAGCATTTTGCATGGTGAGTCTTGGAGGACGCGGACGATCAGGGCCAGATAGGTTCCTCCTTTCTTGTACGTCCTTCGCTGAGCAGCACCGTTAGGAGAAACCTGGTACCTTCCCTGCATGTTCTCAGCCATGTCGAATCTCGTAGTTGTAGAGTCACAAGTCACACAGACTAGCAGTGGATCTGGAATGATGGGAGACCCAGACCTCCGGATTTATGTCCTGCTAGAACAATGGGACAACGAAAGGTGTGAATTCCAGGTTAACTGTTACCTGTTCATTCCTGGACGGTGTTAAACGTCGGGGCGGGGCAGCGAGATGGAACATTCTATTGGAGCAGTTAGCAGTTATAGCCTACATTTTGGTTCAAAAACTATATCTGTATCTTTTACAATATGAAAATAGGCTACAGCTGCATTTATGCGTAGAGACAGTGTATCCTTGCCTGAGTTAAATCAAAACAAACAAATCGAAATTTGGGCACGGAATTCTTGCAATGTTCTCCAATAGGTCAAACTACATCAGCTGCGGACGTGGAGTGAGGCAATAAATTGCTGCAAATACCATGTATCTTTTACAAATTACGAATGTATTCCAGCAATAATTAAAATATTGTACATAGCTATTTGATCTCTGAAATCTGCACTTGGGGAGCCTATACAACTCCCATACAAGGGGTTCCTTAAGAAGGGTTCCTTAAGAAGGTTCTTTATCGGGAAACCCGGCTGCCTGAGCATATTTGAGCACCTCAAAATTGTTGGCTGATAAAATAAATCAAATTTGTCTGGGGCTGCGGTTGCAATTTAGCCTATAGAAAATAAAATTAAAAAGCTTTCACAGTTCCTGTGATTAATCGTTTGAGAACGTTACAGACTACACGGTAAAACTGGATCATATGGTCAAGGCCTACCGAATTTAGTAAAATGATTTTAATTCAGGCAAGGATATTGACTGTTTCTAGTCATACAAAATCGATACAAATGTATTTTCATAACCATTGTATGTAGTCTGTGCAGTAAACAAGAAAACGCCCCAGAGGGCCCTCTCTACCTAGGCGGACCCTCCCTACATTCCAACGATTTTCAAGTCATTTAGGCCCATCATTTCTATTGTCCCGGGTAATAGACTCGATGAAGATCACCTGTGGCATTTACGTATATTATGCTATTATATAGCCCATTTGTGATTCTAGGATAGAAACGCTTTCTTCACGTAGCGTTCACTGCACAGGCCAAATATGAAAATAGGCTATCTGTATTTATAGTTAGAAACAGTGTCGGATATCCTGCCCGACTCTTCGCCCAAATTCCACAGATTGTTGCAAAAGTAGTAATATAGGCCTGGTTCTCAACAAATATGTCACATTATGTTTGATATTTTCTAAATGATGTAGGCAAGCTTATCACGTTTAGGTTATACACAAAGCTATTCATATGAAAGTGACTGTTCGAAATATATTGTTTTGGTTTATTTTCTAACATTTGATCTATGGTCTACTCACTTCTTGTTTGGGCGCACAGGACACGCCTGCACATCACAGCACCCCAATGTTAAAGGTCCTGTGAATCACTAATGCATATTTATAGCTGTATATATAGATGTAAATAGCCTACAACAGGTGCCCTCTTCATGCACACATCATTAGCCCTGATAGCCTGCATTTGGTGATAATCGTTGGAATGTGGGAGGGCCTTTGGACTAAGATGAATTAAGTCACCCTAGCCTAATTGATACTTGTGAGCCGTGAACTGAACTTTCAGTCAAACAGTGTTTCTAAATATAAGCTTATAAGGCTACAGCGGCCGTTAATTGAAATTTCTCTGGTATACAACAGAGGGGCAGGTAGAGATGGTGTTTGTGAGAGACTGAGGCTGAAACATGAGGTCTCCTGCACGTTTGAACAGCACATTAGTGAGCTAATTCAGGAAAACGGGCTGACAGTAGGTCAGTGACAGAGGACCCAGGGCCGGTTCTAGGCAGGCATAGCCTATATGAGGGGGCAAGCAGAAATGTGAAGGGGGCAATCATGCGTACACATCATGCTCCAGCACATTTTTGGGCTGTAGGTCCGCTAGCCTTGTGTTATCTGGGTCTATCCCTTACCTTTGTCCAGAAACAGAAGTTGAACCAATTGCAGCAAAATGGCAAACGTTACAGGAATCATCAGTGTAACTGCTTTAGCCACTGACTGCTACCATTAATGTTATGGAAGCTGCTGCTAGTTGTTGTGAGCCCATGAGCCAACTGGCTATCCTGCTCTCATTGTGCTGCTGGATTAGCATTGGAACTGATGTGTCCAGGTGACAAGACCTATCTTAATTTATCAGACATTATTTCATGCCAATTCAATTCACAGCTATTTCAGTGGCATGACTAGCATGAGCAAGCTGGTTCTCTGGGAACCAACACATGGGCACCGATTAAGGGGACGTCCCACACCAACATACGTGGATGTAAGGAGGGACGCAGGACTGGAGAGTTCTGCGGAACCGGCTGGATGTACAGACGACTGAGAGGATTGGAGACTTTTCTGTCAAGCTCGTCTGAGGACGACCTAATGATGACTAGCTTCCGTCCTACCAGTGCTAAACAGAAACGAGCCAGCCACACACATAAGCCAGGCTGGACCTGTCCTCTGGTTTGGTTGTGTTTCTGTTTTGGGGGTTGTTTTTGGTTGTTGTCTGCTTGTTGTTTTATGTGGTGTTGTCCTGTTAGGCTTTGTCGCCCCCTGTAGGACTACCTTGCAAGCAGATTGTCATCCCAGAACGTGTGCACCTGGCCGGTTCTCAGGTAGCTGGGTTGATTGGGAGCTCCAGCTGATGGCCTACACCTGGCGGGGGTTACATGCATGGGATCCCCGTTGTTCTGGGAGATCTTTCTCCACGCTGACCTTTTCTGATTTGTTGTGGCATTTAGGTTTTGTGGCAGTTTTGTTTTACACCTTACAACACCTCTCATTCCTACTATCCATCACTTACACCACTGGCTACAATCTGTTCATGATTGAGCAACAGAGCAACAACATATTATAGCTATTTGCCCTATAGTCAAAATGTCCTCTAAAATCTATGTAATGTAAAAAATCTTTTTTTTAAATAATACAGAAAAACATGCCTTAGAAGTACAGTAGGTAATCTAAAATTCCTATAAGAATTTCTGTCACTCAATCAGAATTGTTTTGATATATTTTTGAAAAATGTTCCCCGACTAGAAATAGCCTATATGTGTACACTAGGAACGAGTAAATTCCATGCATGAACTAGATGGCCTATAATCTTTTACTGACAAGAAACGGCATGTTACTGACAAGAAACGGCATGTTTCAGACTTCATCTATTGTCTCCTTTAGTATCTTGAATGGTGTTTCAGATCACAATCCACCCCAACAGACAGGCAGTTGTCTTGGCAGCGGGGCCTTTCACCCAAAAGTGCTGAGCCTGCAGACAACATGTTATTCAATCAAATTATAATGATGTCTAGTGGATTGGCCTGTGATAGGCCAAACAATATCCATGTCAGACCTCCAGCTACCTTCCCTTTAACTAAATGACGACTAGGCCTAGTCAGTGCAGTGTAAGAATGTTGTAATTGCACCATCGTGTGGCAAAGAAGGTACAGTACATGTTTCCAAGTAGAGAAATTATACCCGAGAACATTATAAAACAATTTCTCCCTCAATTTCACAGTTGATTGAGAGTGACAATACTGAATATTATATATGTTAAATATATATTTTATTGAGCTTTGACAAAGGTGTTCAGCTTGTCATTAATTAAATGAAAATAGACAATGACATCATGGAAGCTTTGTTCAGGAGATACTGTAATGTTTACTGTAAGCCCCACATGTTTATTGCAAAATGAAAAGTCCAGCATTCAAATAATCTTACATTTTGGCCATTCGTTTGTAAAAAAATAAAAAAAATAAACAAAAAGTGCAATGCATCCCTTCACACACACACAGACACACACACACACACAGTAAGGCATGGGAATCAAAGTGAGAATGTGATTAAAGCCTGAGTGAGCTCATGGATCTGGCCACAGGGTCTGAGCTCCAGCGCTGGGGGTCCCAGCCCAGGAACCAGCCTGTGAAGGTGGGAGGCTCATGTCCCTGCTTCACCATCACAACGGGGGTCCGCTTGTCCCTGTCCCCCGGGTCTGTCTGGATGTACGTCTTGGCTGTAAAAGGACACAAACTCTCAGTGAGACAAACAAGTCTCAACAAGCCTGACCTCGCGAGCTCACATTAGATTTCACTCTGTAGATCAGTCTGGACATCCAACCGTTCGAACAGAATCCGCTCGAACAGAAATTAGTTTGTGCCAATCGGCTGTAGCTCAGTTGGTGGAGCGGGTCGTTCAATGATCGAAGGGTCAGTGGTTCGAATCCCAGCTCCGACTGTCCACATGTTGAAGTGTCCTTGAGCAAGACACCTAACCCCAAAATTGCTCCCAATGACCAGGTTAGCACCTCGCATGGCAGCTACCACCATTGGTGTGTGAGTGTGTGTGTGAATGGGTGAATGAGAGGCCATTGTAAAGCGCTTTGAGTGCCGTTAAGGTGGAAAAGCGCTATATAAGTGTAGTCCATTTACCATTTACCAATCACAACCGTTTATCTAATATGGGGCGGGTCTAATAAGATGACGGAACAGAGTAGTGCCATAGAGGCATTTTCGCTGATTGGTTGTAGGTCTATCCAATTGCGTACAGAGGCATTTTGATCTAAGCCCGTTGGTAACGCCCCTTGGGAATCGGAAAGCAACTGCGAGTTTTCAGACCCTTCGCATGTTTGCGAATTGGGTCCGGTGAACCCAGACTAACAAACAAGAACATCTAGAACAAAGAGCATCCTGGATGAGATTGGAGAGGACAACTGCAACTGAGAAGGTAGCTGTTAAAGTCGCACTGAAACGGACGTTTGAGATCATCTAACTTCCGTAGTTTGACGTATTTCCGACGCAAACAAGCTATGAGGGTGGGACATAGGTTTAGAGGAATTTGATTGGAACATTGACAAGTGGACGGGTTTTAAGAACTTTAGACAGATTCCATAGAAGGATAGCGTTGATTGACGGGTGGATGTCGTGAGATTATTGGCCTAAAATCTAAGGTATTGCACGTCATTGCACGTGACCTACCATTTTCCAGGAAGTAAGAAATTATATACTTTGATATAAGATTAAAACAAAAGTAGAATTTAGTAATTTTTTTGGCATACATCATTGAATAGGTGAACACTATGACCAATTATGTGAACCAAAATGGGACAGAATGCTTTTTTCATTTTGACTTTAAGGCCTAAAAGCAAACACCCAGAAAACCATTGTCAAAACATGTAGCCTAAGTCACGTGTTAAAAAGCTCACCCGATTTGACCGACTCTGTTCTCTCAACTTCATTGGCGTCCTTTCCAATCCAGACGAAGACCTATTACACAAACACATAGACAGTATTACTCTGGTTCAGTCTCCCCAGGGTTGGGTTCATGGTTCTTTAGGTGTGTGTTTGTGTGTGTGTGTGGGGGGGTGTCCTCCACCCCACCTCCCCCATCCATACCTGGTCCCAGACATCCAGCAGCATCACATCGTCCTCCGCCAAGTCCTCCTGGGTGAAATCTCCCGGAACCTCTTCAATCTGCACATCCAGACACACAGACCATTGGCCGTACATTCACAGCATCAGGGTCTAGAGGTTAGGTTACATTATCTGAGAATACAATAAACAATCTGTTGTCCTACAGAGTCAAGTGGAGGAGAAGGTACAGGGCTGAGTTTCCCAGAGGCATCGTAGCGCTACGTTCATCGTAAGCTATGGCGTTCATCATAGCGCTACGATGCCTCTGGGAAACTCAGCCCAGGTTCATTGAAGAGAAGTGGGCGGATACAGACGGGGGGTGCAGTGCCACTCACGATGAATCTGCCGGTCTTGTTGGAGCAGGCGAACAGGCGGGGAGGCTGTGAGTTGTCCCTGTCCTCCAGTCTGGGGGACGTCTGGTACTCTTTCTTCCCCCCCAACGCTGCCCAGAAGTCAGCTGTAACACAACACACATGCAGGCAAGTCCTCAAAGATCCAGTGGGGTTAGAAATGGCCTTCGTTGTTAACGGATCTCTTTTCTCAGAGTGTTAGTTATGCACGTAGGCTGCCTGACTGGTCATGCCAGCTTTGTAAAGCTTTGTTCTTCGTTGGCCTGGGTAAAGGATTGTGTGAAAGATTAATTAAAAACACAGTAAACGCGTAACATAAATCCTTTGTCTAGCCATGTTATGTCTGTCCTTTAGTCATGCTGTTTCTCCTGCTGCATCTCGCCTCAAATGCGAACAACCCCGAACAGGAAGAGTTCTAGACCGGTCAAATTATAAAGGAGGGTCGAATTTTAGCTCACAGCAGGTGTTACCCATTTCCAAAAAAGGGAGGATGAGAGGGACATAGAACAGACCTCAATGATGTTATATCATTGCTACTTAATGAAACGTTCAGATTATAGTTTTGGGGTCTATTTTAGCTTTTTATTTCGCACCATAATGGCTGTATATTGATTTTCTTATACTGTACCTAAAACATGGATTTTCATCGTAAAATGTTTGATTTTAAGTATGTTCACCTGGCTCTTTTCCTTCCACGATGCGCTTGGGCTTACACTGCAGTTGCTCGCCCATGTAATTTGCCCCCTGCTCCTCCTCTTTGCTGGCCCCCTTGCCCACCCACAGGTACCCCTGGCCCTGGGGCATCTTTAACAGGTAGGCATCATTTGAGTTCAGGCTGGAAGCCTCTGCCTCAACCTGGAGCACAACACACACACATAGAAGCTTTTTAACTGCCAATGGGTGAAATTATACAGTAAGTGTTTCAAATAATATCAGCAATGTGTGAATATGTGTGTGTGTGTAAGAGAGAGAGAGAGAAAGAGAGGGAGTATCCCCACCTCTGAGATGCGTGTGATGGTGCCCAGGTTCCTGCGCACCTGGAACAGGCGTGTCGGGGGAGAGGGGGCTTGGCCCCCCACGCGGGAGGTACCATTTTTGTATACGATGAGGGGCTTAGCTTTGAACAGGCTCAGTAGATGGACAGGCTCCTTACCCTGGGACACCCTGACCTGAGGCCAAGCCATAGTGACATCGACATGAGAGAGGCAGCACAGACATACTTCCATAGCCAGTGAGAGCGCACAGCTGCCAACTGCCACAAGGTGGTACTATTTCTCAATCTAGAAAATGAAGTATTAAAGGAGTAGTAAAGGGAAAATCATGTTTAGCCCTGTTTTAAGGTTACTTATGATCATATACAATGGTTCAGATCAAAAGGTTGACAAAACTAGCACTTTTGAGAAAGTCTGATAATTGCTCTACCACCGTTTTGGTCATACAATGGATATGGGTGGGCACTGTGAAAAATCATTCAAAAAAACATGTTAAACTCTCAATTTCAAAGACAAGAAACTCACCGAGGTGTTAGTTGGCGTTCTGATATATAATTCGCCATAAAGTAAGATTCTAGTTCATCTGGAAAGGCTTTTTTAAATATTTAGCATATAACTATTTAGTCGCAGCACATATGTGTGTAAACTTCCGCAAACTAGGTAGCCTAGCAACATAAACAATAACAATAGCTACCGTAAGTAGTTCTGCTTCCTGAATCCCCTCTGCGGATTGATCTACACATCTACAACGGTCGCGTCAATACAAGTCAATGGATTTCATAAAATGATCAATAAAACCCTACAGGATTCATACTTTGCGGCGAATTTGATGTCAGAACACCAACGGACACCAATTACCCCCTCGGTGAGCTTCTTGTCTTTAAAATCGAGAGTTTAACATGTTTTTGAATTATTTTTCACGGTGCCCATCCACATCCATTGTATGACCGGTCTGTAGAGCAATTATCAGACTTTCTCAAAGGTGCTAGTTTTGTCAACGTTTTGATCTGAACCATTGTATATGATCATAAGTAACCTTAAAACAGGGCTAAACATGCATTTTCCCCTTTACTACTCCTTTAAGTCTTTTTGAGGTAGGTAATTTACACTGAGAAAGCAACACTGCAACTGTATGTGTCAATGCTGTGTTGCCTGAGAGTTGACTGAATGGTAACTATCTGCTGACATAACAACACACTTCTTAAGAAAACCTTCCCTCGTGTCCTTCCTACGCAACCTTACTACGCAAATGTGCACTCATACGACTGCCAAAACAGAGAAGCACAGACGGTCAGAGGAAAGCCAATATAGGTACAGGTCTAGCCTGTCTAGACTTCTACACAAATAGGCTCTAGATATTTACAATGCAAACCTCTTTATCTTGGTTTTAGTCATGCAGAAGACTGTACTTCTAAGGCATGTTTTTCTGTTGTTGTTGTTTTTACATTACATTTACCTGAACGGCGTGCCCACCCAGAGAGTGATCCAGCTGCACCGTCAGGAAGGCCGATGCTGTGATCTCATCCAGAGTGCTGCTGGCCCCCTGCCTGCAAACAGGAAGAACAATCACACACACAATCAGTAGTTTCCCAGAAAACAGGAAGTTCAACCGTAGCTGAAATGAAGTACTGTACAAAGGCCACTCTCTTCTATCTATTCGATAGTATCAAAGCTGTTGAATTCAAAATGGAAGTTTGTTTGTATCACCAAGTGTAGATGATCTGGCCCCTCTTGTATGTGTACAGAATGATGTAACAGTCGCCGCCGTAGAACTGGCCGTATTTCTTTGGGTCAACAGGGACTCTGCCGCTGCTCTCCACTCTCCAGATCTGAAACGTGAAGAACGTCAGGCTGTCATTGATGACTTCTTCATACGATGACAGAGCAATGTTGTGAGACAGTTAAGTTTTATCCGCTGCATGTGTCCACTTCAGTGGCTGTCCATACTGTCGTGGTCAGATCACACTCCGTATTGACAGAGCGGAGCACCAGCGCGGTCTGACTGGAGCTGACTCGCTCACTCGGGTGAACAATGAACCACGAGCCTGACTGGTATACCCATTTCACAGTACCTGGCTGACCAGAACCATACTGGTCTATTCACATTTTCCTCACAAGCACAGTTTCAGCAACAACTCATACAGTAGCTATGGTGAAAAATCACTACTGAACATATTGTGGGGAGGCCACCTTTATAACTGACTCTTTCAGCGTAATGGTAAATGGTAAATGGACTGCACTTATATAGCGCTTTTCCACCTTAGCGGCACTCAAAGCGCTTTACAATGGCCTCTCATTCACCCATTCACACACCAATGGCGGTAGCTGCCATGCAAGGTGCTAACCTGCTCATTGGGAGCAATTTGGGGTTAGGCGTCTTGCTCAAGGACACTTCGACATGTGGACAATCGGAGCTGGGATTCGAACCACTGACCCTTCGATCACTGAACGACCCCCTCTACCAACTGAGCTACAGCCGCCCCAGCGTAGATCTGAAGTGCTGCATCACCTGTGTGTCTCCTGTCCCGTCATCCACCATGTTGTATTGGGCGGCCATCTGCTGGGACTCGTGGAGCTTGGAGGTGTCAAACTCCACCTGCTGGATCCGGGCGATCCTCTCTGTGACATAGACCTTCCCCAGGCCTTCGGTCTGGTCCCTGACCTTCCAGCCCTGGAAGAACTGCTTGAAGATGGGCGTCTCACCCCCGTCTGGAAGGACCTGGATCTGTGGAGGGTGGTCCGAGTGGGGTTAGTTGTAAAGTAAAGAGCGCGAGGGGGGCCGAGGCCTGTTCCAGTCCAACTGAAACGAAGGTCACGAGGTCACTGGTGGTCCGACACAAGCTTCGGATTACATTTGACTGATCATGTGACGTTTATCACGTTGCTAGGCATCGCTCCTTTACTTGGTAACAAGTTATGAGGATGTGGGATAGCTGACGATGAATGATATGGATGAATGATAATGGGTCAGGGAAGAATTTTTACAGCTCACTTATCTGGCCCCCGGGTGATTACTGTTTTTTTGCTTCCCTCTGGAATATGTAGAGAGTGGGTCGTATGCCCACCTCCCTTGTTCTCTGTAAAGCGCATTGTGTTGCCTCTGGGTATGAAATGCGCTATACAAATAAAGCTTTGATTGATTGATTGATTGATAATGGTTCTGTGAGATAGCTGATGAAGATTGACATTAAACCTGCGTGTTAGACGGGTATCCCATCTGCTTGATAAAACCCTCAGCGGTCTTCATGGCCTCCTTTCTCTCACTGGGGTTGGCATTGCGACCTTTATTGGTGACGAGGGTGGTGGACAGGACAGAGGGATGGGAGAAGAGGTGAATGACGAATGTAGATGCAAATTACAGTCACCGCCTGCCATTAAAGGACGGGAATATCACAACAATGCCAGTGACTTATGTAAACAAACTGTTGTTCTGTGAACAAGCAGCTTACAGATGTTAATTAGACATGATAAATGTTTGATAGGAATACACTGCATATTTTGTCACTGTGTACTGTAGTTAATTATTCGTTGGAAATGTACCTTTCCATACAAAGATCATTTTGCTCTTCCCGTGGTCCAGGATGAAGCACTCCTCTGACAGAAGAGAACTCTGGAGGAACGGGTTCTCCTCCGACACCAGGGACACTCTCATTGACCCAGAAGCGTCAGAAACCTAGGGTCAAACACGCAGAGGTGAGTAGAGCATTCACATCTAGTGTGTGGGGGGGGGGATGTGCCTCACTGTACCATGTAGAGTTTGGCCATTTTCCTGTTGGACACATCTGCCACCATGTCATCATTGTCATCGCCGTTGGGTATCTCTGGCTTGCTGCCAAGGACCTGTACAATCACACATTGAAAGTGTCAATAAAAGATTCAGACCCCCACTCCTATTTTGACGACTGCCTGACCTGACTAAATGGGACTCTCACATTGACACTGCACATAAGAAAATAGGACAGTGTATGGTTTGCAAATACAAAAAAAAAAGTTTTATTTAGGCCATGACACAGTTAATCCATACAGGCATGTGTGGTGTGTGTGTTACCTTGGTCAACTCCGAGGGCTCGCTCCCCTCCTCCACTACCACTAGCTTAGCTCGTCCGTTCCTCTCGTTGTCACGGATGCCGACGGCCATCTGTGCTGCCTTGAGCCGCTCAAACTTGTTACACAGAGATCCACACCACTGGTAGATCACCTGCTCACAGTCACAGTGTGCATATGGTTATTATGATTAACATATGGCCTTATCACTCCCAAATAATCTATAGACACCCTCTGTAAACATTTGAGATATTCGTTTGTACAGAGTCGCTAAGAGTCATGTTTGTTCTCCAATAACCCGGCAGGTTTGTGGGCAATAACCCGGCAGGTTTGTGGGCACAGGACAATATCAAAATGTTAACACATAACTTGCATCCTGGTATCGTGCCTGTGTACATTCTGTATGCTCATGCTTAGCTTGTAAGGTGGTTTAGTTAACTTCCATACGAGATGGAAGAAGTTAGAAGTTGTTTTTTCAATTGCCAATACATTTCGTTTTGAACACTGAAACTATGCTATAGGAACTATGTTTCAGCAAAAGTAAAGTGTATTCTATTCATGGACACTTCGACTTTTCAAATCCAGAGTTAAGACATGTAAAAGTCAAGACATAATCTTAAATCTCATAGGTTAGTGTATCATATTAATTCAAACAGAAAGTCGTCTCCACTCCATCATTGCCACAAAGGAACATGCATTATGAGTAGGAGTTAGTTAGTTTGAGAGTTATGAATGGAAGTGGGAGTGGTCCTTACAGCGCCAAGGTCAACGATGAAGCAGTCACCCTTGTTGAAGTTGGACCAATCGACGGGAACCTCTGTTGCCCTGACGACGCGTCTGCCCTTGATGTGAAAGAGTCGCTGAGCAGACATGTCATTGGTGACAACATGCTGGAACCCTGACGCCACTCCTCCGTTCTGGGGGGGGGGCAGAGCACACCACACACACACACATACACACACACACACACACACACACACACACACACACACACACACACACACACACACACACACACACACACACACACACACACACACACAGCTGTTTTTCCTGTCTTCTGCCTTTCTTTTTCCCTCCACACTCACCAGGATCCTTTTCCATCCCATGAGTCACCTCTCACCCCTGGCCAAGCAAACAACCTTCATGGAAACTGGTGTTCAGTAAATGGTTTGGATAGGATTACGTCAGACATAGAGCGAGAGACCAAATTGAATTTGTCAGTAGGATTACTGTACACCGTACTTTATAAGTGATGCCGCCCTTAAAGTAGCCGGTGAAGGCGGTGGACTCCACCCCCTGAAGCTCGCGGTATTGGACAGGCTTTCCCCCCAGGTAGTCATCCATCTGCACGGCAAAGATGGCCGCTGCCGTGCTCTCATCCTGGGTGCACTCCTTTCCTGGGCGTTCCAAGAGAAGAGAGGTGCTGATTAGGGGTGGCAGACAAAATACAGTACGTGTGCAAATTTGTGTTGCAGAAGTAGAAATTACTCTCTTTGGAATTTTACAAGGCAACCGTTTTTTGCTCACTTAACACCTCACCTCGCTTGTGGTTACAACTAGCACACATTTATCAGCTTCCGGCAGTTTCCGGCTGACAAGTCGGCACTCTCAAACAGCATGACATCTACATCTAGACTAGCATGTTGCCATTCTATGTCATTGGATGGAACATTTGGTGGTACCGAGCTAAAGTTGATTTAATGCTAAACAGAAAGACCGTGAGGGGAAGCAAAGATATTAGTCGTCCATTTGCACGAGTAATGATTCATAGTGGGGTTTCAAGGAAAAGGGAAGGACTAAAAGAACAGTTTAGCACTATTGACCTTTGTGCATACGTGGGGGGGAAGAGAAAGAGAGAGAGAGAGAGAGAGAGAGAGAGAGACCAACTGATGTCAAGGAAGGATGTGGCCACAGATTAGGTTGGCTGATTAGATTTGGAACGGATAGCACAGCATTTTCACAACCATTGCACAAGCGAGAAAAATAAACTTCTGAGGAAACTGTAAAAGAGAAGTGAAGACATGATTATGTCTAGTTCCCTAACAGAGTATTCACATATGATTTGGGATGGGTGTTGGTCAATTACTGTTAATGCACTTATCTCAGAATCACTGTAGAGGCAAGTCAGTCAGACAGACAGGTCCTCTTTCCTGAGTAATAGTCTCACTCTCCTGTGTAAGCCTGTAAGTGATGGTTTTAACAGCTACCTAGCTCTAATAGCAGCTTGACTGGCTTATCTATAACTGCCGTCAGACCACACAGACCAACTGAGAAATTCCACAGGCATCTAGAGGTGTCAGTAACACACAGAGTGTCAGCATCTTCAGCAACTGTACAACTTACACATACGAGGTAGATGTCTGAGGTGGGAAATTATGTGATATGTTTTCTATGAAGAAAGCTGCACTGTGCACACAAAAGAGCGTCAGTTCTCAACACCCCGGCACACTCTGCCCAGAATCCCAAATCCCTCATTTCACCATGAACTTTTCGTTTTCTCTTATTCCTCTGAATGTAACATATATTATATTCTGTCCTATACCTTATTCAAATATAAACAGAATGAGGGAAGCAAAATATGTACAGTATGTCCTACATCCCATCCCAGTAAACGTGTCAGTAGCAGCCTATAGCAGTACGACACTGGTTATGAAGTTGTACAGGAACAGCCTGGAGAGATGAGTCCCCTTCCAACAACTCACCTAGCCAGTAATGCAAGTCATAGAAGAAGTGTTCTCTCTGCTTGACCGTGCGAAGTATCACATAGGCGTCCCCGACGTAGAAGTTCCCGTGCAAGTTGTCAGGCACCGGGACGAGCTCCATGCTCTCGATCCTCCAGACCTGGAGGCCGGCAGACTTGCCTGCCTTGCTGAACTCTTTGTGGTGGAGCACCATGCTTGCTGGCGGGCAGAGGGAGAGGAGAGAATTGGGACGTGGATCTCAGGTGTGAGGAGAGGAACAGAGTGCTGCTCTGTTCCAGAGGAGGGCTGAGTGAAGACAGTAGCAGCAGTATGTAGGGCTGTATTACTGCGGCTGAGAGTGCGTGGGTGTGTCTAGATGTTTCCAAAGCACGCGCACACACTCACAGACACAGACAGACAGACAGACAGACAGACAGACAGACACACACACACACACACACACACACACACACAGACACAGACACAGACACAGACACAGACACAGACACACACACACACACACACACACACACACACACACTCACAGACAGACAGACAGACAGACACACACACACCCACACACAGACACACACATATACTGTATTATTGTCTCTACTCAATATTTTTCCAAGAATGTACTTTACATATACCCAATAATTTGAGGCTATAAATATACAATTCACGTACTTTAGGTATTTTAATGTTTATTTTCTAAATTTAACAAACTGTGGTCAGATCCAGGATGTTACTCAGACACAGTGTGTTATATTTCCCACCTATGATATAATATACAGCACACTGTATAGTGAAGTACAGTATATATGGAGAATAATTGAAAATGTCAATTGTTACATCAATTCATGAGCTGTTGATGTGAAACTAAAATGTGGAACATAAGATCCTCTGTGTAAACCATAAGCTCCAAACATGTTCTCTTTGTCAATTCTCATTTCCTCATTGTCGATTGAGATTAGATTAGTCTATTAGATTGGATTCAACTTTATTGCATTTGTGCAGACTATGGGTACAAAGTGAACACAATTGCAAAATATAGTATTATTTACAGATAAGTGCAGGAAAAGTAAGTTCTATAGCACTATTGCTATATGTTATTATGTGGAGAGACAGTGCAAATATTATATATGTAAATATTTGTGAATACATACAGTATATAGTGGTGAACAGAGATGGAGAATAGAGAGTGCAAATGTAAGGTTCTATGTTGAGTTTAAACAACAGTTGGTTATATGTACAGTAACTTTATTTGAACGGTGAACAGTAGACACGTTAAAAATGTGTTTATTTGAGTCATTAGGGGCCAGGCAGCCTCAGCTGACGCTCTCTCTTGTATTTCCCAATATTTTTAATCTTCTGCTTCTTAGGAAGTCTGGCTTCCCATGCATGAAAAATCACCAAACTTTACACAGGTCCAGTCCCATACCAGAAGTCCTCAACTGGCATTGTGGGCCAATAGTCCTGATGGTGGTGCTACAGCAACCGTCTAAAGTTTAAAACTTAAAAAAATAAAATCATAACAAATCAGCCATACGTGCTATCACTTTGCAAACACCACCAACATGTACCTGTAGGCCCAAGTGAGCAGACATTTTGAGCTGGCAGAAATTATGTCAAAGTCCACCACTCTGTTTTTCTCAAAAACTGTAAAACCTATCAAACCCTACTCCTCCCACATTTTTTGGTCAATTGACACCCCGGTTGGTACACTACATCTTCAGACTGTCCTCCACAAACAGTCTTCACAGATTTTTTAAATATCAAAGATTGAGCCCACAGTGCATCAAAATGTTTTACTGTAAACAGTACGGTATGCAGCTACTGCAAATACTCACTCAATAAATCTACAGTACAATGTTCATGAAAATGACTTGAAAAAATACTTGAAGTATGTCCTAATTTTGTCTCATCAAACTACTGACCCTAGGACAACAACTGGCTAAATTGACTGATTGAGAGGACACCAAGCCATTGATTGTTTGATTGGTTTCCACTTGTCTTGTTAGTCTGTGTGTATAGCCTACATGTAGCTCCCCCAGTTTGGTTCTTTATCTATTAATTATTTGCTGTAGCTGTGTGTTGTCCCTGGTGTTTCCTGTGTCATCTTGTAAGTTTGTAAGCTTTGTCATTCGTTCTCCACTTGTTGAGTGTGTACCTTGGTTTTATTGTTTAGTTTTTGGTTTAGTTTTTTAACCATTGTGGTGCCTTTGACATTTTGTGGAAACTTGTTACACTTACCATGGTGTAACTTTGAGTTCATTCCCAGGGTGATGGAGAATAAAATGTGAATGCATACTCATTGTGCTGTGACATTAAAGATATTCTAAAGTTTTAAATTATGGTCCAGGCAGTTCTGCTGACAACTCATGCATTTGTAATTTGTCTCCTCTTCCTTCTACCTCATGCACACTTCCCCATAGTTTCATTTAGCTTAGCTGTTGGCCTTTACGCACCATTTTGTCCTTAGAGGAGTATCCCAGTATAGTTTCTTTGTATTTTTAAAATGTTTGTCACCCCCCTATTTTAAGAAATGTTTGGTTAGTAAAGCTTCAAGCTAGATCAGGCCAGCCTGTTTCTAATTTGTAGCAGGTATTCATCTTTTTAGCATACAATACTGGTCAGATGAAGAGATGCAATACTGGTCAGATGAAGAGATGCAATACTGGTCAGATGAAGAGATGCAATACTGGTCAGATGAAGAGATGCAATACTGGTCAGATGAAGAGATGCAATCAGTCCCACCTGTGTTCATTCCAATCAATTCAGTCAATCTGTGAATCTATGCTCATTCCAGAGTCCCACAATTTATTTGCATCACTATGTAGGCCTACTAAAATGTTTATCCAGGATTCCTACGGTGTAAATAAGCTGACATTTATCCTGTTTATTTAAAAAAAAAAAAAAAAAAAAAAAGTTAAAAATGTTAAATGTTCCCCTCATTCACTGCAAAATCTCCAATGGTGGGTCTGGAATGCTTTGTTCTCCAGTGCATTTTACACTTCCTGTGGCAGGTCGCCCTGGTGAAACTCTGAGGAAGGCGACTTGCCACAGAAAGTGAAAAATGCACTGGAGAACTTGAAAACCCGAAAGGCATTCACATAAAAAGCATTCCAGACCTTAGGTGGTATCTGTTCTGCAAACACTTGGCAGAAAGCAGCAAGTTGCCTCCCACAGTTGGTGCCCTTGCAGAACACATTGAAATTGAGAAATTGAGAGTTTAACATGTTTTTTGGATGATTTTTCAAGGTGCCCACCCACATCCATTGTATGACCAAAATGGTGGTAGAGCAATTATCACTTTCTCAAAAGTGCTAGTTTTGTCAACGTTTTGATCTGAATCATTGTATATGATCATATGTAACCTTAAAACAGGGCTAAACATGCATTTTCCCTTTACTACTCCTTTAACTGGTCATTAGCTGGTCTTGCTGGATTTACCTAGTAGGCCAACTCTTATGGGGGCATATCTTTAGGACCCTGTCTCATTACCACGTCCGGTTATATTCATTTTTTATCTTTAATTTAAATAATTAATTGCCTTTTTATATTGTACAGTACTTGTCCAATGGGCTATTAACACTGATATATTTTGTATGCTGACAGTAAAAATAAGAAAAATAGAATGTTGAAATGTAATTTTGTGGTAATAAAGCTATAAATAGGCCTCACTACTGCCTGTGATTCTGGTTTGTGATGGATCCAAAAGTATAGTGACTCAAGAATGACATTTCAACACATTTCTGTTTTGCACCCACAGCCCCCCTTAAAGCAAACTTTTAATATTTAAATCATTTACCTTCTAAGGGCCTCATTACAAGAGCGGCTGGTCCTAAATTGGTCAAAATAATCACCTGCTTAGACGATTCAAGTCATGTCAGATCAGTGATTCAAGATAGAGGTGAAGGTAACATGGTTTAACCTGGGTCTTATGAACATTTCTTCTGTGTATCAGTGCATACATTGTGCTCAGTTGTTACTGACCCTAGCCATATTGTGGCAGTTGATTAAGCATTGCTGAAACACGTGAGGTAGCTGTACTGTATGTCAACGGAGTCAAGAGACACAATCGTCTCAATAAGAGACTGAGGCAGTGGGAAGTATCCCTGCCTCAATCCAGTCCTGGACGAGTTCAAGTTGACTAATGAGGAATCAAGATCAAAATGGGTTGTTCAAATTAAGGAATGGATGACACACGTCACCATGTATCAGAAATTGTAGCAATCACTTGTCAATTGACAAATGTATTGTACCACATCAACTTACTTTATTTCAATTTCCTAATTATTAGCACCTACGTCATGAATTTACAAAAATGTCAAATCTGTTTGTAGGCACATCAAACACAGAAAAGCACATACCTTAGCAACCACCCCAACATCAGTGTATTTCTCAACATACTCCTGTACAGTTTTCCAACTTAAATTATGGTCAGCAAAATGTACAATGATTCACAAACATAGAAATATACCCCAACCTTTTCAAGAACATGAGCTGACTTGACTTTCTTTAATGGTGTATGCACTGCACATATCACTGTCTGCCTTTAAATATGCAAATCAGACAATATGCTTTTACATCCACATTGACGCAACATTCTGGTCATAGACACTGCTTTGAGGAAAGACACCATTTAAGGGCCATGCACATACGTTATAGTATAAAATCAAATCACATTTTAGGAGCATCATACAATATCCCTTAACCTGACCACTTATCACGATGGCCAAAAATGTGAGTGTACTTGTGTTGTGTGTCTTTAATAACATACATCTGGAATTTAAGTGGTACATAACTTATCACTCAAAGGAGATGCCACTCATTGAAATCTACCTGAATACAGGATAGTTGTGTGTAAATATTGATGTCAACTGTTGTGATATCTGAATCTACTCTGGCCTGTACTGGTACCTCCTAAGGAGATCTACGGGGGTCCCTTTGGGGCTGTTGCCTAAAGTGCAGGACTAATCTGGAAACCTACTCATCATTGATAGGTAGTTGAATATTTTTAAGGGGTGGACAGTCCTCAGATCAACCGTGTGTGTGTGTGTGTGCGCGCATGCAACAAGCAAAGTAGGTATGTCACTCCTCTAGCCAGGCATCAGTTGGGCTTTCTTTCTGTTACGGGAGACAACACAAGGAGACCCATTACAAGATGTTAGTGAAAAATACAGTGACAGGCAATTCACAAAAGCTAAAACTGGCAACATGCTTTGAGCAACAACACTTCTGCCCACTTTTGTTGCATCACATTCACTTTAAAACCATCTAAGCCATCATCACCATTTTAATAAGATATCATCACCACTTTATGCATGTATACTGTAGTTTATCCACTTTGATAGTAAACCACAGATCTTTATTATTATTTTATTTTTTTTAGGTCTTTTCAGCTTTTTTTTTTTTTTAAATGATATAGGACAGTGTAGAGAGACAGGAAATGTGGGAGAGAGAGAGGGGAGGACATGCGGCACAGGACCCGAGCCGGGAATCGAACCCGGGTCCGCCGCGCAAAGGACTAGCCTTCATATGGTGCGCGCCTTACCCGGTGAGCTACCGGGGCGCCCCTAAACCACAAATCTTTGAATACACCCCTAGGCCCTGTGGAAACCATCCGTTGACGGACAACGTATATGAGACGAGAGCACAGATTCGATTTGCATCTGATTTGACGGAAAGCCGGTCAGTCGTTAAAAGCTGGTCAGTCGTGCACTCATTGAGAATGACTGGTCTCTCTCTGACAAGCATACATCTGTGTTGTGTTGTATTTTCTGTGCTCTCGTGTTTTTATTCTGTATCGCTTGTTGTGTTTTATGTCCTCTGACCTGCCAAGGGGACTGCAGATGCAAATTAAATTGAAGCTAGAATCTGGTACAGTGCATTATATGTTGTCATAGCAGCCTATGCGTAACCAATAGCCAATAGGAGCTAGCCCTGTGGGGCTCCGCTCCATTCATACAGTAGAACTAACGTTACCCCGCATAACCATCGTTCAGTTCATATAAACAGTTGAGTCCTAGAACTCATATAAGGGTGTGTGTGTGTGTGTGTGTGTGTGTGTGTGTGTGTGTGTATGCGCGTGTGCCCTACTAGAGTGCATCACACTTACCTCCCGGCAGTGGTGGCCTGCAGGGCATTCTGGGTAGCAGGAGCTCCAGGCGTGCAGGTGGTGCCAGCCTGACTGGACGCTCCGTTGACCGGACTGCCATCACCCCTGAGGATGCCGGTGCATGTCCAGGTGTCCATGTAGTTGGCTGGGGGAGGAGGACATACCGTTTCAATCAATCCAACTTTATTTATATCGCACACGTCATACACCAAAATGCATATTGTACACCAATTGCAACTCCAAGTGCTGAACATAAACGGTAGAAATAAAAGTACAAAAAGAACATACAAGCAGCAATAATGAGGCCAAGCACAACAAACACATCAAAGGCAACATGCGAAACATGCCATAGCCACTTTTAAGTTATGCGGCCATTGATGTCAATGAAAATACAATGAAAGACGCAATAAGGGGGTTGGGGTGCGGATGCGGAAGTGCCTGTTGACTTCAATGTTAACAGTTCGCTGTAAAAACACTACTTCAAGAACCAAAATAGTCAAAATAAAAGGCTGAATACACTATCGGGGTTACAAACTCATCATTACCAGACTCTGTTTTTCACTGCCGTTGTTTTCGCGTTTGGAAATACATCGGAGACTATGTGGAAGCCATGCCAAACATGTAAAAATATTACTTTTGTGGATATTTTAGCATGAAACCATATCTTTTAAGGTAGGGGTTACGGTTGTCGTAAGGCTACCGTTCAGCACCTACCTTTCCAGAGGCGAATACAGCCATCGTCCCCAGAGGAGGCCAACAGGGTGCTGGTGATATTCCAGCTCACCCTCCACACCTGGGAGTTGTGGCCGTCAAATTGAGCCTGCTGCTGCACATCCAGCTTGGTAGGGCCCGACATGGAGGATTCTCTCCTGGAGAGAACCCAGACACAAGTAGATAACTCTTCTGGAGGAAATACATCACAACACCTAGCCAGCCCCTTATTATGGTGCGTTCGTTTGTGGTCGGAGGTGGCAAGTCGCAAGTGGCAAAATACCTACCTCCGACCTGTGTGCATTCGAGCTATATACCATTATATCACAGTTACCTAGTTATATCTAGTGCATTCGAGCAACTGGGGGCTGAGAAACATATCCGAATTTGCGACGAGGAAGTGCGAGTTCATGCGGTGTTTTATTTAATAATTCCTAGTAGCAAGTCGCAATTTGCCACCTCCCAGTTATAAACGAACGCACCATTAGCACCTGAGCAATATGGTTTGAAATGGGCACTGAGATTTAGAACATTTATCTTGTTTTTGCACGTACTGGCACATGCTGGATCTACAATAGGGTGTAGTTGGGTGAGAGCCATGGGGCAGGTGACCCACTGCTCCATCCGGGGGGGCACCAAAGAAGAAAAAATAATCACTGTGCCGTCTCACTGAACTATGATCAGTTTTTGCTTCAACAAATCTAAAATTATACAGTGTCATTCAAATGTTCATGATCTTAACAGTTAACTGTTGGTGTTTTGACGAACGCAATGTATGTGCATACTGGCAAAATGGACAGGTGTCAGCAACTCAGTAACTTGAGTCTCAACCAAAAGAAAAACTGTTTTAGAATGATTAGTACCTCCAGCTTTCCATCTTGACTGAATGTTAAATCAGTCTGTAGATAGACAGGTACCGTGTACATTGAAATGCTTCCTTGGGACTTTCTCCTCACAGATAAAAAAAAAAAAAGCAATAAAATAAAACAATGCTAAAACAGTTTTTTTTTTTTTAAGTAGCAACAGAATGAAAACAATCTAAAAGTTTTCTAAAAATCTAAAAATACAAGATGAGTGTGTAAATATCAAGATAGTGCAAGATGTTTCAGTAGGATTAGGAGGATCGAGATGGGTGTGAAGGACAGAGAAACTGCTCCTATCTGCGGAATATTGTACAAAACTAACTTAAATATGTGTGCATTTATTTTGCATTCTACAACCTGTGCTTGTGTGACAATTCAGTGGATTGGGGTGGGCACAGGGGCACGAGTGTGTCTTAATCAAGGTGTGAGCGTGGGGCGGGCACAGGGGCACGAGAGTGTCTTAATCAAGGTGTGAGCGTGGGGCGGGCACAGGGGCACTAGAGTGTCTTAATCAAGGTGAGAGCATGGGGTGGGCACAGGGGCACTAGAGTGTCTTAATCAAGGTGAGAGCGTGGGGTGGGCACAGGGGCACTAGAGTGTCTTAATCAAGGTGTGAGCGTGGGGTGGGCACAGGGGCACTGGAGTGTCTTAATCAAGGTGTGAGCGTGGGGTGGGCACAGGGGCACGAGAGTGAAGGTGAGAGCGTGGGGTGGGCACAGGGGCACTAGAGTGTCTTAATCAAGGTGAGAGCGTGGGGTGGGCACAGGGGCACTAGAGTGTCTTAATCAAGGTGTGAGCGTGGGGTGGGCACAGGGGCACGAGAGTGTTTTAATCAAGGTGAGAGTGTGGGGTGGGCACAGGGGCACTAGTGTTTTAATCAAGGTGTGAGCGTGGGGTGGGCACAGGGGCACGAGTGTCTTAATCAAGGTGTGAGCGTGGGGTGGGCACAGGGGCACGAGTGTCTTAATCAAGGTGAGAGCGTGGGGTGGGCACAGGGGCACGAGAGTGTCTTAATCAAGGTGTGAGCGTGGGGTGGGCACAGGGGCACGAGAGTGTCTTAATCAAGGTGTGAGCGTGGGGTGGGCACAGGGGCACGAGAGTGTCTTAATCAGGGTGAGAGCGTGGGGTGGGCACAGGGGCACTAGAGTGTCTTAATCAAGGTGAGAGCGTGGGGTGGGCACAGGGGCACTAGTGTCTTAATCAAGGTGAGAGTGTGGGGTGGGCACAGGGGCACTAGAGTGTCTTAATCAAGGTGAGAGTGTGGGGTGGGCACAGGGGCACTAGAGTGTCTTAATCAAGGTGAGAGGGTGGGGTGGGCACAGGGGCACGAGAGTGTCTTAATCAAGGTGAGAGGGTGGGGTGGGCACAGGGGCACGAGTGTCTTAATCAAGGTGAGAGCGTGGGGTGGGCACAGGGGCACTAGAGTGTCTTAATCAAGGTGTGAGCGTGGGGTGGGCACAGGGGCACGAGAGTGTCTTAATCAAGGTGAGAGCGTGGGGGGGGCACAGGGGAACTAGAGTGTCTTAATCAAGGTGAGAGCGTGGGGTGGCACAGGGGAACTAGAGTCTTAATCAAGGTGAGAGCGTGGGGTGGCACAGGGGAACTAGAGTCTTAATCAAGGTGAGAGCGTGGGGTGGCACAGGGGAACTAGAGTCTTAATCAAGGTGAGAGCGTGGGGTGGGCACAGGGGCACTAGAGTCTTAATCAAGGTGAGAGTGTGGGGGGGGCACAGGGGCACTAGAGTCTTAATCAAGGTGTGAGCGTGGGGTGGGCACAGGGGCACTAGAGTCTTAATCAAGGTGTGAGCGTGGGGTGGGCACAGGGGCACTAGAGTGTCTTAATCAAGGTGTGAGCGTGGGGTGGGCACAGGGGCACTAGAGTGTCTTAATCAAGGTGAGAGTGTGGGGTGGGCACAGGGGCACTAGAGTGTCTTAATCAAGGTGTGAGCGTAGAGGAAAGATGTAGATGTTTCTGAATGTAATCAAGGCACTCCAGAGAATTCATGATAACCAAGTGCAAAAACAAGCTAACTGTTGGAAATCTCAAGGAGGGCCCCTTTAACTGGTTAGCACTGTCGCCTCACAGCAAGAATGTCCTGGGTTCGAATCCCGGTCGTTCCAGGTCCTTTCTGTGTGGAGTATGCATGTTCTCCCCGTGCCTGCGTGGGTTCCCTCCGGGTACTCCGGCTTCCCCCACCATCATAAAGACATGCAACAAATGAATGTTGGTGGTGGTCGGAGGGGCTGTAGGCGCTGATTGGCAGCCACGCTTCCGTCAGTCTGCCCCAGGGCAGCTGTGGCTACAGATGTATCTTACCACCACCGGTATGACTGTCTGAATGAATACTGGACTCTGTAAAGCGCTCTGGGTATCATGAAGGGCGCTATATAAATCCAACTTGATTGATTGAACCTCAAATCCTACCCTCTAATAGGGCAGACAGCATTTCCCCAATCCTGCTTACACATATCCAAGAAGCAGGCAATGCATGGATCTTTAATGCGTTTAATGCATTGCCTGCTGGAACATGCACATAAACCTACCGCATAGGTGTGAGCTTGAAGATGCGCACGTCTTTGGTCGCTATGGCGAGCAGGTGGAAGGAGCGCCCTAGGTTGGGCGCGAAAGCGATGTCATGTACCGGCTCTGTGACCGTCATCAGATTCTCCACCTTGGCATACTTCCTGAAATTATAGAGCGTGATGTCAGCCAATCAGAATTAGTTTTTGATCATATTGTGCTAGTTGTGGGCAGATTCTTTGTTGATTGTTCCTTTGCGTGTGCACGCTTTACTCATTGTCTTAGATTTTTTTAGGAAAGCAGTAATATACAGTATTAAAAAGGGCCAACTCTCCCCCTACAGTAGCTCATGATTACTCCAATCCAATGCTTTTAAATCTATGGAATTGAAGTAAACAGCTGACAAGTATTTGATAGAAATTAAAACGCAATTAGCCTTCAACCTGGATAGACCAACCTTGTGTTTTCCACATATTCATAGATCTGAACTCTCCCGCCGTAAGCTGTGTTGCTGTCATCGCTTCCCACAGCGATCATGGGAGGATGGGCCCGGGAGCTGCAAGAACAAAGAACGCAAACATGGAACTCATACTGGAGACTTTTTCTACATGAGACTGAGGTGTTAACTTCTTTTATTGTGCTTCAACATTCAAGTAATGAGGGGAAAATCTGAACTTTCAAAACTTTCAAAGACAGGGGGCATATAAACTGAGGGCTGCCTCCGCATGTCTCCTAGTCCTGGCTCTAGGAACCATTAAAAGTTCAGTGCCAGAGGACCTGAGCGGCCTACTAGGTGTATTTTTTATTTTATTTTATTTGACCTTTATTTGACCAGGAAAAGGAGGGTCTCATTGAGATTAAAAATCTCTTTTACAAGAGGGTCCTGGCCAAGACAGGCAGCAGCACAGAGACACGGTTTCTTACAGGACTTTGGTTTTCTGCCGTTTAATCGATTATGGATTTAGAGACTAATAAAATAATATTCAAATCTATTCTAAAACTGACAAGTAACCAGTGTAGTGATTTTAAAACTGATGTGATGTGAACCCTCCTGGTCTCTGTAAGAACATGTGCTGCGGTGTATGTGTGGACACCCAAAACTTTACAAGTAATACTATATTCAACCGTAAGATAACCACGTGGCATAAGATTAAAACATTTTCTGGACTAGAAGAAGAAGAAGAAGAGGGCAACTAAGAACAGGGTTCCAGACTAACATTTTCCTTTTTTTTTTCCTTTTCAGCTAGTGCACCAGCACATGGTTTGGTCAAACCCAAATTTTGCCATCACAATGAGCTACTTGGGGAGCCAAATTAGCTTTTTTTCATACCAAAGTGATCAGAGATTTATATCAATTTGCTTTTAAATCAAAAGACATTAACTGTTTATAAGCAAATAAGGTGCCACCGTTATTTTGAATAGAAAATACTTTTTATACACACAGCTAGACTACTCAGAGCACAATAACTCCCTTCTTTTAAGGCCTTTCATTGGATGTGCATGTTGCACCTGTCATTATACGCAAAGGTGCATTATACAGTAAATGTTCAACCGCAAATAAATATTTGTTGTGTTAATGTTGATACTAGTCTATGGTGAGAATTTACAGTCACAAATTAAGCACATGGTTGTCATAATAATTGAATGATGGTTATAATAGCAGGATAACAACATAATGCATGCAGCATTTCTGTTTGACCAAGTCAAAGTTATAGAATTAAGAGGAGAAAATAAAATGTGACTCTGATCAGTTTGACTCTACTCCCAGTTAATAGTTTGTGGCACTAGACAGAGAAAGGGTCACAATTTAGTCGCACTCTCGAACCTTAAGGAGGATTGTTGTTAAATAAGTAAAGGTGAACATGAGAGGTGGGGTTCCCGACCTGGAGGGGTTCCAGGAGATGCAGGAGCAGCTGAGCTTGCAGGAGATCTCGTGCTGCAGGGACCACTGGCTCAGGTTCATGACGTCTGGGGCCTCGTAGATGCGCACCACGCCGTCTGCAGAGCAGGTGGTCAGCATCAGACCCATGTGTTTAGGAGCGAACTTCACATCGGTCACCGACGTTCTGCTGTCCACCAATGTGGTCCTCTTGATCTGGAATGACAAGAGTGGGAGACGAGTGGGAGAAGCTTAGGCTCTATAGAAAACGCCTTCCATAGATAGTAATAACTTCATTAATATGTTGGTAAAATTTGTGATAACACGAGAGTTCAGAAATAAATGATTTCAAGATCTGGATAGTACTCAGATGTTCCTTATTTTACAGTAATAAGGTAGGTCTAGGCAAGAGATTGGAAACCTTCAGGACTGTAAGAGCCATTTTGGAGCCACAATGGATAAAAATGATGAGTTTGAGATGGAAAAACACTGGTGGAAAATGTAGTCTCTCAATATTGCTCCTCTTGTGGAAGAACCTCTCACAAACATAGACTACCAGCATCATACCTGCGTTAGCTATGACTAGGGCTGGGTTTAAAAAATCGATTTTGGGATTCATGAATCGATTCTGAATCAAATGATTCAGAATCGATTCATGAATCCCAAAATCGATATTTTATTTAATGAATGAATGAATAAATGAAGGAATGAATGAATAGTTCATTAATTCATTCAATGATTCATTCATTCATTTTTGGAAATCAGTATCGATACCCAGCCCTAGTATTGATGTTTTGCATAACTTGGCAGTCATGTAATTAAGGTTACAGCTAAAAAAAAACAGGTTTTAGTAACACTAACCAAATCAATATTGAATCGAATCGAATCGTGATAATCGATTCCGAACCTTGTGAATCGGAATCGAATCGATTCTTGAAATTCGACTCGATACCCAGCCCTAGCTATGACTGTCATTCGGGCCATTCTTCTCTCAAATGTCTGCACTTCTCTCTTGCTTATGGACATTTATTCCTGAATCATACGACTATTTTTCTAACTTTCACTCAAATTCTTCATTGTTCGCTTCTTGGGGCTGGGCCTTGTACAGAGAAAATCTCTGCTGGTAGCTTACTGACAGCATAGCTTTTTATTTATTATTGTTCCATGAGCTGTCCGTTGTGTTTGTGTCGGATAGGCCGATAGCCTATTGGCTGCATTCCAAACACAAAACCTAGACTTTATTCGTTGGTTTCAGATCTATTTAGCATATTCAACCTGATTTTATATATGGGTGGCACAGTGGCTCAGTGCGTTACACCGTCGCCTCAGAGCAAGAAGGTCCCAGGTTCAATTTCCTCTTAGGCACTCAGCACTGTCCCGGGCCTTTCTGTGTGGAGTTTGCATGTTCTCCCCATGCTCACTTGGGTTCTCTCTACATAGAAGCCAATATGAAAAGCATGCAGAAGAACAGATGCTCTTCAGTCCTGTCCCTGACCAGGACTTGGACTGAGCACTTGGACTTGGTCTCCGGGCACCACTATTAAGGCTGCCCACTGCTCCTGGCTGCCCCTGGAGGACAACAGCTCGGATGGGAGAAATGCAGAGGATAAATTCCACCAGCGACTGCTAATACATGTGTGTGTGTGTGTGTGTGTGTGTTGTGTGTCTTTTGTCGCAGCTCACACACGCGTGTGTTTGTGTGTAATTGCCATGTGGCTAATAAAATACCTTCAAGGTCCAGTAATTATTATATTACCTGTGGTTTTGTATTACGCTAATTGCAACTGAATTACCAATCTGCATGGGAGGCAACAATGAGTAGTCAAATGTGCCAAATGTGTCTCTGGAGGTACTGGCCTAGGCTGTGTGCAGAGAGCCAGAGCGACATGTCCAGTTGATGGTGCAGCTGTCGGTCATGTCAGGTGTGATCCCACCTCTTACCCAATGGCTGAGTCCTCGCTGTTTATCGTTGGACTCGCCCACGATCTCCTCCCACACTGCCGCTGTCCGGTCAAACGAGCAGGAAGCAAGGACCTGTCCGAACTCTGGGTGTGCCCAGGTCACCCTCCAAACAGACCCACTGTGGGTCTTAACATTTTAACACACAAAGTTAAAAGGAATAGTTTACTCAAAATACATACAACACTCATATTGTGGGTGTGGTTGACAAGCCCAATAAGTTTTAAATCATGATTTTTTTTTATTTTTTTTTTAAGTGCAATGGCTTGCCGAAACCACATCTATCTAGTTAATAATCACCAATTAATTATATTTTTGCAGCGTATGCATGGTGGATTGATGGGAATCATATAAAAAGTTTTGAGTAAATGCTAGAGGCCATGTGACATGTTCAAGCCAGTGCAATCAAGGTAAATGGAACATTTTGGAGTAGTGAACTGGCGTTAATGTGCGTTAACTTACCTTCCAGCTGGCAGTGCACTGCCACTCTCCACTCTCACTTTTGTCCCACACCTGGAATTCAAAATTAGACCGGTTACCCCTCTTTTTCTTTTCAAAAAGGATAGGGTGCCAATTCAAATATGATTATCTCTAGCTAGTTATCTAATGTAGCCTACCTTCACACTTTGGTCACTGGAGCAAGTCGCCATTCTCCGGCCATGGAAATCATAAGACACATCGTGGATAAGATCCTTATGATCCGCAGCGATATTTCGGGCTACAAACATTGTCCAGGAACTTGTCTGAAACGACACTGAAGTGCTTTTGCTTAAAAGATTACAATACTACTATGTTGTACATTTACAATATGATCACGGCACAACTTTTTATGGTCAGCGCCATTTTTCTAAAAGTTCCGCTATCACGTGATTAGGCTGGTGAAGCCAGGCTACTTCTTCTTCTTGTCTGGCGAATTGCAAAGAACCTCAAGGTGCATACCGCCACCTACTGTACAATAGTGTGGCTGTGTTTCAAACGGTAGGCAGCTGCATTGAAGTCACCATGGGCTTTGAAGCCAAGCTCGGTATTGCAAGTCACGTGATGGCATGCGGCCCAAGAGCCTTATCAATCAATCAATCAATCAATCAATCAATCAATCAATCAATCAATCAATCAAAGCTTTATTTGTATAGCGCATTTCATACACAGAGGCAACACAATACGCTTTACAGAGAACAAGGGAAGTGGGCATAGGTCTCACCCCTACATAGCCTATTCCAGAGGGAAGCAAAAAAAAACATTAAAAATTCTCGACGATCGAGCGAGCTCCTGGAGTATGTTTATCTAACGGCTAAAAACATTTATAGAGCAATAAATTACATTAAATCACATTTTCATAGCAAAAAGGGCTAAAAACATCATAGGAGAGACATGGCAAACACTGATGTATGTCTATGTAGGCCTAAAACGGGGAGGCAGGGGGCCTTTCCAGGAGCCATAGGGTGGACTTTTGGCCAAGGACAGGGGGGGGGGTTCTCCGGGACCTGCTACAGGGTGGCCTGCAGGAGACAGGGGGTGTCCACAGGACCTGTTTAGAGTATAAGAGGGAGAGACACTAGGGAGGAGGACAGGTTTAGTGGCTGTACTGGACATCCACAGCAGACACGTGGGTTTCTATCGGACTCAGGGTGTTCTGTGGGTGAACATAATCCTAGAGAATATCACCCTGTCCGCTCTCCCAATTCTATCAACCTATTGGTCGTAGTAGATTCTGAAGAGGAACATGTACAGTACTGCTCTCTGGTCTGGAGTGTGTGTATTGACAAAGACCAATAGGAAAGAAGCCCTCCCAGGCTGAAAATTAACACCGGCCACCGGCCAAATGCAGGTAAAATTTCCAATTGGCGACTAGATTTCGGAAGGCTATCTGGGGAAAAAAAAAAAAAAACTTGGCCGGTAGATTTTTTTCATCTACAGTCCCCTTGGCAGGTGACTCACCGTGAGCCAAAAAGTTAATTTTCACCCCTGCCTCCAGTGCTGAACCTCTGTTCCTATCGAGCAGACCTGGGTCAAAATACAATTTGAATCACTTTGCTGTCTGCTTGAGTCGGCCTGGACCAAAGGGGTGGGGTTAGCATTTGGTTCCATTGTGTCAGACAATCATGCACAGAAAAGTAATTGAAATGATTTCAAACAATCTTAATCAAGGCCTGTTGCTACAGCAGGTTGTGTTTGGGTTGTGTGCCTCAGCTGTTCCTGAACGCCAAGGTCCAGGAATTTGCCAGGGTCCATGCTGATTGGCTGGGCACCTGTATTGGCCTGGAAGACATGGTGAGGGAGGGGACCTTCCTCTGGGTCAACAGCAAGAAGCTGGAAAAGAGATCGAGGTGCAGTACCACACACACACACACACATAAATAATCAGCCATAACTGCTGTCACACACACACACACATCCCAATAAGCAAGTCAGCCACAAACTGAAGACACGAAATAACCTTCACCTTATCCAGTAACACCCCTGTGACCCTTACTCTGATTCTTCTCAAGTCACTGGACCAGTCCACCCGACAACTTCTACGCTTCCTGGGACATAACCGAGTCTGGCCAGGACTGCGCCGTGATGGGCCCAGGGAACGAGGATCAAGTCCAGTTGGAGATACCCACGGACTCCTGGGACGATGTAACCTGCCAGCCGCAGTTACATATGCGAAGCCAAAATTATGCCAGAGCTAAAGATTTGATTTATTCTAGATTTTACAAGTCCTGTCAGATTTGATAATACCCAAGGATTCCTGGGACGATGTAACCTGCGTCACCAGCTGCCATTACATATGCGAAGGCAAAATCATACATTTAAAAATTAAAGATTTGATGAAAGATTTTATACGTCTCAGATCGCTACAGATGAAACTGATCTTTTTCCTTTTTCTAGCTTAGTCATAATGGTGGAAATATACTGAAATATAGAATCCAAACTCTTATTGATCTACAGCCACTCCAACCATCAACTGCAACTCTGTATAATAAGTACAACTGATTATGGTCTGTGGATAGGTAGTTGAGCGTCCATGTACTTTTATGCGGGCCCACAAAATAACACCCCCCTTCAGCTCCCACAATAAGAAACTAAATCCTTTATTACATTTTTTTATTTAGGTCCCAAAAACATCATAATAACATTATATCAATAATATTAATACAGAAATAAAATTAAAAAAAGAAACAATAAAATAGCATTTATTTCCACAGCGTCCAAGGGTCAGCCAATAGAAACTCTGCAAGTCCGTATGTAAAGGTTAATGGGTGTGGCTTCAAGCTTGGGTGGAGTCGTCTTCTGCTATGCCAATCAGGAATGTTGAGGTGGTGAGGCAGAGGGTGTGGTTAAGGGAGGGAGGCGGGGCAAGCCTAAGCCAGGCTACTGCTGTGACATCTGCAGAAGGTCAAAGAGAAGAGTGGGTGTTTAGTCCATCTAAAGACAAGACGCCAACAGAAGCTTGTCTACTGTTCTGCTCTCAGTATGAGAAGAGAGACGGTATGGCAGCAGTCAAGTGACTCGAGAGATACCGTCACGTTAACGTTCAGAGTTCAAAGTAACGTACCTGTTGGGTCTGTGTCTCCGGTCCTCTGCTGGCCAGTCTACTCAGGATATTCCTCTCTGACATCTGCAGCCTCACGGCAACAGGAGGTATCCTGGCAATGGTTGCCGGGAGACGGGTCACATCCGCCTTCATGTCACTCAGAAGCTCCTCCAGTTGTTTCAGCACTGAGGGAAGGAAGGAGGAAGACGGAGAAACGAGAAAAAAGGATGAGTTTGCCAAAAAATGTTGGATGGAAAGACAATGATAATCTTATCACTTATCAAGAGACCAAAATTGGACACTTAAAGCTTTTTCTTTTACATAATTGGTAGGAAGATCTGCCATAAAGGGAAAAAAAAAGGAGGATGTTTTTGCTACCTGTAACACTAGAGCTGGCCCGAGTCATTCGAGTAGTCCTATTCATTCGGTAGGTTGGTATTCAGAGCTAAATTCAGTATTCGGAGCTTAGTTTTTTGTCCCAATACTCCAAACCGATACCAACGTCATCATAACCTTACACTGTGACTCGCAAAAATGCAACTGAACAGAAGCGGATTTCATGCTTGCATTTTCTCCATCAAAACACACTGCGGGTCTCTGGTTAGGGCTGTCAACTTCAGTACTTTAGCCCGTCTCTCCTCCGCTCCGTTGGTGCTGCCACACATCGGAGTGGAGGAGGGACAGAGGCAAAAATGCTTCTTAAATTGACAGCCCTAACCTAGCTGCTAGCCTTGCCATTTAGCAAGCATACATTATTTTTCCTTTGTAAACGCGACACAAGCACACCGGTGGGGCGAGAGTTGGAGCGAGCAAAACTCGACTAGGATGACATAGCATACGTTTGATAGCAAACGGCCAAAAACATTTTTAAGCCATGTCTAGTTTTGTGTTAGGCTACCATCAGCCTTTTGTGTTAGGCTACCATCAGCCTCTAGTCGTGGTACAAAACAGATTAGAAAAACGAATTGGAAGTCGTTTTCAAGAGTTTATGGATGTAGCCAGAACACAAAAATGAAACCTACTTCGGCTACCTATCTGAAAACTACGCGAAGTGAAACCTAAACCCACCTTTGTGCAGCACAGCGTTGGCGGGCTTGTTCCCAGACATGGACTCCTTGCTGAGGTGCTGGTGGGACTCGGCCAGACACTCCACCTCGCTGAAGCGCGTGTTGAGAGCCATGGAGGGGTGGGAGGGGTCCTCCGACATGTTGAGGTAGGCCGCCCTGCGCAGCTGCTCCTCGATCACTAGGGCCTGCTCCAGCAGCTGAGGGAGGGGGGGAGGAGAATTAACATTGGTCCGTTGTGTTGATCCGTACCCAGAGACAATGGGAGCCAACGGGGTGGGGGGGGGGGGGGGGATCCCTGGTCCGTACCTTGAACCTCCTGGCCAGGAACTTGTTCTTGATCTCCAGGAAGTTGCCGCGGTTCATCTCGCCCTTGAAGGGCTCATTGAGGATGGCGTACTTCACGTCGTTCTGGATGTCCTGCCAGCGTGCGTAGCCGTGTCTAGGGGGCGCCGCAGTCAAGGGGCTAACACACAGTACAGGCCCACAGAGGTGGGGAACTAGACAAACGGGGGAGCTGCTCACAGCCAGTTATTAAAAGGGTAGGCTATTTTTTGTGGGCTTTATTCGTTGTCAGTACAACGCAAAGACTTTGTGGGATAAACTCTGAGCAGGAAGGAACTTGTTGTTCTGCTGCTCAGTGGCAAGCATGAAAGGATACTGTATTATACCAGCCAGCAGCCAGTAGTCGTGGCGACGGTGCCAGATCTCGTTGGTCTTCTTGGTGACGGTGGCAGCCCTCTCCTCGTTCTGCCACAGGGAATGCAGCTCTGCAGAGAGGAGGGGGGGAGGAGGAGAGAAGGAGAGGAAGCCGCAGGCAACATAGGAAGGGGGAAAGAGGAAATGTTAAAGTCGCACAGAAATTAAAAAAGCATTCTGTCCCATTTTGGTTCACATAATTAGTCATAGTGTTCACCTATTCAACGATGTAACGATTGTTATGCCCAAAAAAATACAAAATTCTACTTTTGTTGTAATCTTATATCAAAGTATATAATTTCTTACTTCCTGGAAAACGGTAGGTCACGTGCAATGACGACAACAGGTACCTTAGATTTTAGGCCAATAATCTCACGACATCCACCCGTCAATCAACGCTATCCTTCTATCGAATCTGTCTAAAGTTCTTAAAACCCGTCCACTTGTCAATGTTCCAATCAAATTCCTCTCAACGCATGTCCCACCCTCATAGCTTGTTTGCGTTGGAAATACGTCAAACTACAGAAGTTAGATGATCTCAAACGTCCGTTTCAGTGCAACTTTAAGGATGAAAGATCTCTGTGTGTGAGGGAGTGTGTCCCAGCCCTGTCCCCGTGTGAGGGAGAGTGTCCCCAGCCCTGTCCCCGTGTGAGGGAGAGTGTCCCCAGCCCTGTCCCCGTGTGAGGGAGAGTGCCCCAGCCCTGTCCCCGTGTGAGGGAGAGTGTCCCAGCCCTGTCCCCGTGTGAGGGAGTGTCCCCAGCCCTGTCCCCGTGTGAGGGAGAGTGTCCCCAGCCCTGTCCCCGTGTGAGGGAGAGTGTCCCCAGCCCTGTCCCCGTGTGAGGGAGAGTGTCCCCAGCCCTGTCCCCGTGTGAGGGAGAGTGTCCCCAGCCCTGTCCCCGTGTGAGGGAGAGTGTCCCCAGCCCTGTCCCCGTGTGAGGGAGTGTCTCCCCAGCCCTGTCCCCGTGTGAGGGAGAGTGCCCCAGCCCTGTCCCCGTGTGAGGGAGAGTGTCCCCAGCCCTGTCCCCGTGTGAGGGAGAGTGTCCCCAGCCCTGTCCCCGTGTGAGGGAGAGTGTCCCCAGCCCTGTCCCCTCACCTGTGAAGCCCCCGTCTGCGATGTTGAACATGAATCTGGTCTTGGCCTTCTTCTTCTCCTCGCTAGCGGCCACTGGTACCACAGCTCCGCCCTCCTTGGCGCTGTCTCCGTTCTGCAGCTTGGCGGGCTCTTCTGTCTTCACGCTGTCCTTCTCCTCCTTTTGCTCTGGAGATCGGGGGGGGGGGGGGTTATTGAGACAACAGGGTAAACGGAGGACAACGGGCAAGATGGTAGGAGGGTGAGCAAGAGAGTGGCGAGTAAGAGATTGAGAGAATAAGGTAAACAGAACGGACAGACCAATCCAGGCTAGTAGAGGAGCTAAGTGTGTTTGTGTAAGAGAGGACTGAGAATAGAGAGAGAGAGAGGGGTAAGTACCTTTCTTTTCATCAGCAGCATCGATGGTGAGGTCCATCTTCTCAATCTTATCTTCCTTCTTGTCATCTGCTGCACGTTGACAGAAGAAGACAGAGAGAGAAACGTTATGGTGCGTTTCAACATGAACGACTTGGTCCACAGCAGAGCAGGAGAGGTCCAGGACACATTCCAATGACAATCAATCAATCAATCAATCAATCAATCAATCAATCAATCAAGGCCACCAGTTGGAGAGACAGAACAGGCGACTGGACTAAAAAGTACCTTTGGCCTCGGAATCGTCCGTTCTGACCTCCGACCCTTCCGTCTTCGTCTCCACTGGAGACTTGCTCTCCTCTCCTCCCTCGGTGGTGTCACCATCCTTCTCCTTCTCTCCCTCCTTCTCCACCTCCTTCTCTTTCTCAGCCTCTCCGCTGCTGGGCTTGTCAGTCTCCATGGGCTCCTCTCCTCCTCCGCCCTCCTCCTTCTCCTCGGGGGACGGCGTCTTCTCGTCCTCGTCGGGGATGGCGATCACCTCCGACTCTTCCGTCTGGCTGGGCTCCTTGACCTCCTTCTCTCCGTCTACCTCCTTCTTCACCTCCTTCTCCCCGTCCTTAACAGGCTCCTCTGTCTTTGAGGCTTCGTCTACTGCGGGAAACAATCATCATCATCATCATCATCAACTCCTTATAGAATCCTGGAATCGACTTCCATCATCTCCTAATAATTTCACTCAAACTACCAAGTCCTTTAATTTCCGAAGTGATATCCTTTTTAAGAACCGGAGAGGCCATGTCCAAGGTTCAGTTTGCAGTTGGGACCATCCGGTTGGGGGATGGGGGATCTGAGGGGGGGGGGAGGGGGGGTTTACCTGGGGCAGGTGTGTTGGGCTGGGTGTCTGCAGGGGTGCCAGTGGTGGAGGGTGTTTTGGGGGCTGGGGAGGGTGAACAGAACGAGGGGAAAGGGGTTAGGAGCGTAACAGAGGGGGGTGATGTGTGTGTGCGTGGTGGGAGGGAGGAGGGGGCTGTTAGAAGAGTGAAGGAGACAGACCTGAACGCAAGGGAAGAAGAAAGATGGGGGGGGTGGAGAGATTGTAGGTGCGTTGGTACCTGTGGCGGGGGTGTTGGGCTGGGTGTCGGCGGGGGTGCCCGTGGAGGGGGTCTTCCCTGGGGAGTCGGGGTGGACCGCGGCGGCCGCTGCGGCGGCGGCGGCAGCAGCAGCAGCTGCTTTCTTACTCTCCTCCAGCTCCATCATCCAGGGCATGGACCACTGGCCGTTCACATGCTCAAACTCCTGCACCTGGACGCAGCAGCACAGGGCGCCAGTTAGACATAAAAACAGGACCTGTTTCAATACTCTTGCGACGCAACCTTCCCTTGAGAAATCAATGTCCTGATATGGCTGGGCCGATGCTTATGGTGTCGAGAGCACATTGGGTACTGTGCCGAGAGACCATCTCTACTCTCGTACCAATTTATTTATTTATTTTTGTACCTTTTTCCGGATCAGTGACATCACGCCGATTCGCGTGAGGACGTGTTGCCGCGACAACCCTTCACGAGGCACGCCGTCGGCAAAGGTCTCGGCCCCGTCGGCGCCCGGCTCACAGAGATGACGCATGAAGAGAGACACGTACGCCCTGCGGGGCAGAAGGAGTGAGAGAGGAGAAAGGGAGAAAAGGAGCGACGGAGAGAGAGAGGAAGAGAGAGAGAGACGGGTGGAGAAAGACAGTACACAGGATTAGTGACTGATCAAAAATGGGTTCAGTTTCCAACAATAGCAGCTATTATGATGCTGGCTACTCCGAAACAGCATGGTGGGATGATGGCGCCAGGTTTAACCCTTTTAATACGACCACGTCACCGGCAACATTTTAAAAAATATCTAACAAATATTTAATAATATAAAAAAAATATCTAACAAATCTAAAAAATTCCTCACTCCAACACTTGCTGAGAGCTGAGAAACTGCGCTTTCTAGTATTATAGGGAAAAACCAATTAATATTTGAAATGTTGTCACTGTATTTTCAGGGTTAAAAGGGTTAATAATGTGGTTTAGACACAGGTTTTGAAACTGCCACTGGTGTGCGTGTTCACCGGGGATAGCGTGGGCGCTCTTACTTGAACTCTTTCTCAGACTTCCCTCGCAGGTCTCTAACCAGCCACTGAGTGGTGAAGGCGTCTTGGGGAGGCATCCCATAACGCATCACTGCATTCAGGAAGGCCTTCCTCTGGCGTGCGTTGAAACCCAGCACCTATAGGAATCGGACGTGTCAGAGTTCAACACTAGGAGATGCGCACGCACACACACACACACACACACACACACAGCGCAGAATACAGTATAACAACTTTAACAGTCCCTCTGCAACAGATAAGTCTCATACAGTATGCTCTTCTCTAGGGCTGTAGCCAGGGTTTAGAAGGATTAGCGAAGGTCTAGAAGTCTCTTTTAATGGAGCTTATCAACCGCGTTTCTGGATGAGCAAGACATACCTTGGGATATTACCTCTTTTCACCATAACCCTCATCATTACACCATACATGTGATACACACACAAATATATATACACTCACACACACACACAACAAACGTCCTAGGAATGCCTTAAAAACCTCAAACTTTCTAAATATTAAGGCCTAAATGCACTCAAAACATATTTATTTCAAATCAAACTGTGCTAGGAATCAAATAGTGTTATCAGCACATTCACCCAAGTTCGCCCTCAGAAACAGTGACCTAATGTTTCTAGGAAACGCTACTTCTACCGAATAGAATAAAACATTGATGACTCTTAAACAGACGTCAGATATTTCTCACCGATGAACACCCACGACAATGATATCGTTTTAAAGCAGTATATTGCTGTAGAAATCAATGACTGACAGCTAGCCATGATTCACACAGGAGGGGGATTATTAGCAAGTAGCAAGTAACAGTTTCTGCTACCTGATCAATTTATGACAACTCCCTTTTACCCATCTATATAACCTGTTACCCTATTATTTTATCAATCAATCAAAGCTTTATTTGTATAGCGCATTTCATACCCAGAGGCAACACAATGCGCTTTACAGAGAACAAGGGAGGTGGGCATACGACCCACCTCTACATATTCCAGCGGGAAGCAAAAAAACAGTAATCACCCGGGGGCCATTTTATCTTGATTTCTGCCATAGTCAACATTTTCCTACCATCCACACTTCTTTACCTCTATCTAATTTCAGTTCGCCCAAGTTCATGCTGCGTTCATCATTGCGTTCAGTCGTATAATCCCTCACATTATTTCTTTCATTTGGACTCCCTCATCAATGTTTTAACGTTAGCTAGTTGTAACACGCCTGTAATGCTTCAATAAGAACAGTTTTCTTGCTTGCTGCTGTAACAGGATAGTTATATATTAAATATATATTATATAACAATCCTGTTACAGCAGCAAGCAAGAAAACCTTTCTTATTGAAGCATGTTGAAGCAATGTTTAGTTGAAGTTCGTCAAAATCAGTTGTGAAATTAGTATTCTTTTGTTTTGGTAGGAAATGATTTAATGTTCCATTTTGCCATACATTTGAGGCTTGACTCTTGTTTGGGCGCCCTCTAGTGGGTGTGGTTAGGCTGTAGTAGGTATATACATCAACGGGTAGCACCATACTCGCGCCCTTTCGTCAACATCCCTGATGAGAATGGTAGGTTGACATCGTGCTCTGCCTCACTTTTTGATTTCGTTTTACAAATACATGATTTATATGCTAAGCAGATTAGATCATTTCATGCACATATGTTTCTTTCATGTTTTCTTTTGATTATCAATCGGTTTTGTCATGTATTCTGTAGTTATTTTATGTTTGAGCCCACGGCTATTAGCTACTATAGCTAGCCATGTCATGCACGCTCTAGAACGTCCATCCGTGTACTGGTTAGCTAGCTAATGAAGCGTGTAATGTCGGACACGTGTCCGCGTTCTAAATTTGATCGCTTGGATTGTGAACAGGGCTGGAGCTGGTTGAACTACTGCCATTGCCAACCACATGTTGTTTTGATTTATTTACCCTCAACAGGTATGTTTTGTAAACTATTATAATTTAGTTTTGTATACCATTATAATGTAGTTTTGTACGTTGCAGCCATGTTTTGTTTGCACCCGTTGTTGTAGGTTAGCACCTGTGTGTTAGTAGCACCTGTGTGTTGGTAGCACCTGTGTGTTGGTAGCACCTGTGTGTTGGTAGCACCTGTGTGTTGGTAGCACCTGTGTGTTGGTAGCACCTGTGTGTTGGTAGCACCTGTGTGTACCCTGCCAGTGATCTCTCCCTCTCACACACACGTGGGTTCAGAGGCCATGGGGGATGAACCCTGCTGTTAAAAGCTCCCTGCCATACCTCAATGTTGCCTCCCACTCTGGCCAGCAGGGGGGGTAGTGGCTTGTCCCTTTCGTTCCTCAACCCCTTCCTGTTGGGCCTGCGCGAGTTGGCTGTAAACACACAAACACACATTGTCAGCTGTCGATTTCAACATAAACACATCTTTGAAATCGAGAGTTTAACATGTTTTTGAATTATTTTTCAAGATGCCCATCCAGATCCATTGTATGACCAAAACGGTGGGAGAGCAATTATCAACTTTCTCGAAAATGCTAGCTTTGTCAACGTTTTGATCTGAACCATTGTATATGATCATAAGTAACCTTAAAACAGGGCTAAACATGCATTTTCCCTTTACTACTCCTTTAAGAGATGAGCGAAATGTATGTTTTAAATTGACAAGCATAATAGGTATGTGTATGGTCATGGCACACTTCAAACAGGATCAAGAAACTATTTGCCTCTCACCATAGACGACCGTTCCCATGGGGGGGGTTCTGCTTCTGCTTAGGCACTCTATAGCCTACACTCCCCATGGAATTATGTTCAAATGCAGCTGGATTTGAAAGGTAGGCTAATGCACTGGCTCCGCCCCTCTGCCCATATTTTGTGGTGCTTGACTCCAGCCTAGGGTTAGACTAAACACACAGAGGTACTCACTTCCTTCCGCTCTCTCATCAAAGTCCTCGTCTCCCTCCTCCGAGGCCACCGAGTAGTCCGAGTTGTTGTCGGACTGGTCGTCCTGCCAATCTGCTTTGAAACGGGAAAACACAGGTGGAGGGGTCCGCACGTTAGTCCACCGTCACAGACATCTAACGTTAAGACACATTGGAACAGACCTGGGTCCAAATACTATTGGATGTCTTTCAACATACTAGTGTTTCCTTGAGTGTCGGGTGGGTGGAGTTTGTGTTTATTGGAACAGCTGGTTCAATTGTACCAGGCAAAAAACAATGTAGACCAGATAAGTATTTGAAATGATTGCTGGTCCATATTGGACTTAAAAGAGACACATTCTCAAACATCTAAATACAAACACAACGCAAATAGATTGAGGTTTGAACAGCGATGCTAACATTTGGAATATGGAACGGCTGAAACATTTAAATGCAGGCTAGTTCACTAGTGGAGATACAAGATGTTAACAAGCAAGATCTACAGTAGTAGAGAGAGCTAGAGGTCCACATAATGTACACGCACAACTGTGCAGGACTGAAACCATGTGTGTAAAGGGTGGGTGAACTATCAACGGGACTACAGCCCAAGACAAAGAGACACACCCTCACAAACTATTCACCCCCACACACTTCCAGGTGTCATCCATACAAGCTAAGACACAATGCCCCTACACTACACAGCGTCTGTAGTGACTGCTAGCAAATCTAGAGGCTTGCCTAAATCAGTGAGTACGCGCCATTTTCCAACCTGCACCTTTCTTTTTTGAGGTTTAAGAAAGTAATTTCAAGACAACTCCACATCACCCAGAGAGCAGGAATAAGGGAGAGCTGTGAGACACTCTGTACGCGTGTGTGTGGGCGGGTGCCGGCATTTTCTTTCATCTGGTGAGAAGATCATGGTGGCAGTGCAATGCATTGTGGGTGGTGTAGGCCAATTTGTACATTTTACATTACAGTCATTTAGCAGACGCTTTTATCCAAAGCGACTAACAATAATTGCATTTAACGTAGGAAAAGCCAATTTAATGGAATGCCTATGGCATGTAAACTTGTCCATGCCAGGGTGACAGAAAGCAGACATATGTAGTGCATCATACATCAAGTTTGATAGTTTGCATTGAAATTGCATCAGTGTTTAAGAGTTTCTACAGGAAAAAGACAGACAAAACCCAAGCACACACATACTGAAGGCAATTCAACTAAACACATCCACCCACGTGTCATGCTCACAAATATTGAGAAAAAGACCTGCCTGCCAGGCCTTCATACACACACACATCCACACACACCTGCCTGACAGGCCTTTATACACACACACACATCCACACACACCTGCCTGACAGGCCTACACACACACACATCCACACACACCTGCCTGACAGGCCTACACACACACACATCCACACACACCTGCCTGACAGGCCTACACACACACACCTGCCTGACAGGCCTACACACACACACATCCACACACACCTGCCTGACAGGCCTACACACACACACATCCACACACACCTGCCTGACAGGCCTACACACACACACCTGCCTGACAGGCCTACACACACACACATCCACACACACCTGCCTGACAGGCCTACACACACACACCTGCCTGACAGGCCTACACACACACACACACATCCACACACACCTGCCTGACAGGCCTACACACACACATATTAAGATAAGTAAGTTTCGCAGGCGGCAGCGCAGCGTCATCTTGTTACCCCGTCTACTACCTCTGTCCTCCTGGGAGCCGTCGTTGTAGTTGACCTGCTTGCGGATCCTCTTGCCCTTGCCCAGGTTGCGCGCCAGGTCCTCCTGCTGCTGCTCGTAGTGGTGGCGCAGCAGCTTCTCCCAGTAGTCCGGGTCCACGCTCTCCTCCTGCTTGATGATCTCCCGCTGCACCTCCTCCTCCTGGAGAGAGGGAGGTTTATTTTTTATTTTTAGAAGTTTATTTCAGGGACAACATACAAATACATTAGTCTCCTTAGAGAGAAGATGCATTGTACTAGATTATAGCTTTTGCTAATTTCCATCTCCAGTCCCATATACATACAACAATACAATGAATGATGCAATAAAACATGCATTCGTACAATACGCTAAAAACATGCATTTACATATTAAAACACTACATTACAGATTCCATGTCATACTCCTCCTTCCACTCTCAACCCAGGCACACACATATTTAATACTACATTACAGATTCCCTGTCATACCCCCCCTCCCCTCTCAACCCACAAATACATACAGTCATAACCACAAAATTAAACCATGTTTAAAAATTTTAAATATTAACAGCTCCAAGTCGGGGAAACATTTCAAACGAACGGCAAAACTCCGAATTTGACCTTTGTACTAAACGAGGGCCTCTGGCGTACTCGACTTTGACAGCTTCTTTAGAACTCTAGCTCTATAACCTTCTTTAGAACTCTAGCTCTATAACCTTCTTTAGAACTCTAGCTCTATAACCTTCTTTAGAACTCTAGCTCTATAACCTTCTTTAGAACTCTAGCTCAATAACCTTCTTTAGAACTCTAGCTCTATAACCTTCTTTAGAACTCTAGCTCTATAACCTTCTTTAGAACTCTAGCTCTATAACCTTCTTTAGAACTCTAGCTCTATAACCTTCTTTAGAACTCTAGCTCAATAACCTTCTTTAGAACTCTAGCTCTATAACCTTCTTCAGAACTCTAGCTCTATAACCTTCTTTAGAACTCTAGCTCTATAACCTTCTTTAGAACTCTAGCTCTATAACCTTCTTTAGAACTCTAGCTCAATAACCTTCTTCAGAACTCTAGCTCTATAACCTTCTTTAGAACTCTAGCTCTATAATGTGTGCAGCGGAGGGATCTGAGTAGGAATCCAGGGGTGCGTTCAAATTCAGCGAACATAGCGAACGTTTGCGAACGTTAGCGAACTATTTTCCGTTAGCTTTGCGTTCGCCGCAAACGTTTGCTAACAGAAGCTAACAGTCTGGAGAGGTAGTTCGCCAGTAACGGAGCGAGGATCACAATGGACCCAGGCTTACTGAGATGTGCTCCCAGATGGGGATTGTTGCGTTTATGCTAACTATTTGGAACGTTCATTAAAAGCCGTTCAAATGTGACCGTTTGGAGAAAACATGTTTGCGGCGAACGTTCGCCTCTGTTAGCTGAATTTGAACGCAGCCCTGGTAGATGAACTGAGTGAAAAGAACGCTGTTATGGAATATGGAATATGCGTTATGGAACTTATGGAATATGGAATATGCGTTATGGAACTTATGGAATATGCGTTATGGAAGCCAAGGGAACAATCACACTGACAGGGCTTTAGTAACTGCCTCTATGTCGGTTTGAGCCAATGAACGGACGGACACACACACGCACACGTACGTACACACACGCACACACACACACACATACACACACACGTCTGCTACTCACCGCCTCCTCCTCATCCTTGACAACATACTGGGCCACCTTGAAGGAGCTGAGGTACTCATTCATGCTCTGGATCTCCGTGTCCTCCGTGGCGTCCTGGTTCCTGTCCAGCAGCCGGTCGATGGCCTTGTCGTCATAGTGGATCACACTGCTGTCCTCCTCCTTGTGGTTTGCTGGGGAGGGCGGTAGGATTCAGTCGTTAGTTAGGAACGTGTTCTAACGTGTTATAAACGTGTAATAAACACTGGTCTTCCCCCTTGGACTGTTCATTCTCATGATCCTCATTCAACTTATCGGTGGGAAGAGTTCAGTGTCGAGGTGATGAGCCAACTTGTTCAAAGATCTATCAGATCTGCCCTTCTATCCCCAATATATTCATTCTCTCTCTCCCTCCCTCGCTCCCCCTCTCTCTCCCCCCTCTCTCTCCCTCCCCCTCTCTCTCCCTCCCTCCCTCGCTCCCCCTCTCCCCCCCCCCTCTCTCTCCCTCCCTCCCTCGCTCCCCCTCTCCCCCCTCTCTCTCCCTCCCCCTCTCTCTCCCCCCTCTCTCTCCCTCCCTCCCTCGCTCCCCCTCTCTCTCTCTCCCCTAATAGGGACTTTAAGCAGCGACGGTTTGGGGACGGCTACGACATCCGCGGACATTCCAACGCGTTGCCGTAGCGATGGAAATCCATTATCACTAAGCAACGTTAGCTGGAGTGGCAACGTTAAGACAACGAAGATGACATGTCTGTAGACGAACAAGAAAATCAATCTAATTTGCGGGTATATCTAACAAATACACTTAGAATCATCAGGCTATTACTAGTAGAACAGTCTGAACGGAGTTACTGTCTAAAATACAATAGAACTCGATATTTACATGGAAACGCTTAGTCGTTTTAGGGACTACGCCAAGTCAGCTGTTCCCCCGTAGTAGACGGTCGGGATGCAACGGCACAGAATTCTAACAGAATCGGGGACGAGCAAAAGTGCTTCTCGAACGCCGTAGCCGTCCCTCAAACCGTCGCTGCTTAAAGTCCCTAATGTGTAAAATGACACGGCTACAGCTGACGAACCCTCTCCGAGCTCGTCCTTGAAGAGCTCCTCCGTTCCGAACTTCAGGATGTCGTCCAGCTCCTGTTTGGACATGGAGCCGGTCTTGGAGCCCAGACCCGGCCGCACAACCAGGTGGGTCAGCATCATCTTCTTTTTAGCCACCTGGAAGAGGAGGGGAGGGAGGGAGGGGGGAGGGCAGAGAGAGAGATGGTAAATACCGAGACACCTATCGCAAGATCATCACCTCTATCATCAAGTTCTGCGTCACGTCTAAATGTGAAACGTGCGATCAGACACTTCAACATTCCACAGTCCTTCCATGCTGTGGGGTCACAGGTGAGAGATCCCTCGGCTGATTGGTTGGTTGGTTACCTGGGTGATCCTCTCCTCCACAGAGGCCTTGGTGACGAAGCGGTAGATCATCACCTTCCTGTTCTGACCGATACGATGAGCTCTGCTGAACGCCTGGAGAAAAGGGACGAGGAATTAGCGTGATATGGAACCATGAATAGTGATATTTTTCCATAGTGAGTGTGTGAGTGTGTGTGTGTGTGTGTGCATGTGTGTCACCCTACCTGGATGTCGTTGTGAGGGTTCCAGTCAGAGTCGTAGATGACGACGGTGTCGGCGGTGGCCAGGTTGATACCCAGACCTCCCGCTCTGGTGGAGAGGAGGAAGGCAAACTGCAGCGCTCCCGGAGCTGGGGAACACACACACGCACACACACACACACTTAAGTAACTGCCGTTTCACACAGTTCAATACAACTATGATGAAGCCGGGAACTAGAATGGACCAGAATGCATTTCTACCAGCAGTTGTGTCGCCCTGTTGATGTACATTCTAGTCTGCACATCCTTTCACTCATTATATGGCATTCACTCACACATCTGCACATATTTACACATTCAGTGTGAGTTCAGTCTTGCTTGTTCTGCCACTCAAGTCAGCCAGCCAATCAACCAGCCAATCAGTCAACCAGCCAACCAGCCAATCAGCCAACCAGCCAATCAGACAACCAGCCAACCAGACAGCCAATCAGTGAGTCAGCCAGTCAGTCAGTTAGCCAGTCAGTCAGTCACTCAACCAGCCAGCCAATCAGTCAGCCAGCAAGCCAGTAAGTCAATCAGCCAGCCAGCCAGCCAATCAAATCAGCCAGTCAGCCAATCAGTCAGTCAGCCAATCAGTCAGTCAGCTAATCAGTCAGTCAGCTAATCAGTCAGTCAGCTAATCAGTCAGTCAGCTAATCAGTCAGTCTGTCTCACCGTTGAAGCGGTCGATGGCTTCCTGTCTCATGCCCCCGGTGATGCCTCCATCTATCCTCTCATACTTGTACCCCTCGTTCTCCAAGAAGTCCTCCAGAAGGTCCAGCATCTTAGTCATCTACGGGGGGAGAAGAGGGACACACAACGTTAGTGCTGGGTGTGGGGGGTGAGGGAGAACAGCCATATACTGAGAGGCTTGAACGTATGTGTTAACTAGTGTTCCAAGGTCACAAACGTATGTGTTAACTAGTGTTCCAAGGTCACGAACGCATGTGTTAACTAGTGTTCCAAGGTCACAAACGTATGTGTTAACTAGTGTTCCAAGGTCACAAACGTATGTGTTAACTAGTGTTCCAAGGTCACGAACGTATGTGTTAACTAGTGTTCCAAGGTCACAAACGTATGTGTTAACTAGTGTTCCAAGGTCACTCGCAGAGTGAGTAGTCGCGTTTCCATTACAACTAGAATTGCGCAAAACCTAAATATCGCAATAAAAAATTGGTAATGGAAACACCTAAATTTCTAAAAACCTCTCAAATTTCGATAAAACGTTTTTACGCTCTCATGAGGTGGTTTTTCAGAAGTTTCGATATAGAAGTATATCGCAAAAGCGTAATGGAAACACTTTTTTCGAATTTAGGCAGGAGAAGAGGTAGGGGTCATGTGATTTGCTCGCTTCAAAAAATTACGCGATACGCCCGGAACAAGTGGAAGACCCTAAAGCAACGATACGAGAAACGTGCGCCGTTTAAGAGCGGAGCCAAGGGGAAAGCTAAAATAAAGTTCAAATATTACAACGGTTTGTTTACTTAATACATCCATCGTTTACTTCCTGGTTGCGCTTTGCGTGAATTGTGTGGCGTCGCGAGACTAGACTACGAGAATTACAGCTCTTGCGCAAAACACCTTTCAATGGAAACACCTGCAAGTCGCAATTGTACTTTGTCGAAACTTTAGAAATATCGCTTTTATTTTGCGAAAAAGTGTCATGGAAACGCAGCTAGTGAGTGCGTCTGTGTGTGTGTGCACGAGAAAGAGAGAGAGAGAGAGAGAGAGAGAGAGAGAGAGAAAGAGAGAGAGCGAGAGAGAGAAGAGTGCAAGTGTGTGTCCTTCCTTGCCTGAGAGAAGATGAGCACTCTGTGCCCGCCGTCCTTCAACTTCCTCATCATCTTCTGCAGCAGCGCCAGTTTCCCAGCAGCCTTTGTGAGCGCGCCGCCGTCGTACATCCCATTGGGCATCTTTGGAGCTTCCTGATCGGGGGAACCAATCAGGAGTTACAGAAAGCAGTTACAGCTGACCTACTTCCTGTAAAGCTATACTAATGCTATTAGAGAAGAATAGCAAGACTTGGATGTTGATGACATGTACAAAGCTAATTCTTGCCCCCCCCCTCCCCATTTACAAAATAATAATGATTCGTTCCATATCAAAGCATTGGGGATTGGGTCGTACCATAGCAGCCACAGGGAAGAGGTAGGGGTGGTTGCAGCACTTCTTAAGGTCCATGACCACGTTGAGCAGGGACACCTGGTTGCCCCCTCCACGAGTGTTCAGGGCCTCGAAGTTACGCGTGAGGATAAACTTGTAATATTTCCTGGAAAAATGACAACGCAGACAGTAAGCAAATCAATATCGGCAACATCACTCATGAATAAATAATCCAGTTTGAATCTGTTGAAAGAAATGGATATCAGAGACACGTTTTAATCGGAAGCAGCCATACTGTTCTTCCTTCTTACGGACTCCTCCTGACATCCATCTGATTTCATCGATACGTTCATCCCCATCCTCCCATCCTCCCCTCCCTCCCTCCCTCCCTCCCTCCCTCCCTCCCTCCCTCCCTCCCTCCTCACTTCTGCATGGGGCTGAGCTCCACCCTGACGATCAGCTCCGTCTTGGAGGGCATGTGCTTGAAGACGTCCGCCTTCAGTCTCCTCAGCATGTGCGGGCCCAGCATGTCGTGGAGCTTTTTGATCTGGTCCTCTTTGGCGATGTCAGCAAACTCCTCCAGGAAATCCTGCAGGTTACTGTATGGGGGGGATGGAGGGGGGGAGAGAGAGAGAAAGGGAGAGAGGGACAAAGAGGGAGAGAAAGACTTAAGATGTGGCAACAATCAGCCATTAAGTGTGTAATTTGAGTGAGGGGAAGTGGTACTTGGGATTTAGCACAAGTGATTTATAACTATCCTGCACTTGTGTGTGTACACACACACACACATGCACACGCACACACACACACCTGAACCTCTCAGGCGTGAGGAAGTTTAGCAGATGGAAGAGCTCCTCCAGGTTGTTCTGCAGAGGGGTTCCAGTCAACAGCAGCTTGTGCTGCAGGGGGTAGTTGTTCAGAACTCTGAAGAACTTGAGGAGGGGGGGGGGGGGGGGAGGAGGAGGAGGAGGAAGAGGAGGAGACAGGAGAGTTAAAAACAGCATAGACACCACAGCATTCAAGCACTGTTAATCCGCCTCAGCGCATGTGTACTAAGGTTGCGTGTGTGTGTGTGTGTGTCTCCTACCTTGGACTGGTTGTTCTTGAGCCGATGGGCCTCGTCCACCACCAAACAGGCCCAGTCTATGGACCCCAGGATAGCCATGTCGATGGTGATCAGCTCGTACGACGTCAGCAGCACGTGGAACTTCACCGATGAGTCTTTCTGCAGGGGCAGGAAAGAGATGGGGGGCGGTTATAAACGTGACACAAGGTAGCTGATTGTTAAAGGGGTGATTCTAGCATGGCGTGTGAACAACAAGCACAAACCAAAGCTTAATCTTGCGCCAGGACAAAACTGATACTACAGTCAAAGTCCGCTGACCAGTCATTTCTAATTGTCCCCAAAAGTGGACACAGAGGGGACAGAGCCTTTGCTGTAGTAGTGGCCAGACTCTGGAACGAGTTGCCCCTCCATGTTAGGTTGGCCTTAAAACACCATTTCTCCCCTCCAAGTATTGAGCTACAAGTTTTCATATCATAATTTCATTTCTCTGTTGTTTTTAAATGTGCTCTATAAATAAAGTTGGATTGGAAATTAAATTATACATTTCAGGTGTTCAACCTACAATGAAAACAGTATATTCAAATGTAATCAATGTACAAATTCTGAACACATTGTTTCAACAATCGACTCCCTTTGATTAGTCTTCTCTTCATCCATTCATCCATCCATCCATCTCTCTCTCTCTCACTCCTCTCCCTCTTTCCTTACCTTCATCCTGGAAGCCTTCTTCCCGCCGCGGATGGCGTTGTCTTCGAAGGAGAACTCGTTCTCGCGGATGACCGCCCTGCTGTCCTTGTCACCGACGTAGGTCACCACGTACATGTCCGGCGCCCACATCTCAAACTCTCTCTCCCAGTTGATGATGGTGGACAGGGGGGCGCTCACCAGGAACGGACCCTTGGAGTGACCCTGGAAGATGGAGGGAGATGAGTGGAAAAAAGAGAAATTAAAGCTTTGAAATTGAATTATCACTTTTTTTCATGAATAACAAACTTATACCATGTTTTTGTATTTCTATTTCAGTGGGGGAAAGGATGGAGGTTTTGAAGGATTTGAGTGCAGCCAGCGCCACTTTGGTATCGTCAAAGGAAGTGCATTCTGCCCTCCGGCCCATAGGTGGCAGTAGTCCCCACGTGATGCTATCAGTGTGTTTACTCAGCACTCCAGCTTAATGTCGTCAGATTTCACCTGACTTAAAACAAAATGGCTGGACTGGCACCGAGCCATGTATACAGCTCTGACTGACGGGGATATACTGTAGCTAACACTTTACATCCACTTGAGCTAGCCAAAGGGCTAAAGCCTCACTAGTAGGGCCAGATCTAAAACAAAGATGTAAAGAGTTAAATTTAAGGAATTTTATAAAATATATCAAAACTATGTTCTAAAAGAAATAAACCTTTTTACATGCACCTATTTTTAGCTAGCACAAATACACACAAATTCCAAAGACCAATCATTCTCATACACACACACGCGCGCCTCACACACACACACCTCTTTGTAGAGCGAGTAGAGGAAGACGGCGGTCTGCACGGTCTTTCCCAGGCCCATCTCGTCGGCCAGGATGGTGTCGGTGCCCTGAGCCCAGGAGAACCTCAGCCAGTTCAGACCCTCCAGCTGGTAGGGGTGCAGCGTGCCCCCCGTGACGTCCAGGTAGTCCTGCTGCCGGTCAAACTTGATGGTGGGCTGGAGAGGGGGAGGACAGGAGGGAAGGAGGGAGGGATTGAGAGGAGGAGGAGAAGGAAAGGAGTGAGACCAATGCGGTTGGGGAAAAAAATAAGTCAAGAGTATTCCTGAGTAATATGCTCTGATATTCTGTCTTCTACAAAGATGGCGCGCACACACACACACACACACACACACTTACATCAACCACAGGGTTCTCTGGAGGTCGGTCCAGTCTCTTGACCTTGCCTTTAACCTTGATCTTCTTCCCTGGTTTCCCCTCGTCTCCCATCATCAACTCCCTGTAAACAGAGGAGAGAACATGACCTTTCACACACTGCGGGGAAGAGAGAGCAACTTGTATACAAAGTTACAAAGATGTTGGTGGCAAAACGCAGGCAAACTATCTGTGAAAAGTATTGTTTACAAAACAAGGGTTACTAGATGGGCTGGTGGGTTTAGGTTACTAGATGGGCTGGTGGGTTTAGGTTACTAGATGGGATGGTGGGTTTAGGTTACTAGATGGGCTGGTGGGTTTAGATTACTAGATATGGGAACTTGGTAATGTAAGAGTTTGGTTGGCGGGGTCTCTCCTACCTGTGGTGCCAGTACTGCAGCTTGAACATATCGAACTCTGGGACCTCCATGTCCTCGGCCTCCCAGGTGGCCTGGTCGTATGCCAGGTCTCTCCACTTGATCAGGTAGTGGGCGTTGTTCTTCTTATCCACACTGGGGAGAGGACGACAGTCAGTATATCCACAGGCTACCAGATTAAACCAAGACAGTACCATACAGTATATATGCCTATGCGCCTATGCCTTATACTAAATCGAATGTATTAGTGTATTAGTGTTTTTGTTTAAAATAACCATTTAATGCGATGTCTTGTAAACCCATGTGGGTTGGGCACTACGGTGCAAGACGTGAATAAAATTATATATATATATATATATATATATAATCTCAGAGATTACATATTACGCAGATTAAGAACCGATCATATCAACCCATCACTGGCCTTCTGCCCAGAGAAGCTCTATCCCATGCCAGCGTTAAAGCCATTTTGATTTTTCCAACCCTTCCCTCTTTGTTGTCCAGTGTCCTTGTGGGAGAAAAAAATGCTGCATGACCACTACCATCACTAGGGCAGCGTTCCGAATAGCATACTACCCTACTATATAGTATGCCAAAACAGGATATAGTATGTCCCAATACATAGTATGCCACATGCAGTATGGCAAAAATACCAGGATGTCCTACTACATCCGGTCGTATTTTGCAGTATGCAAGCCAGCAGGCTTTTCTGGCTATTCTGACCCACAATCCTGTGCGCAGCGGAAATGTGCATCACATGTGCGAGTCGTGACAGCTGTAGACGAATGTCGCGTTATGGACAGCGACGGATGTGGGCAAATTTCAAGGCGCAATGTTATGACAAGGTAGTATGTCCTAATTGGATGCCTACTGCTTGCAAAGTACATACTTTCTAAGGGCAGCTGTAGTAGGTACTGGTAGTAAGAAGTAGAAGTATGCGATTCGGAACGCAGCCTAGGCCTTCCGACCCTGTGGATAAACTACAGACGCTCAAAACTACCAACTGCTACATCTGACACCCTACAGCAGGTTGACGCTGAGGGCTAGCGGACGCTAAACCGAGCGTGTAAACGAAGTGGTGTTTCCTGTGCTTCCCCCCTGGCCCAGACGGTGGTGCGTACCTGTGGTTGAGGATGCGGTGGATCATCATCCACTCCATCTTGATGCCGAAGCGGTAGAACTTCTCCTCCATCTGGGCGTACAGCGGGTCTTTGTTCTTCCTCTTGGTGCTCTTGTCCTCTTCTCCCTCGCCGCCGTAGTCGACGGGCGGCGGCTCGTCCATGTCGTTTTTGCGCTGGTAGTTGCGGAACATCACCTGACAGTACAGCTCCAACTGTGGGTGGGTGAGGGGGGGGGGGTGAGAGGGGGGTAGGGGTGACTACATTTATTTATGATTACTTCATGTCTGAGGCATGACTGAACATATAAGTTTGTGTGTGTTTGTTTGTTTGTTTGTGTGTCTCGACCTGTAACTCCGACACCCAGGAGCAGTGCCAGTAGGACATGTTGCTCCACTTGGCGAAGAACTCCCTGTCGGGCCTGCCGGCCAGAGGGGCGGGGTCCGGGGAGTCTGCCGGGAGGTCTGGGGGGCGGGGCACCGGCGTGGGGGGAGGGGGCTCGCCCCAACGCCAGGTCAGGATCTTCTGGACCTTCCCCTTCATGGATGGACACTGAGGAGGAGGAGGAGGAGGAAGGAGTAGGAGGAGTTTTAGCACACTTTTCTGGAACAGTGAAAGGACTGAAAGGGTCATTCAACATTAACAAAAACTAAAAACCTAACCAGGTCATTATGAGTGTCCTTTGTGATCTATAGGAGACGTTAGTATAGATGAACAAATTTGTTCTCACTACAAGCATGGAGGAAAAAAAAAAAAAAAAAAAAAACACTTTCCGAATCCCCTCCCACTGTCATTGGCCGAGGCACCTGTCAATCACCCACCCGGGCCCACACCCATTGGCTGAGGGACTCACGGTGCATCGCGGGCAGATCCACTCTCCGTTGGGGATCTCTGGCAGGGGCGGGTTGAGGCAGTGGATGTGGTAGGAGGAGGGGCAGGAGTCGCAGCACAGCAGCTCGCCCCCGTCCTTGCACACCCGACAGAACTCCATGTGGTGGTCGTCCTCCTCGGGCTCCCCGATGGCCTCGTTCTCCTCCTCGCCCTCCGACACCTCCTCCCTGGCCTCCCACTGAATACCCTCCTTCTCCTGAGGATCGGATCGGAGGTGGAGAGGAGAACGGGTGATGGGGTTGAAGAGGATTGACAGCCGTATAAAATGTATTTAAAATTCTTACATGATGATATGGCTGTGTTTATTTGGACTATTGCACTCCCAGGTGTGTGTTGTAACTTGTAAACATAAAGTGTTGTCAGAGACCGCACAGCTTAGCAACTCCCACCGGCTGACAGATGCCACACAGCCCACAACTTCCCCCGATAGCGATATCTGATTGGCCGCTGGATGTGTCAGTCAGCCGGCCAGCCAGCCAGTCAGGATAGCCACTTACGCAGTGTGGGCAGCTCCAGGTGCCCTCTGGGGCTTTCTCCATGTCGGGGTCCAGACAGACCATGTGGTACGCCCGGGGGCAGGTGTCACACAGAATGATCTCCCCCCCCTGCTGGCACACCTCACAGTAGTCTTGGTGGTCCGTCTCATAACCGTCACCGTCCTCTGTCTCCACTGGGGGGGGGGGGCACAGAGGAGTCAGTGAGTGTGTGTGTGTTAGGGTGGGGAGCTAGCTATACAAACAGAACGCCGCCGCCGCATTGAGGCGAAGATCTGCGGTCACTTTTTCCTTCAGGCTACGATTGCCACCGGCGATAGAACATCTGATCAGTTGCCATGCCGACAGTACTTGACGCGAGATTGCTCTTGTGGGGGGGGGGGGGGAGCTCGTCAACAAACTGCGTCAGCTCTCCCCCAAACTGAGGGGGTGTTTTCTCGCATGCTCGTCCTAGCTGTTCCGCTTAGCTGTGACTCACGGCGAATCCGTGCCAATGGTCGATGACACTCGCACACGGACGCAGATAAACTCTCACAGAAACACACGCGCACATCTAAAGAGCAACATCATGATGTAATACAAGCACAGATGTAATACAAGCACTCACCCTTCTTCTTCTTGGGTTTGCTCTTGGGCTTCTTCTTGGAGCGACTGCTGCGGCTGTTGGAGCCGTCGGACACCGAGATGCTGTTGAGGCTGGCGTCGTCGAAGTCGCTGTCCACGTCTGGCTCGTCCTCCTCACTCTTGAGTTACACAGACGGAGAGAGAGAGAGAGAGAGAGAGAGAGAGAGAGACTCATGAGGTTCATGTTCATCTTCGTTGGTCGAACACTGATAAGTTAGTTCAGATCATCTCTTAACATTTTAAGACCATTTTAAAATTGGAGTAGACTACAAAGAGGTGAAACAGATAGAGACCAGAGAGAAAGAGTGAGAGAGGAATCGAGAGAGATAAACGACGAGACAGAAGGAAGAGGATAGACGGGTCTTACAGAGGAACGTTTCCTCTTGCTGTTGAATCCTCCCAGTTTAATCTTGAGAGGAGCCACCTTCTTGGTGTTGGGCTTCTTCTTCTCCAGAGGTTTGGGAGCTGGCTTGGACTTCTTACGAGCGTTGGGGCCTAACGACGAAACACACAAGACGGCCATCCGTAAGAAACACGGCCAACACTGGAAGACAGACAACCACGTGGAGCCTCTACGCTTCCTAGAGTATTCCTAAACACAGGCCACTACCTCGATGCACTAGTCTAACCGAACAGCTGAAAGCATTAGAGTCTGAAATGGTAAAGGGAAACTAGCATTTTTAAGATTCTGATTCCGTTTCTAATTTGGAGAATGGCCCAACGTGAGGCACAACAGACGACCCCCCCCCCCCCCCCCAGACACCCCTACCTTTCCCCTCCTTGGTCTTGGCCTTGCGTATGGGGGGTGGGGGCGGCGGCTGGAGCTCGACTGCCGGGGGGGGCGGGGCAGGGGGCACCGCCTCGGCTACCATGCTGTCGACGGCGGCCGACACGTTGGCGGTGGCGAGGGCGGCGTTGGCGGCGGCGGAGCCCCTCAGGGGGTTGTTGGTGCTGAACTCGCGCCACTTGGCCCCCAGCACCATCATCATCTTGGACACGGCGATCTTGGGGTTCTTGGCAGCGATGAGGGGTCTGCGGGATGGACGAAGGAGACGTGGTAAGATGAGAGGGGGATGAGAGTGGAGAGAGGAGAGAAAGAAAGGGACAGGGAAAGCAAGAGACGAGAGATAAACAAAGGGAGAGAGAAAGGGATAAAAAGAGCGAGCGAGAGAGCGATACAGTGCCGTGTTTACCTGACGTATTGGCTGAACGCCTTGTAGTTGGTGAGCGAGCGGTAGTCTTCCTCACTGAAGACGTGGTCGATGTCCTCCATGCCCCAGTCATCCAGCAGCTGGGATGATGTCTTGGGCTCCTAAATAACAACAACAACAACAACTTTAGGATTCATCCATTTTACTTTCATTGACCAAGTTAACAAATGAATTATAGCAGAAGACGTTCCAGTCAACCGCATTCATAAGCAGAGTTTCTAAAACCTGACTGGACAAGGCCACTTGACAATCACTGGCTACTATTGTGCCCTTGAGCATGGGAAACAGTCGCTTTGGATAAGAAACATCTGCTAAAAGACCAAATTGTAAATTGACTCCATGTGGGCGGACATAGTAAATAATAAACCAGCCTAGTTATACCGATAATAGCTGTATTGCTAAATAACTGCTCTTTACTCGATGCCATTCTACCCAGCAGACTATGGGTATAAAGAAGCTTTGTTGACTCTCAAACACGCGTGGACAAAGCAGGTTTCCAGACGCCATACTGGGGCACAGTCAGCTCTCTACCACGGTGTGCAGTTCTACCGCGAAGAAAGAAAAATATGTTTGTCTAACAAAGAGTTGAATTGAAGGTACATCACGGTTGCCACGGTAACCACGCGTGCGCGTGTCCCTTCCGTGCATAGCTGCAATTTACAGGAATCACATGGGAGGAACCTTTTGTAAAGCTTTTCTGTCAAACTCACATCTGGATTGGTTTGCATCCAGGCGGTCAATACCATCATTTCCTATGGAGCTTTTGAATGATGTGCAATTACAGAGTGAGTGGAAGCACAATAACACCTACAGCTGGGTGACTGTACAGAACCAAAGGTATCAGGCCATGAGGCTCAGAAAACAATTTGGAAATACTTTATAAAACCCCAAATAGAGAGCTGGATCAGCAGAGACAACATTTCTATCAGTCTATTCTGTTTTTATAAAGCATTGTTTATAATATTTTGGCCCGATAATGATCATTTCCCTCAGGATCGTCCGATACCAATTTATTTTAAAAAACCCCCACAAAAAACGACTTCTCTTAGAATGGTCTTACCCATATTATGGAATCGATATGACAGTCTTTGCTTCCATATGTTTAGATTAAGGTTGCCCATTATTATCACCCCTTAACTGATGAATATGCCCTCAAAATATTATTCAGTATATCAGATTCAGTGTACTTCATACTTCAGTATACAGTATGTCATTCGAACCAATGCCGAGTAAAAAATAAAAAGTTGAATTGTTTTCCCGTTTAATTTTGAAATTACTTGGACATAAGTTTCGTTTCTCACTGTTTGAGGGGCAACTGGTAGTGTGCTGTCCTAATTTTAAATGGCAAAAAAATCAAACTACTGCTGATCAGAGATTTCGTTAACAAGTGATTAGCAGCAGCAGCTTTGGAGATATTTGGGCTGTATGAAAAAAACGCTGTATGAAGAGATCCCGGGACAGAACTCGCTCAGTTGGAATGGATGTTGGACACCGTTGACATGACGTTACTCAACTCGAGATCAAGCTACATTACATCGAGCAGGTCCTGTATTTATACCCTTGTCTGCTGTAGTAGTCACTATTTCTCATTCGGAATTGAATTGACTCACCACTCTATAACATTTAGCTTGTAGCATCCAAGTTTGTACTTGTATCCATGTGAAGCTTACCAGCTAGAATAGACTTAAAAGATCGGCTTTTGCGATTGGCCAATTTGCCGACCGATTTACATCGGTGGCCGATCGATTGGAGCATCCCTACTATATGGTCATGAAAACAATACTTTAGAAAACCCCGAAAAAAACGGGCCCGGCCTCCTCTCACCGAGCTGTCGTCGTCATCTTCCTCCTCCTCCTCCTCCTCCTCCGGCTCCGGGTCCTTCCTCTTGGAGGCGGAGGATCCTCCGGGCGTCCTCTCGGAGCCCGCGTTGCTCCGCCTCTTCTCTTTGGCGGCGCTCACCCTCTTCTTCTTCTTCCTGCCGGGGGTGTAGTCGCTGCCCTCGCTGTCCGACCCTCGGGGCCCTCCCCCTACCTCCATGTCCTCCACCGCGGGCCTCTCCATGGCGTCCGGGGAGCTGACCGGCACATCCTGGACAAAGATAAATCATCGGGGATTATGGGAAATACTCTGGGGAATCAGAGAGCAAGGTTGCTCCCCCTGGATGGTCTTGAGACTGATTTTAAGTCACAAAACTAACCCCTATGTATCTATTACTTATATAAGTTGTCAAGTTGACAGCAGTTAGTCAAAGAACAAAGCAACATTTCAAACACTCAAATTAACATTTCACAGTGGGAAGAGAAGACAAGATCCTGATGAACATGGACTATTGAAGTCAAACTGCATTAACACTGATGTTAATAAGCCAGGTCATGGTGTCAGTACCTCTCTGCGAGAGCGTCTCTTGCTGCTCTTACTCTCGCGGCTCTTCTTGGCCTTCTTCTTCTTCTTCACCTTGGGAGCCTCGTTCTCTGAGATCTCCTCCTCATCGTCATCTGCAATAAAGTGAGTAACAGTCCATTGAGCAGGACAACAACAGTGCTAGTATAATACAGCAATGAGTAAGACAACAGCGGCCCTAGTGTAATACACTTTAGGTGCGTGTGTGCCTGAAGAATTAGGTTTTTAGACATAAGGTTGGTTTTTAGACATAAGATTAGTTCTACTCTAACTAATTCTACTACACTATTATAGTTTCTACCACCTTGTGCATTGCCATCTCGTCTTCATGGCTAGTTCTCAAACATTTACACATCAGACAGTCTAAATATTAAGTTTAACATCCACCTCTATCGCAGTCACTCTTAGTAGTGAGCTGATGTCACCTAGTTTGGTAGCCTGGCAAAATAGAGCTGAGAATAGCAGGATGGGTTAGTTGCTGTCAAAAGTAAATATTACGTAAGGTGAGCGACATTAACCGACTTCTGTGCGACATTAACCGACTTCTGTGCGACATTAACTGACTTCTGTGCGACATTAACCGACTTCTGTGCGACATTAAACGACTTCTGTGCGACATTAACCGACTTCTGTGCGACATTAACCGACTTCTGTGCGACATTAACCGACTTCTGTGCGACATTAACTGACGTCTGTGCGACATTAACCGACTTCTGTGCGACATTAACCGACTTCTGTGCTCTGGCCAGCCATTGGTGTGTAGCTTTAACAGCTAACGTGAGCTAGCCAAGCGATAAAACCCGATATGGAGAACATGATTATGCTCTTAGTCACTTGTTTGTTTTAGAAAGAAAATGCACTTGTGAGTTCTGGCAAGTAGTAGTACATTGGCTCTTCCTACGTTAAATGCAATTATTGTTAGTCGCTTTGGATAAAAGCGTCTGCTAAATGACTGTAATGTAATGTAATGTAATGAATCGGAAAATCCCCTGAACGAAAGAATCGCTAGTCATCTTGTGTACACAAACAAAGCGGATGCTCGGTGTTTTCCTCTCGTCGCACCGTTTTCGGTGCGGTCTTAAGTGGCAAACAAACAAATTTCTCTAGATACATCGCAACAGTAACTGTATAATATTATATTTTTTCATGGTTACCACGCAAAGCGGCTTCACCAACCACCCGGCAGAGAGCTGCGGAACGTCATCTCTCAGCTGCCAAGCTAACTGGCTAGCCCCGTATGGTCATAGGCACGTAACGGATACCGGCTAGCTCGCGCTAGGCCCGGGGAACATGCCGGTGGGGTCGGTTAAACCGTTTTTACCGACTGGCTGAGTCGTTGGTCGCGAGGGGAAGCTCCAGGTGTTCCATATGACACGACGCCCGCGAAATTACCTTTCTAGCACGCGCCTGCAGATGCTAACCATGCTAACTGATGCTAATTCAGTTCGTTTAGCTTTGCTAGACATCTGTAAAAGTATCCCAAAACTGATAGATGATAGAGAAATTCATCATGATTGGGTTATAATTGGAGGTATCAAGCTTGATATCACGTTCGTTAACGTTGGACAACACTAAAAGCTAAATGCAGATTAGCTTAGACGTAATAGCCGTGCGAGTGAAATGTCCTACCGTGCAACATGGACCGGTCCTCGGCTGCGAAATCCTCTCTATCATCCTCACTTCCAGACATTGTTGCAAACTTTGAATTTAGTTAGCTTAACTCCCAGCTAACCAAATAAAGTTCACGGAAAAGTTAGCCGCCAGATCCGTTTGTCCTGCGGAGTTGTTCCGTCCCGGTCCTGAGTGCGTCCGGCCCGGGTGGTGGTGGAAGGGGACAGGTTTCGGGAAGGGGTTGAATCAAAAAAGAACAAAAAGAAAACGGAAGTGAATATTTAAGCATTCGCTGGGTGAGTTTTACACCTTGTGAGAGAGATATAATACACGTGCGACAGAAGTATAACCGTGCTGATACAAGTGCAATGATAGCTTTGTGAGATGATCAACCTCTTTCAGTCTATATCCAGCTGACACATGCCATCTTGCAACTACTTTCCCGTCCCATTAGCTAGCATGCCCGCTAGCTCACTAGCTCGCTTTACCGGCGAGGTTCAGAAACAAGCGATTCCCTGAGTAATGTCGCATCGGTCTCTAATCTAGGATCACAAATACGGGATGTTCCTTATTATTTGAGATAGTCAAAACAAAATTGTTAAAATGAAGCTTAAAAAAAAAAGCATAATACTCACAACTTGATTCCACTGTATTAAAACAGTAACAAGGAAGCGTTATGTTTCTTTTCTTTCAGCAGTTTGTATATTTTTGGACAACTATATATAGGATTAATTCTCTATTCTAATCGTTTTTCGTATGTTGCACACGACGTCGCCGTCTTCCTCTCTCTCACTACACCCGCGCGCATACACACAAAGAGATCAGGGGGCAGACATCCCATAATAACCCCCCCACACACACACTCACCCCTCCCCCACTCTGCATAGTTACCTTGCAACGTACAGACCATAATAATCCCCCCCCACACACACGCACACGCACACACATGCAGTCTCTTCCCCATTCCTACGCGCGCCCCCCCTAGCAACCGACGTTACCATGGAAACGCTCACCCCCCCCCCCCTCCCACCCCGGTCCGACATCCCATAATAATAATCAGCACAGTCACTGACATCCCACAATAAGCATAACTCCAAAAAGAGAGAGGGATGGGGGGTGGGGGGAGGGGGGGGTGGAGGCGTCACATGGCAACTGTGCGCCACATGACTGCGTTTAACTTGAACCTCACAATCTACATACATGTAGAGACACTGCACTGTACACCGACGAGTGGATTTGACATATCCTGCACCCGAGTGTGTACATGAACACATGCAGTAAGAGCACCTATAAGCTGCACATTCCTTGTCGGATCACCATAGGTCAGGGTTCTTCACAGTACACTTGGGGAGGCCTAGGGCCTTACACACTGTGATATTATTGCCAAACATTATTGTCTCTCAACACATAAACCATCACGAAGCAACGCGCAACCCGCTCTTTCAACAAATACAGGGAGGGTATAGAGCATCCGTTCAAAAGGGACCTTTCGATCGATAGGGCAGAGGTTGAGAGGTCATTGGGCGTCGAAGAGACAGACAGACAGAGACAGACAGACAGACAGGGGAATGGTGTCAAATGCATTATTCAAAGAAAGGACCATACGTATGGATCCTCCCAGTCAGGCCTATGGCTCCAAGACAACATCTGAGAACACAGAGTAGAGCCAACAGCTGACTCACTGTGTTCGTCTACAGAGGAGACTTTGGATATGTAGGCTCCCGCTGTAGTCAATGGTGGGAAAATGCCTTGAACATTGTTTTGAACCCAATACGTTCTGCTTTGTCCCTATTAGGGCTCCTGTTTCTGTCTTGGCCTGCTCGCAGATGAGAGGGTCACAAATGTCACCTCTGCTTGACACCAGGACATTGGAGAGATAAGATCCAGGTATGTATGGTAACACATAGCATATCAGTTGTGTAACGTGTCTGTTGTATCTACAAACACTATTTTGTGGTAAATGGATGATGTTTGAGCCAATCGGTCTCATGATGTATCTGTTCATTGTGTCATTTATTTTTAACAGTTTCTGTCATTCTATAGATCCATTGTTATTGACCTCCCTATCTTATGAAGTGTAGTAAGGTGAATGTGAAAGTTTAATTGTGATAATTTAATTTTACTTCAAACCTGTCCTGTGCCTGTCTTTCTGTTTAATTCTACTATCTCTCTTTCTCTGTCTTCTTCCTCTATGTCTTTATACCCTGTGTTCTAGGTCTAGGCCTCTCTCTCTCATCTCTGACTCAGCACACCTTCATAGCTGTGCTGCCTCTCACCTGCCTCCTACCCCCGCCGACCCTGGTCCTGCAGACTGACTGACTGACTGGCTTGCTGCCTGTTTAGCTGGCTGACTAACTGGCTGGTCAGAGGGCTGACTGGTTGGCTTACTGACTGACTGACTGACTGACTGACTGACTAACTGGCTGACTGACTGACTGACTGACTGACTGACTGACTGGCTGGCTGACTGATTGACTGATTGACTGACTGGTTGGCTGGCTGGCTGGCTGGCTGACTGGTTGTCTGACTGGCTGGTCGGTTGGTTGTCTGACTGACTGGTTGTCTGGTTGTCTGACTGACTGACTGAGTGACTGGTTGGATGACTGACTGGTTGGCTGACTGACTGATTGACTGGTTGGTTGGCTGGCTGGCTGGTTGGTTGGCTGACTGACTGATTGACTGGTTGGTTGGCTGGCTGACTGACTGGTTGGCTGACTGACTGATTGACTGGTTGGTTGTCTGGCGGGCTGGTTGGTTGGCTGACTGACTGTCTGAGTGGTTGGTTGTCTGACTGACCGACTGGCTGGTTGTCTGACTAACTGAGTGACTGGTTGGTTGACTGACTGGTTGGTTGGTTGGTTGGCTGACTGACTGACTGATTGACTGGTTGGCTGGCTGGCGGGCTGGTTGGTTGGCTGACTGTCTGAGTGGTTGGTTGTCTGACTGACCGACTGGCTGGTTGGCTGATTGACTGGCTGGCAGGTTGTCTGACTGGCTGGTTGTCTGACTGGATGGCTGGCCAGTTGTCTGGCTGGTTGGCTGACTGACTGGTTGGCAGTCTGACTGACTGGCTGGTTGGCTGACTGACTGGTTGGCAGTCTGACTGAGTGACTGACTGGCTGGCTGACTGGCTGACTAGCTGACTGACTGGTTGACTGACTGGTTGGCTGACTGACTGGTTGACTGACTAGCTGACTGACTGGCTGGTTGGCAGTCTGACTGCCTGATTGGTTGGTCTCTTCCTGGGTCTCTTGCTCTGCACGGTCAGGCAGAGTGCCAGCACAAAGAACAGCGGAAATGAAGCACATGCACACTCCCAAGTTCTCTCTTACTCTCTCTTTCTCTCTCTCTCTCGCTCTTTATCCCCTCCCCCTTTCCTCTCTTTCACTGTGGACACAGTGTTCATGTGTGCATTTGGGGGGGAGGGGTGTGGGGGGGTCGGGGGAGGGGGGGGGGGGGGCGGGCTGGGTAACATCCCATAATCACCAATCAGAAGGATACGGGGGCGGTTGTCATGGAAACCTGCAAGCGGCAGCCCCTCCCCCGCACAGGGTGCCCGGCGCGAAACATCCCATAATACAATTTCTGAGCAAAAAAGAAACTATACAGACCATAATATTCTTCCTGTGCCGGTTGTTGCCATAGAGATAAGCGCTCGCGAGGGGGTGGGGGTTATTGGCGGGGTCAGATTACCACCATGTAAGTCAAAATACAGACTATAATAGTCCTTCAACCCCCCCCCCCCTCCCTCCACACCCTCCATTCCAGACATCCTTTAATGTAACACTGTCATCAGGCGAAGGAATACATATGGATGGAATCACATCGCCTCACTGGTAGACCACAGAGTGTGTGCTGTAGGTGTGCACCAAGAGACAGACGATGAGAGCTGGCTTCCTGACTTAACAGACAGACAGGTAGAGTGAGAGACTGATGCAATACACACATTGTTAATGTATTGCCCTGAAGCTGCCCTCCTCGGTACAGACAGTTTCATTGAGGGAAGAGGACAGTAGTGTCCCTGTCAATGTCACCGAGGAAGAGTCTTATGGCCGTTCAGCAACATTCCGGTCACTGCCTCTCTTCATAATGTGCAAGACGAGAGTAAGCCCATGTCTTGCCTTGACTTGATAGAACCTCATTCATACGATTTACATTCATTATAACACAGAGAGCAAGGGGAGACGTGTTAGATAGAGAGATACATATCAACTTGATTTATCCCTGAAGGGAAAAAGATAGAGAAAGTTAAGAATGATATCAGTAAGTGTTAAGTTTTGTCATGCCGCGAGTTGTTAGAATGATGTGCGAATTGTGAAGCTGTACAAATATACAAGCTGGTTTCTTGGACTCTGGTCTAGATAGAAGTCTTAGTCACAGAGACTATTCTGTGTTGAGGAAACTGGTGTGTGTTTAGAATGTTAGTGATGATTTAAAGCTATAATAAATTAAAAGTGCCTCGCCGTAGCCCCGACTGAGGTCCAAGAACAATGTGAAACAGTGGTTTCCTGCACTCAGATTAAGCCTAGCGTGCAACTGAGAAGCCCTTCCAATGGTGAATCTCTAATCTTTTAGGCTGGGGCTTAATCTGTGTTGGAGGAACGTTTAGAACTAGTGTAGAAGACTACAGTTCACAGAAGCTCGAGAACTCAGGGTCGGGAGGGAGGGGGGGGGGGGGCAGTCTCTGACTGTTAGTCACCCTTTGTTCATATGAAAGAAGGCTGATGTGTGTGTAGATAAGAATAATGGTGTGAAAGAGCACACTTGTCAAACTGTGCTGTGTTGTAAGGATGATCTGCTGGTTTCCTCCTGAGATCCCAGGCAGGCAGGCAGGCAGGCAGACAGACAGACAGACAGACAGACAGACAGACAGACAGACAGACAGACAGACAGACAGACAGACAGACAGACAGGCAGGCAGGCAGGCAGGCAGACAGACAGATGAACAGACAGACAGACAGACAGACAGACAGACAGACAGACGGACGAACAGCTCTCTCAGTCTCTCTCCCCCACTTGTCTGTGTCTTTCTCCGATTCAGGCCGCACCTGAGGATAGACATCCCATAATACCCCACCCGTCAAGCCCGCCTTGATCTCAATGCACATACACAGGGCTCCCTTGGTAACGCACACGCATTCTGAAGCACGGGCGTGAGGGGAGGGAGGGTGGAGGGAAGAGCCACAGCACACAAAAACAGGCCTAGGCCAGACCATAATATTCCACTACCCCCCCCCACCCCCCTCCTCCTCAACCCCCCCCCCCCCCCTCCCTTACTTCCCCGCCTCCACACCCCTCCCCCCGCCTAACAACGCCGGCATCCCATAATAAGCAGAGCTACTGCCCCCCCCCCCTCCCCCACCTCTGCCACTCTATAATAATCGCAGTGTAAATTCACCCTCCCCTGCTCTCCTCTTTCTTTCTCTCACGTGCACTCCTTCTCGCGCACACACGCACACGCACACACGCACACGCACACACACGCACACACACAAGGAGGCCGGGGCTGCTCAAAATACACTGTGTGCCGTGACGTCAGTAATGGACTTCACCGTGCAAAAGGGTTCCTCACGTTCTCCCCCCCCCCCGCCCTGCCCTCCCTCTCTGTGCGCCTGCCTTTTCAAAACCACAGTATGTACTTTACATACGCGCCATTGACAGGTATGCACCGCACACGGCGGGCCCGCTAAGACACAGGCAGTATGGCACGGCCATGGAGATTTGCTCAGTGCTTTTCCCTATTGAGTCTGGAGTTGTCTGGGGTGCTGTTGAAACCTGGTTAACCTTAGCGCGAGGGCCATAGATAGGGCTCGCAGGTTCAACGGGTGTACTCTGTGACAAGCCCTGCCCTGCCGTACCGTACGTACGGGCTCGACCAGAGACTGATATCTCCTCTCTCAGCTAGCAGAGCTATTGAAGGGGCCTAGCTAACAGCTTTTATCTGCACACCTCCCCAGCACCCACCTCGACACGCACTCATACACACGCTCATGCACATGCACGCACACACGCACTCTCTCACCCTCCCCCACAGCACAAATACTGCCCCCCACACCCCCACCCCCCCTCCTCCCCTCCCCCCAACCAACACATCCGCCCCCCCCACAACAAGCACGTACCCTTTGCTTCCCCCCTCCCCCACCCTCCCATCCCATACCAGGACACGTTGTGACAAAACAAAGGGCATCCCATAATAACCACCGGCCGCCTTGCCGACACTGTATGCATGGAAACCAGTTATGTCAGAGATGGAAGCTCCTTAGGCACGGAGCGTGAGCGCGCACACACGCACGCGCGCGCATGCACACACCCACACGCACAATGAGTGCTTCCTATAGATGTAATGTATACGCCATTGTTTCCTGTGTTAAGTGTGGCTGGCTCTGTGTTCATGTTTGTGTGCGAGTGGACGTGACTGTTCATGGACTCGTTCTAAACAGGTATTCGGTGGATGTGGGAACGGAGCGCTCTGCTCCTCTCTGTCGCTTCACACCATCTCTCCTCTAGTGTATCTTTGTTTAAGCAAACCCAGTGTCCTTTGAGGGAAGAAAAAAAAAGAAGGGAGGTCAGGTTTCTATTCCATAATGCCCCCCCCCCCTCCCCCTCCCAGCCCACAGTTGCCAATGGCAACACTCATAATGAGGTCAAATGGACATCCCATAATATTCAAGCGCACGCAGCAAGCAACTTGTGACTGACTGAATGGCCGCACACACGCGTGCGCGCACACACAAACACACACGTTTGACAAGTCAAGATGGCTGGCCTGTGCCTTATGTCTGTGTGGATATCTGAGGACTGCTTCCTGTCTATAGCCCTCTCAAAACCAGCATGTACCTCAGGCTGGGCCTCCTCTACCCTACACTATCACCATGTCAGACTTAGCTCCCTTCACAAGTTACACAAAAGTACTTTAGCACATTCAGCATTCAAGATCCGCCTGTACACTGTATGTCACTGTATGTCTTTGATGACTACATGTCATCAAAGAAGTGGACACGAGCATGGGGACACGAGCATGGGGACACAAGCATGGGGACACAAGAATGGTGGTATTTCTATTCTCAAAGGAGACCCTGGCCTATGCATAGCTTGAAAAGTGTCTCTGGGACTGCCGGTGAGCGTGGATGGATATCCTGATATCTGGAACAGTACACAAAAACAGGCCTAGGCCAGACCATAATATTCCACTATCTATGTCCATCATACAGACGATGTCCACCATACGGACGATACATAGTATGAGAACAACTGCATGCAAGGCCATGTATCAGTATGCTCAAATACTCCCACAGTGATGGGTGGACATACAGATAAGGTGGATGGCAACAAGGACATAGCCAGCTATCAGTATGACTTGGCCTCCCAGTTTGAACCACAGGTGCCCACTGTCCCTCCAGGCTAGTCTCCTGTTTTACCAAAGCCTGCAGGTTCTGTCTGGTTCGTATGAGAAGTGTTTTTGTGCTTCATTAATATAGACTACAGTATGTATTATTTGTAGTCTTTTAACTATAGATATGTAGTCAATTCCATACACCTTTAACGGCGCAAGCAGCTTTTAGTTCTGCGTAATCATGTTATGTTGGCTTGGGACAAGAACCATTTTAGATTGTCAATCCAAATGGGCCTAGGACGTGTACAGTAGCTGAATGTGGGTCATTTGCATGCGTCCTTTCAAATCATATGACCTTCTACCCCCTAGTGGCCAGTGGTTAGTACAGCATCAACTCTCCTGACTCCTCGATCATTTTACGAAACGTAATAATGAATAAATCATACACAATACTCAAATACATTGTGGTGGTGTAGTAGACGTTATACTTACACTTTTAACTGCATGGCCACAGAGTACACTCTGATCAACACTGATGTCACGTCTGTACAATTGATGTTACTACTTCTTCAGTCATCACTGCCAACACATAATGCACGCTAATTCCATTGGTTTTGTGATTTCACATGAGGAGCTTGGCTTTGTATTGCCAAAGGGCCAATTTAGTCTGGACACTTTTTTTTAACCTTTATAAATGGCATGCCTTATTATGCATATGCACATATGATACAGGCACACACATGCTCACATACACACCTAAACATAAACTGCTTACAGTTCTGTCCACTTCCTTTGTGTGATCACCATGTAGAAGATTCAAGATCACAGACAAGTTTCAGACGTTCAAGTACTTTTTTTAATTTCAATTCACCCCTGATTCACAACAATCGTACAAGGCTGCTTCAACAGAGTGCTATGTGTTATTCATCAACCGTTATTGCTTTTACTCTTATTACTACTGAAATCAATACCAGCTAGGTAGTCAGTATTAATGAGGCATTTCATGATTCCTTATGTCAAATGAAACCAACCAAATGACACTCAAAACCATTGGCACACATCCATCAAATAATAAAAATATCTTTAAAAAAACAACTCATGTCCAAACTGCTAACCGCTACTACATCCCCTCAAGAATAAAGAGCAAGAAAAATATATAATACTCATAATATTATCATTAATACACCATACTCTCCAAAACAATGGCAAAGAAAAAGTGGAAATTCAGTTCACGTTATGGCCTGAAGGGGGCAGTGACAAACCAAGAGGAAGTAAGAAGCACTTGAGGTTCCAGTGGAGTGAAGGCAGGGCAGACAGAAGAGGAGTTGCTCTCAACAGAGGCTCTGTTTTAATTCTTTGAAATGCATCCTTCTCTTCCTCCCCCCTTGATCTGTGATCTCCGATCTAACATGATAGGATAGGTTAGGTTGTCCCGCAATCTTCTCATATAAAGTCAGTGTTTTTTCAAGGAAGGAAGAATGCATTTTTATAGAATTTGTAGGCAGCCATGGGTTTGATCTCGGGATCAGATATTGACAGAAAGCTACACAGCTGACGGTTTTAAAGGACTAAGGCAGCAGAAAAAGCACTGATATGTGTGTGTGTGTGTAGAGAGTGTGTGTGTTCACATCTGGACTGCGTTGATTGAAGCATTTCCCCCCCCCCGTCAGTTAAGACACCAAATGAACATTCTCCCTCTATCTCTCTAATCTGTTGTTTGTAACTTATAAGGCAACTGAGATTTGAACCTCATCGCTTCCCTATAGCTAACTTTTCTTACAGAAGAACTCAACTGTTGAGGACAATTAATCAAAGTTGTCACTGTAGCCACAGATCCACAGTATCTATGAGTTGGTTTAACACCCCCAGCCCCTTCCGCTTCTACTAATGAAGGCACTATTTAAACGAATGTCTCACTCGGCCTCTTTCGCTCCCTCCATCCAACCCCCCCTCCCTGATTCATCCATCTGCCCCCCCCGCCCCACCCCCACCCCTCCCTCTCTTGTTGGCTGGCTCCCTCGTTCCTCGTCTCTGGGGGTCTATAAGAGAAAGCAGCGTTTCTTGGGCTTGGTCTCAGGGGGCTCCAGAGCAGCCAGGATGGCCTCATCAAACACGTTCTTCAGACCTCTCTGGGAGGACAGAGAGACACAGAGAGAGAGAGGGGGGGGGGGGGGGAGAAAGAGATTAACGTAATGGTGCTAAGAAGTATCCTGAAAATATTGTGTCTCCCGCAAGTTTGTTAAATGCAGGACGATAGGCGCAACTCATGATAACATTCCACACACACACACACACACACACGCACACACACCCCCTCCGTGTTACCTGGGTGAGGGCGGAGCACTCCACGTATTTGACGGCGCGCAGGTCCCTGGCCAGCTTGTCCCCGCTCTCGGGGGCCAGGGGCCTCTGCTTGTTCTTGGCCAGCTTCTCCACCGTGTTGCTGTCGTCGCGCAGGTCCACCTGCGTCCCCACCAGCAGGAAGGGGGTCCGCGGACAGTGGTGGGAGATCTCTGGGACCCACTAGGGGAGAGGGAGGGAGGGAGGGAGGGTGGGAGATTAGACTGGTGACTGGGTGGAGCGCGGGGTTAGAGATTAGCGAGCGTACGCGGGAACCGGACGCTGCGGTCCCCGGCGACGCGGCACGGACACGCACCTTCTCGCGGACGTTCTCGAAGGAGGAGGGCGACACGACGGAGAAGCAGACCAGGAAGACGTCGGTCTGGGGGTAGCTGAGGGGACGCAGCCTGTCGTAGTCCTCCTGACCTGGGGGGGGCAGCAGAGACAATATCTTGATGAGAGAAATAGGTGCATCACCCACACGTTGTCGTGTAATTCTTTCGGCAACCTTCAAACATTAAACGTAATATTGATATGAACGATATGATAGTGGGCGTCTCCCTACAGTAAAAGGAACAGAAGAGTGGGCGTGGTTACCTGCCGTGTCGAACAGCCCCAGGGTGTAAGGCTCCCCTCCGATCATCACCGTCACCGCATAGTTATCAAACACCTGAGAGAGATACAGGGGAAGGAAGGGTTAATTCTATATGTAAATTCATTCTCTCTCTCTCTCTCTCCCTCTCTCTCTCTATCCATCTCTCACTCTCTCTCTCTCTCTCCCTCTCTCCCTCCCTCTCTCCAACCACGGCCAGGGAAGGGATCCAGAGGTTGGAGGGAGGAGGCTAGAGGGAAGAGGAAGAAGGCTAAAGGCTGGATGGATGAGGAAGGAGGCTGGAGGGAAGAGGAAGGAGGCTAAAGGCTGGAGGGAAGAGGAAGGAGGAGGAAGAAGGCTAGAGGCTGGAGGGCGAAGCCTACAGGAAGGAGGGAGTAATAAATGAGGCCAGAGGAAGCCTGTGATAATAGCTGTTGACAGAATCTCCCACACGGTGTTAAAAAGCAGCAGCTCTCCATCTCTCTCCATGAGGCTCTGGAGAGACGCGTCCGTCTCCTCCTGGTCTCCCTCCAGACAGACGCGTCCGTCTCCTCCTGCTCTCCCTCCAGAGAGAGACGCGTCCGTCTCCTCCTGGTCTCCCTCCAGACAGAGACGCGTCCGTCTCCTCCTGCTCTCCCTCCAGAGAGACGCGTCCGTCTCCTCCTCCCGCTCTCCCTCCAGACAGAGACGCGTCCGTCTCCTCCTGCTGCTCTCCCTCCAGAGAGACGCGTCCGTCTCCTCCTCCTGCTCTCCCTCCAGACACCGGCTCAGGGTGCCAAACACCAGGAATACGATGAGGTAAAGAGATTGAGAAATTCCAGGAGATAACTACTGTCTAGGAGGCTACTGGCCTACCTATGCCCACCAATAGGCTAGAACCTCTCAAACGCCGTAGCTCTAGGCTGCTGCTAGTTCCTCAACCAAGCATTTGTCTGACAAAGGGACACAGTCAGTTCTGTCTGTCTGTGTGTCTGTCTGTCGTTCAAGAACTGCTTTTTTCCATCCCATTCCTGTGTGTGTGTGTGTGTGGGTTTGTGTGGGGGGGGGGGTATGTTTGTTTGAGGGTGTGAGGGGCAGAGTGAGTTCATAGTGGGACATTCCTGACAGAATTCCAGAGTTTTCCTCCCACACCAGTCAGTCAGTCAGTCAGTCTTACTGGAGTCTCACTCTAGGCTTGACTAACTCACTGTTCACCCGTCTTAACCAATCATCTGTGGACCAGCTGCAACTGGTCCAAAATGCTGCTGCCAGGCTGCTCACCAGGTCAAAGAGGTCATGCCACATCACCCCCATCCTGGCCTCCCTACATTGGCTCCCAGTGCACCTCAGGATTCGGTTCAAGGTCCTGGTGTTCACCTACAGAGCCCTCCATAGCCAAGCCCCCCGCCTATATCTGTGACCTCATCCACCTATACTCGTTCAGCTCGTCTGACCAGGGGCTCCTGGTGGTGCCTCGGACCAAGCTAAGGACTAAGGGTGACCGAGCTTTTGGGGCGGTGGCCCCTAGGCTCTGGAATGCGCTCCCCCAGGACTTGAGAGCCTCAACATCTCGTCATCAACTCGTTTAAGAGACAGTTGAAGACTCACCTTTTCAGGCAGCCATTTGGCCATTTTTTCTCTCTTGTTGTGGTCTTTATGTTATAGTAGGAGCTGCCTGTATTTTATGTGTATTTATATTTTATATCTGTATTTTGGATGTGTGATTTGTATTGTTATCTCCACTTGTGAAGCACTCTGTGCACTCGTGCTGTGAAGAGCGCTATAGAAATCTGGCTAACTCCCTCCTTCCTTCCTTTCCTCCCCGTCTGTCTGACCACACCCCCGTTCTCTCCTCCTCCCCTCCCTGTGTGGAAACTGACCTGGGCTGTATCTCAATAGTCTAATGTGGCTTCCCCTCTCTGTCTCCTTTCCTTCCCTGCACCGATATATCAGGACGTGATTAGACAGGTTCCTTCAGGCCCCCATTCTGAGAAGAGGAGGATGAGACCGCAGAAGAGGAGGACGAGAGAGAGAGGAGGAGAGGGGGATGGGAGGAGAGCAAGACAGGGAAAAGGAGGATGAGAGAGAGAGGAGAGGGTAATGGGAGGAGAGGGAGAAGAGGAAGGTGAGCACCAGGGAGCAGCCCTTGGACTTCAGTCTCTGCAACACGATGTCAACTAGCTAATCAGTAATACGACCCCAGAGAGAGAGAGAGAGGCTCGCGAGCGCAGCAGGGAACGGAGGTAGTTCAAGTTAAGACAGAAACACGGAGACATGTCGGGACATGGCGGAAAGGCGAGGCACGACAAGAAACACACACACACACACAGAGTGAGACACACACCTACACATTTCTGTCGATGCGCTGACTAATGGCGAAGGTGATGTGTTTGGACAGAGAGGGACATGCCAGAATTCCTGCCATAACAACGCCAGCACCCATAATCAGATGTTTTAACATGGAAACAGGGAACTGACTACAGGCTAGAACACTACCTCAGACGGCCTGATTTCCTCTATGAAGTTAAAGTGGTTGCCTGACCTTTGATCTATATCCACTTTCACCAAGGCTGTTCCTCTTCCTCACTCATAGCGCACACACACACGCATACGCACACACACAGAACCCCCAAAGTCCATAGATCCACACAAAATCTCATCACACACACAAGCCCACCCCTCCAATCCCAGAGTCCTCCAGGCCTTGCGGCCGCTGTCCCGGCATGCTACTTACCGTGGGCACGTATTCGGAGGGGAACTTGTTGGTGGTGTAGGAGATCAACAGGCAGGTCTTCCCCACGGCACCATCACCCACCACCACACACTTGATAGTCTGCATCTGAGAGATGAAGGAGCCGTTAGAAATATTTACAACAGTATCTGCGACATTAAAATGCAGCTTCTTGTAGGTCTATGTAGTTTCTATGTAGGCTTAAGCAGCTTCTATGTAGGCCTAATGACTGAGGAACTGGATCAGAAAAAGAATGGGTGAGAGTGAGAAAGGGTGACAGACAGATAGAGCTGCAGTCATCATTGTATGACTCCTTGGCCACCACCCCAATGGTTGTCTGTCTGTAGTAACAAGTGGTAATGCCATGCATCTTGATTGCTGGTGTGTGTGTGTGTGTGGACAATAGGCTTTCAGACTGTCCAAACAAGGGTTGTGTGTAAGGCAGTCGTGTTTACAACAAGGCAGAATCCTGTGACCAGCAAGTACGCAGAGCGACACACACACACCTGTTAACTCAGTGAATTCCTGGACCACAATAATGACTGCATGTGTGTCATTAATTCAAATGGCCATGAGCAGGGACACTATGTTCTAGCTACCGGTATAATGGCAGTTGTCAGATACTTAGCTTTAACATGAGTCTATTGCTAACACATGACAGCCTTGTTCAGCAGGCATCCATGAGCAAAGCTTTAAGTTAGAACCGTCAGCAGATTCATTTGGTGAGCTGTGAAGTTCTGCTTTAACGTATTGCTATGATGGATTTGGTAGAGTTTAGCTAGCTGTCATGATGATGATGATAGCTAGCTGTTAGTGCTAACTACTAGCTAGCAGGCTGGCAGTGCCAGGCCACTTCCGCATACACAGTGACATAAGGACACCACAGTCAATCTGGGACACCTTGCAGATGTGTCGGTTGTATTTCAGATGGATTGGGGCGTAAATGTAGTCAAGACTATTGTGTAAATGTGTCCAAGGCCAGCCTAGCTAGCCAGCATCCCCACGACAAGGCCTCTCTATTGAGGATCGTCTCTGACATCACAACACGAATAACGAACAGCAATGTCAGTTGAGCTGTGTAGCTATTTAAAAAAGACTAAATTAAATACATTTACTATCTTAAACACAAAATAATCTTAATATCTAGGCTAACGTTAGCTAGGTGTGTTAGCTAGCAGCTAGGCTAGCATAGACATAACTCGTTAGTTTCAATATGCTGACAGTTTGGTGAACTACTTCAGAAACATAGCCGTGCACTACGAGACATGATCAACTTTAGACGTGTATATCGAGCACGTTGTTATAAGTCACACTCGTTTGATATTTAATATTCGAGGCCTTGTTTTATCTAATAGGCTGGTCGTCCTACCTTGTCAGTCCACCACAGGCGTTAGCTACATCCGGGTTCTTCGTGCTCACAGGAAGTCACACACAGGGGGCGTGTCCTAGTCCAGCCCCCGAGGGCGTCATTTTTTTCCCCAACCAACTTCTGCCATAACCACGCCCCCGCGAGTTTTCATTGGACAACCCTAACCCTAACCCTAACCCTAACCCTAACCCTATCCCTAACCCTAACCCTAACCCTAACCCTGACCCTGACCCTGACCCTAACCCTATCCCTATCCCTATCCCTAACCCTAACCCTAACCCTAACCCTAACCCTATCCCTAACCCTAACCCTAACCCTAACCCAATGAAAACTCGCGGGGGCGTGGTTATGGCAGAAGTTTGTTGGTACAAAAAAATCACGCCCCCCGAGGACAGAGATTTAGAACATGCACCTTCTAGTTAGAGCAAACCTTAGAGCAAACCTATATTATCCATGGATGGTCTTATCCTATCCCACCATCTTATTAATCCTCGTAGTAGGTCGTGAGCTACAGTCATTGAGAAACTGTCCTTGCTAGAGAAATACCTTGGGAACATTTTGTCAGTGTGGGTATTGTAGGCTACTGAGTCATGGTTGAATCAGCACAGCTCACTTTAGACTCATACCAGGCCAGGTCAAGCCTGGCTGATGTGCGTGGCTGGCTTGTTTCTGTTCAGGACTGGTAGGATGGAAGCTAGTCATGCCACTGAAATAGCTGTGAATTGAAATGACATGAAATAATGTCTGATAAATTAAGATAGGTCTTGTCGTCTGGACACATCAGTTCCAAAGCTTCCAATGCTAATCCAGCACTATAAGAGCGGGATAGCCAGTTAGCTCATGAGCTCACAACAATGGACGAGTTGGCGGACCTCTGGCCGAATCCACTGGCGGACTTCTGGCCGAATCCGCTGGCGGGTTCCTGTCCATTTGCATATCGAATGGCAAGCGGACCTCTGGTGGATTATTAGCATCAGGGACAGCGGTCTGCTAGTAATCTGAAATGCTCCCGCTATTACTCCACCACCATTCCACCGGTAGTTTATTGTCTATATCCGAGGCCCATTGGCCCTAGACGTATGGATTTCAATTGCTAAATTAACTTACTCTGAACATTTTTTGGCTTATGTCTCAGTAATGGTTAATTACTGAGACACCTATACTGTAGGTATAATTTCAAAACAGGAGTATTTCAAATGTTCAATTACTGTACATAAATTCAATAACTGACATAGCACCACCAGGTACCCACATTTTTACATAGCTTTTATAACATCCAGTGACAAAAAAAATTCTTACCCACCAGGGCTTGAACCCCTATCCACTATACCACCGAGGAACTTGAAAATGTGCGGTGTCATAGTGTGTTTATTTTGGTGTGCTGGGACCACTGCCTCTTGTGGTGGCAACATAGAACTGCAGGTCAACAACGGGACGGAGTGAGGGAGGGAGGGAGTGACAACCAGACAAATGCTGTCTATGGTGCGCTGGCTTACAGACGTTCAAAGGACTTGCTTATGCTTAGTCCCCCGAGCATGTTCCACTTGGAAAGACTTGCTTTAGTGCTCCTAGCTCATGGAATGACCTTCAATGCACTTTAAATATTGATATTCTTCCAAACTTTGTTTGTTCAAAACCTTGATCACCAACAGACCTCAGTCTGTAAAGCTGATCCTCTTGTTTTATCTTGTTTTATCTTGTTTTATCTTGATAATCTTGATCAATCTGTTTTCATGATCAGGGTTAGGGAGTCCATACCAGCTACCTGGAGATGTCCTGAAGCCGGCGGTATAGCTCAGGAGGTAGAGCGGGTCGTTCAGTGATCGTAGGGTCGGTGGTTCGAATCCCGGCTCCTCCTGACTACCTGTCGAAGTGTCCTTGGGCAAGAAACTGAACCCCAAATTGCTCCCAATGAGCAGGGAAGCGCCTTGCATGGCAGCTGCCGCCATTGGTGTGTGAATGGCGCTCCGGGCCGGTGTAACAGCTGGATGGGGAGCGCGTTACAAATGCAGTACCTAAGCCGGGACATGGCATGGCATGATGCTACAACAGACAGGTTGTATGTATCGATGGCAGAGAGGGTGTGTGGGGATGATCAATGCAGAGAGCAGCTTGGCTATTTATTTTGTACTAAGCCCGGGTGATTAACACATTGGACTAGTGTGTGTGTGTGTGTGTGTGTGTGTGTGTTGTGAACAGAAAACAATCCAGCCCTAGTGGATAGCTACGGCGACCATACACACACTTTTCTATATATTTATATTAAAATATCTGATATCTGGGCATTAACACAGTGGAGCAGTAACAGACAAGGAGGAGGAAAATGGCCACAAGATGGCGCCGGAAGAGAGCTGGAGTCTGGAAAAACTCTGGACTTTCATATTGATCCAGTCATACAATCAAGATCATAGTCAACAATGCAAACCATTAGGCTCTGTGTGTGTGTGTGTGTGTGTGTGTGTGTGTGTGTGTGTGTGTGTGTGTGTGTGTGTGTGTGTGTGTGTGTGTGTGCACGCAGCTCAGGAGGTAGAGTGGCAAGCTGGGGATCGGAAGCTCCCCGTTTTCTTGAGCAAGACAGAACTCTAAAATCGCTCATGTGCAGCACAGTGGCGCACAAACTGTCACCTCACAGCAAGAAGATCTCCAGGCCTTTCTGTGTGGCGTTTGCATGTTCTCCCCGTGTTCGCAAGGGGTTCCTCCCACAAGAACCCACCATGAAAAACATGCAGAAGAACAGCTCACTAACGCCGTCTGTCTCCTGAGGAAGATGGACAGGAGCACTTGATTGGTCCCGGGCGCGGCCCGTGCACGCTGAATACTGTCTGCTCCCAGCTGCCCTTGGGGGAAGGACGTCGGGATGGGTAGAGCAGGAGAGAAGTGTCATCGGTGGACGCTTCTGTCATTACGTGTGTGTGTGTGTGTGTGTGTGTGTGTGTGTGTGTTTCGGCGTTACCGCCTACCACCGTGTGATGTGTGTCTTCACTGTGTGATGAATAAAGATGTTTGTTGGTTTGTTTTTGTGAGATGGGGACTCCTGTCTGCGACTTCAGATTTGGACTTGCAAAGAAGATCTTGTGCGTGTGTGAACTATCAATAGGAGAGGGAAATGAAAGTTACGAAAATACCAAAATGAGAAGTTGTAGGCATGCAGCTACTTGGCCCTACACTCCTGGACGTCGTAGGTGTGTGGTGGGGTCGTAGGTGTGTGGTGGGGTCGTAGGTGTGTGGTGGGGTCGTAGGTGTGGTGGGGTCGTAGGTGTGCGGTGGGGTCGTAGGTGTGTGGTGAGGTCGTAGGTGTGTGGTGGGGTCGTAGGTGTGTGGTGGGGTCGTAGGTGTGTGGTGGGGTCGTAGGTGTGTGGTGGGGTCGTAGGTGTGTGGTGGGGTCGTGGTGGGGTCATAGGTGTGTGGTGGGGTCGTAGGTGTGTGGTGGGGTCGTGGTGGGGTCGTAGGTGTGTGGTGGGGTCGTAGGTGTGTGGTGGGGTCGTAGGTGTGTGGTGGGGTGGTAGGTGTGTGGTGGGGTGGTAGGTGTGGGGTGGGGTCGTAGGTGTGTGGTGGGGTGGTAGGTGTGGGGTGGGGTGGTAGGTGTGGGGTGGGGTCGTAGGTGTGTGGTGGGGTCGTAGGTGTGTGGTGGGGTTTGAACATAAACCAGCCGTTGTTTGAAGTCTCCAGTCCCTAAACGCTCCCTATATAATAGATATCACGCTTATTCAACACAGCTACTCTTGATTGATAGAGATAGATAGATAGATAGTTACATAGATAGATAGATAGTTACATAGATAGATAGATAGATAGATAGATAGTTACATAGATAGATAGATAGATAGATATATAGATAGATAGATAGATAGATAGATAGTTACATAGATAGTTACATAGATAGATATATAGATACTGTAGATAGATAGATAGTTAGATAGATAATTACATAGATAGATAGTTACATAGATAGTTACATAGATAGATAGTTACATAGATAGATATATAGATACTGTAGATAGATAGATAGTTAGATAGATAATTACATAGATAGATAGATAGATAGATGGATGGATGGATGGATACATAGATGTTTGATCTTCTCCACGTCTGCGTCTGTTGCTGTTTTCAGGTGAGAGGTCAAGACTGCAGAGTTTGCTTTGAACCCGTTTCATGGTTTCATCGGTGCTCCTCCTTCTCTCTCCCTCTCTCTCCCTCTCTCTCCCTCCCTCTCTCTCTCTCCCTCTCTCCCTCCCTCTCCTCTACCGTCTCTCTAAAGATGTGTTCGGGAATCGCTCCCTCGTTCCCTCACTCCCTATTCCCTATATGGGGTTCACCATGTAGTGAACTACCTAGGGAACAGAGAAAATGTAGGGTACATGCACTGTTCCCTGCAAATCAAGGTGAATTGTGGGTAATAAATAGTGGACTATATAGGGAACGAGAATTCCGTGGAGAATTCGGACACTACAAACAAAATGGCTGACGCCCTATATAGTGCACTATATAGTGAATAGGGAGCGATTCCGAACACAGCTTAACTCTCTAATTCGTTTCGTGATCGGTGCGTCTCTGGTGGCGTTCTGGGCTGTGGTGTTGCTACAGTGACCCTTCCCCCAGTACTGCTCCTCTGTTAATATTACCCCACTGGTCGCATCTCTCTTTCGCTCTCCCCCCCTCTCTCCCCTGTACCGTCTCTCTGTACCTCACTCTCCCCCTCTCTCTCTTCCTCTCTCCATCCCTCTCTCTCTCCCTCCTTCTCTCCCTCCTCTCTATCCATCCCCTCTCTCTCTCTCTCTCTCTCAAACACACACACACACATCCAGCCCTAGGAGAGGAGGCCTTAGCTGTCACACTGGCTCTGTGTCCTGGGCCTCCACCACACATGCGCGCGCGCACACACACACACACACACACACACACACACACACACACACACACACACACACACATGGAGCAAGGTCCACCAGGACATGAAGGGGAGGACAGGAGCAGCTGTGCAGTCTAGAACAGAGGTGGGGTAACCAGACTTATCACTGGAGGGAGGAGGGCCAGTTGTCATTCAAGAGTGGTTAAAATAGTAATTCGATGGAGGCAGAGAGCAGGCAAATGTCTGGCATTGCACTCATCATTGCTGTTAGGCAGTCAAAGAGCAGGTGTGATTGTGTGGAAGTGCTGGGGATGGGAGGAGCGCTGGAGAAGCGCTTGTTGACAAAAAGGTCAACTGACCTCCAGATGTAACCTAGCGGAAAATTAGTTAATTACAATGCAAGCCTACTCCGCTAGCTACTCTCTCTCTCTCTCTCTCTCTCTCTCTCTCTCTCTCTCTCTCTCTCTCTCTCTCTCTCTCTCTCTCTCTCTCTCTCTCCCTTACCCTCCCTCTCTCTTTCTCTCCCTCCCTCTTGCCTCCCTTCACTCATGTCTAACTGTCATGGTGTCAAGGACGCAGTGATGCTGGTATTCCCAACATAATCCCATT
>NC_140254.1:18873667-18893667 GCF_949987555.1 Borostomias antarcticus | reverse complement strand
CATCCCGCTCTCCTTCTTCCTCTACCCTTCCCTCCCTCTGCCCCCCCCCCCCCCCCCCCCTGTTGTCGTTTCTTGGTTTATTCCCCCGCGTGGCTCTGATGTCAGATCTGGCCTGCCCCCCCCCCCCCCCCCATGCTTGAAGTCAACCCCACCCCCACTCTTCCCTTCTTTGCTTTGGTTTCTACGTCGGTAGAATAGCTGTGTGCAAATGCCGAACGACTGTCATTGAAAAAAGATACGCGAAATAAAAAGACGGTCATTTACAATTTCAGTCGCTCCGGGCATGGCTCTGTGTCTTCTGTTCCTCCGAGATGGTTATCCACCTCAAACCAAGCACGGTACCGTTACCGGTTTTATTCGTACGCTTTCTTCATCAGTTGTAGGCTAGATGTGAGCTGTGAAAAAAATGATATGCTTTATCTATGTACATTCACATCAAGTATTGTTGTGTTTTATGTAGGCTACATGAACTGCTATATTTGCAGTTCCTATGTTGAGCCACTAGAGGGCCACGTTGCTGTGCCACACACAAGGGATCATGCTCCCAAGACTCATCTCACTCTTTACCTCCATGGTCTCACTCTACACACAGAGCACACACTCACTCACTCACACACACACACACACACACACACACACACACACACACACACACACACACTCACTCACTCACACACACACGAAATGAAGCTTGCGCTTCTTGAATTCCACTGGACTCTACATAGATGATGGATCTACTCAGCGTTGGGCATAGTTAAGACAAGCATATGATAAACTGTCCAGAGTCCTTGTGTAACATTCCTCTGTTTGTAGATCTATGTAGGGTGGATCTGTGCACGCCGAGAGGATGGGTGCAAGTCTGGTAAATAAGCTCTATGCTGTATAATCATGCCCAGCGTTAGAGTCACATGACCCAAAGCAGACAACAGACCGGTTAGTAGCATACTGATGGCCTAAGCCATTTATTTTCAAGTGGTCCTCAGATATACGGGTTTGGTTTCTCTAGACAGTTATTGGTTGGTAAAAGTTACAGACGGGTGATTCAACCAATGGGTGAGAACATGGAGGGAAAGACAATCACGAGAAGCCAATCACAGCCCTAGCTGTGCTCTTAATGCCAACAGAATATAGTGACAATAGAATCATACAGTCACCAAACTATACAGTAGATACTTGTCCCTTTCACAGTCGTGAGCACATATACATCATCCTACATGAACATAACCAAGTGCAGTGCATTAGTGAATACCACACCTGGGTCCAAATACTATTTGGAATCATTTAAATGTGCTATATTTGATGACATTGCTGCGCACCATGGAACCAATGGGCTTCCCCAAAAAAATACAACGCCAATCACCTGACACATCAGGTAGCCTTTTCAAGTAGTATTTGGACCCAGGTCTGGAAAATCTATTTTATACATCGTAGATTCTATAGTTGGTACAGTAGCCTCCAAAAGGACATTTCACAATAAAAGTCCCCCTCAACATTGACTACTAATCCAAGACATTTAAAGCAGCATTCATTGATTGTATTCACATTTGTTTTTGACATTTAAAATCACCTGATATCAATTTGTTTCATTGAGCCATGGTGTCCTAATACATTACATTACAGTCATTTAGCAGACGCTTTTATCCAAAGCGACTAACAACAATTGCATTTAATGTAGGAAAAGCCTAATGTACTACTTCTTGCCAGAACTCATAAGTGCATCTTCCTTCTAAAACAAGTGACTACGAGCATAATCTAGTGCGCCTAATAGCGTCCTACTTCAATGACTCGCACCATCCGGTCGCCTGGCTTTTATGCTGCGTTCTATTGTACTCGGGACTCGGAAAGATCCGACCTCCAACATGGAAAAGTGCAATAGAACGGTCACTTAAGTTGGACTTCCAGGTCAGGAACTCGGGTGACATCCACCGGGTCCAATAAACACAGCTGACGTCAGTAGCACAATGGCGGCGCACACAACACTTTGTGAACGGCAAGCAGAATTGTCATTTTCATAAATTTGTATTTTATCTCGCCACGCTTTGTGTTTTCGAAGGACTGTAGCTTTTGTAACAACTTTGTAGCTTTCACAGCAGTGTGGTGACTCAAATAAGATCGTTGGTGATGTTTTAGCTGTTCAAATACTTGAAACGCGAACATGATGCAATAGAACAGATTTAGATTGGAGGTCGGAACTACTGACGCGGAACTACCGACCTCCGACGTGCAACGGAACGCAGCATCATTCCAGCATTTCTGCCTGTGTTGTCAAGAGCCGGCCGGTGACTTTGCTCCGCCCCCCTGTGCCTTATATGGCTCTGGCCATTCGTTTTAGCCATTTGTTTGTAATGAATGCAGCTTTAAGGAAAGTAAGTAAGTGAAATAGATGTTTTCTCTATTTAGGGACATTTACTGTGGTGGACCCCAACTATTATTGCAGTACAGAGTCAAAACAATCCCTTCCGGACACACACACACACACACGCACACACACACGCATGCACGCTCACAAGCATACACGCAGGATAATACACTGCAAGCTGTAGTCTAATAACAAAAAAACACACTTTGGGATTAGGGGCATTAGTCATGTGACATACTAGCAGCATGTTGGTTGGTCCCTAGTGCTCCGTCTAGGCGCGAGCGTTGATGATGTCAACAAACTCGGGCTTGAGTGAGGCCCCGCCCACCAGGAAGCCATCCACGTCAGCCTGAGAGCCGAGCTCTTTACAGTTGGCCCCGGTAACGGAGCCTGGGAAGAGGGGGATGATGAGGAGAAAGGGAGAGAGAGAGTTGACATGAGCAAGCTTATCAAAACAAGTCAATAAAGTCCAGTCAAGACGGTGTGTCCCTTACTGACCTCCGTAGATGATGCGCACAGAGTCGGCCACACTCTCCGAGACGTTGGCCCTCAGCCACACCCTCAGCTGCTGGTGTACCTCCTGGGCCTGGGACACACACACACACACACACACACACACACACACACAGATAAACACACACACAAGCACGGCGCACTGCGTATCATTAACCCACACATAACACGCAAACTGTGTGCGCCCCAACACACAAGCAAGCACACGCACACAGGCACACTCACAGTCCTGATAGGCAGAACGTGATGCTGTGTTCGTAGACAATGCTCTGCAGGCCTCAACTTGTTGTGGGCAGTGAAGAATGATGGACTACTGCCATGCCAACACACACACACACACACACACACACACACACACACACACACACACACACACACACACACACACACACACACACACCTTTCACATCACAGGGGTGTAACAAAGGAATACCAGTCACTGCAGCTACATGTAGAAACTCAACTGGGGCATTTCAAACAAATGATATGAATCCGCTACAAACCCTAGATGGTAGACTAGGTAGCTGGTAAACCGTAGATGGTAGACTAGGTAGCTGGTATACCGTAGATGGTAGACTAGGTAGCTGGTATACCGTAGATGGTAGACTAGGTACAGTAGCTGGTATACTGTAGATGGTAGACTAGGTAGCTGCTATACCGTAGATGGTAGACTAGGTAGCTGGTATACGGTAGATGGTAGACTAGGTAGCTGGTATACTGTAGATGGTAGACTAGGTAGCTGGTATACCGTAGATAGTAGACTAGGTAGCTGGTATACCCTAGATAGTAGACTAGGTAGCTGGTATACTGTAGATGGTAGACTAGGTAGCTGGTATACCGTAGATGGTAGACTAGGTAGCTGGTATACTGTAGATGGTAGACTAGGTAGCTGGTATACCGTAGATAGTAGACTAGGTAGCTGGTATACGGTAGATGGTAGACTAGGTAGCTGGTATACCGTAGATAGTAGACTAGGTAGCTGGTATACGGTAGATAGTAGACTAGGTAGCTGGTATACTGTAGATGGTAGACTAGGTAGCTGGTATACCGTAGATAGTAGACTAGGTAGCTGGTATACCGTAGATAGTAGACTAGGTAGCTGGTATACTGTAGATGGTAGACTAGGTAGCTGGTATACCGTAGATGGTAGACTAGGTAGCTGGTAAACCGTAGATGGTAGACTAGGTAGCTGTTATACCGTAGATGGTAGACTAGGTAGCTGGTATACCGTAGATGGTAGACTAGGTAGCTGGTAAACCGTAGATGGTAGACTAGGTAGCTGGTATACCGTAGATGGTAGACTAGGTAGCTGGTAAACCGTAGATGGTAGACTAGGTAGCTGGTATACCGTAGATGGTAGACTAGGTAGCTGGTAAACCGTAGATGGTAGACTAGGTAGCTGGTATACCATAGATGGTAGACTAGGTACTGTAGCTGGTATACGGTAGATGGTAGACTAGGTACAGTAGCTGGTATACCGTAGATGGTAGACTAGGTAGCGGGTATACCCTAGATGGTAGACTAGGTAGCTGGTATACCGTAGATGGTAGACTAGGTAGCTGGTATACCATAGATGGTAGACTAGGTACAGTAGCTGGTATACGGTAGATGGTAGACTAGGTACAGTAGCTGGTATACGGTAGATGGTAGACTAGGTACAGTAGCTGGTATACCGTAGATGGTAGACTGGGTAGCTGGTATACCGTAGATGGTAGACTAGGGAGCTGGTATACTGTAGATGGTAGACTAGGTAGCTGGTATACCCTAGATGGTAGACTAGGTAGCTGGTATACCCTAGATGGTAGACTAGGTAGCGGGTATACGGTAGATGGTAGACTAGGTAGCTGGTATACCCTAGATGGTAGACTAGGTAGCGGGTATACGGTAGATGGTAGACTAGGTAGCTGGTATACCCTAGATGGTAGACTAGGTAGCTGGTATACCATAGATGGTAGACTAGGTACAGTAGCTGGTATACGGTAGATGGTAGACTAGGTACAGTAGCTGGTATACCATAGCTAAGTCACGGCAGCTGAACGAGTGTGAGCCCGAGGATAGGCCGAGAGTCCCACCTGTTCTGGTGTGGCCGTCTTGCCCGTACCGATGGCCCACACAGGCTCATAGGCCAGCACCACCTTCCCCCAGTCCTTCACATTGTCTGGAACACAACATCCTCATCAACAACAGCAGCAGCAACAATGCATTCACATGATCTGAAACCTAGCAAGAGCCACTACAACTGGGCTGGATTAGTATGGTCAATAGATGGTCTATCCCGGTGTTTTGATTAGGGCTGGGTATCGAGTCGAATTTCAAGAATCGATTCGATTCTGATTCACAAGGTTCAGAATCGATTATCACGATTCAATTCGATTCGATTCAATATCGATTCGGTTAGTGTTACTAAAACCTGTTTTTTTTAGCTGTAACCTTAATTACATGACTGCCAAGTTATGCAACACATCAATACTAGGGCTGGGTATCGATACTGATTTCCAAAAATGAATGAATGAATGAATCATTGAATGAATTAATGAATAAATTAATGAACTATTCATTCCTTCATGTATTCATTCATTCATTAAATAAAAGATCGATTTTGGGATTCATGAATCATTTGATTCAGAATCGATTTTTTGAACCCAGCCCTAGTTTTGATCATGCCTTTTATGGTCTATTGTTGGGGCGGCAGTGACGCACTGTTACTTATGATGACGTGTCTGACCGAGTCGGTCTGATGGTCGAGTTAATGTTCAAAATATGGCCAGGTTACGGTCTATTCCGTCATGGTTCCGGTGGCGTTTCTCCGACCGCGGCGGTTACCTGCGATGACCTGTGTCTGGGCGTACACCACCTCCTCAGTGGTCCCCGCCTCCCTCTCCTCCAGCTTCTCTCCGACGCAGGCGATGACCCCGAGGTCGCTCTCCAGGGCGTGCGCGACCTTCTGACCGATCAGCTCGTCGCTCTCCCCGAACACGTGGCGCCTCTCGGAGTGTCCCAGGATCACCCACTCCACCCCACAATCCTTTATCATGGCTGGGCTGGGGGGTGAAAAAGAGAGGGAGGTAAGGACAGAGAGTGAGAGGACGGTTGAAAGAGAGATGAGGGAGGGAGAAGAGGAGGAGAGAGAGGGTAAAAATAGAGGGAGGTAAGTAGAGAATGAGAGAGAGAGAAAGGGAGAGAGAGAAAGAGATAGAGGGGGGAGAAGGAGAGAGAGAGAAGGAGAGATAGGAGAGAGAGAGCAAAAACAGGATGTATGGGGGAGGGGGGGGGCAAGGAGAGAGAGAAGAGGGAGAGAGTGGGTTATTCTTCCTGTCACGGATCAATGTTGCGTAGTCAGTGTTGTGTGTTTTGCGAGCGTGATTCAGAACACGTTCATGTCTGGCGCCGGTGACACGGGTGTCACTGTGTCACTCGTCAGCAGCGCTTCCACCCTCACATGCCCACGCTGCGTTCAATCTCGGATCCTCTGACTTGCGCACAGCACGCCCTCTCAAACAGCGCTTTAGCCAGCTTCTACGCCGGAGAAAAGCGAGCGGTTTGATGGCGTGGGTGGGCGGGGTTTATACTGAGGGGTGAGTTTAGCCAGTTCGACTCGGTTAGACAGGATAACCACCTGATCTCTCCTGTGAAGGCTCCCTTGGCAACCTTGTAGCAGTTCTGCGCAGCCACCCCGATCCTGGCGTCCAGGTTGGAGCGGGCATATTCCAGGTAGATGGAGGGAGCTCCACACACCACCTCTGGAGGAACGGTAGAACAGAGAGAGAGAGAGAGAAAGAAAGAGAGGGATAGAGTTACTAATTATTGAGTGTCACTAATTGGGGAGAAAAGCTGCCTTGATAGTAGGTCGAAGACTTTAATCTGACGTAAATCCTCCATTTGCTGGTCCATCCCCGAGTTGCTGGCTGCGCTATGGAGACGTCAGCTGATCTTGTCACATGTCACCATGTCATTTGACGCACCACGGCTTGCGCAGCTTAATGTCCTTAATTGAGTAGCTCGCCTTCAAATATTCATATCTAGTGTTAACAAACGTAGTCTAGGTCACAGCATAGGTAAATATAAGATAAGACTGTCACGTAATCGACTAAATTTGGACAGGACTAAATTTAGCAGAGGCACATCACCGTTTTACCGGTTTCGTCGTGGAGACTGGCGGTATTCAGTGTCGTTATCAGGTCACCAAGACTCTTCTTGTCCCCGTTCATCTTCCAGTTTCCTCCGACGAAAAAGGTTCTGGACGACATGACTGGGAGATAGTGGTTACCGGTGTTACCGGACAAATACCGACACAGGACTTGCAAGTGGTGGTGATGATATAAACAGCGACACAGCGGTCTATTCCCCGTTTTTCCGGTTGACGCCCCCTCGTCTGCGTATTGGCTGACAGGGAGGCGGGATGGAGACTGCTCGACCAATCAGTGAAACTCATGTACATTCCGTCCGTCTCCCTTTCAGCCAATCTTTTCACTCTTTTCACCGTTAATTTTCCATAGGCTTTTAAAAAAACAACAACTTATATTTCGAGAATTCAGTCATGAACCCAGCTAGTAATTCATCAGGCGAATCGTGACCAAAAGTCCTTATGATAGAAGTCAAAAGTCCATATGATATCAACCATGGTTTCAGAAAATCCCGTTTTATTCGCGGTAGCATTGAGAAAGACTACACTACCACAATCCTCGAGCGGTGTTACCATGGAAATGTGTCGGGCTACTGAGTGACTGATGTTTTTCATTCATTCTTGATCTAAGAACGTTAACAAGGGTTCTCGCTAATGCTGCTTATCATATACAGCTCTGGCAAGTCACGTAATAGCTTAACATTAGGTATGTGAATGTACCTGCATCACAATTTCATATTATTAAAATGAACAATGCCTTATTAATGTGATCCACCGCTTCCTCGCCTGGCACCATTTTTCTGACGGCTAACGCATATAGTTAGCAAACGTTACACGCAATATAAACACACAGTAATATTAACAATATTAACACTTAACAACAAAGATTACATTTATGAAGAAGCAAGTTGGCTGCTGTGGGGACTGACACCATAGATATATATGACTGACACGGTCTATTTCCTGGATATTTAAATTCTATAAATATTAAATAACTCTAACGGCTAACTTACCCCCTCTAGTGGTGGACATTCGAACTAGCACTGCATTACCTAAACGAGTTGAGTAGGCATTGAAAATGTAAGGGAGTGGCTGATGGACAACAAACTCTCACTGCATCTGGAACTTATACACATCATTCATCGCTAAAAAAGAGTGTAACTGAATGGAAACAATCTTTTACAGTACTTTGGATAAAAAAGAGAGATGGGCCTAAAATTTGAGAGAACAGTTGGGTCCAGACTTCACAATAGATCATGGGTGGGTTTATTTTATCATGGCTTTGTGACTGCGTCAATAAACAAAAAAATAAAAAAAACTCTCTCTTCAAAGTCCTTTTCAACCTTCAATCTGAGATGGTTCAGGTTTCAGCGAGCGGCCTTGCTGAAACCTCCCATTGTCTAGTTTTGAATTCCCCTTTATCATAGAAAAATCAAAACAATGGAATTGGTAAAAGACACGGACCTGTGCCGATTGACGTACAAAATATTACATGTGGTTTTCAAGTGTTTATAAAATATATCTGGCTGAACTGATTCAAGTCCGTGCGACGTCTAGAACCCTGAGGTCCTCCTCCTAGTTTCAAGCTCTATACTAAGAACGAGTTTTCAAGCGTTTATTGACAGTCACAAAGCCATGATAAAATATATCAATGCATCACCCCCTCGCCCAATTCTATTGTGTCTCACTCCCTCCGCCCACTCTACCTATGATGTATTGTGTTATGTGAAGGCAGTACAAGGAGCAAACTGACACGGTAAGCACTTAAAGCGCCCTGCTGGTGTAATTAATTAATTAATAATTCCCTGCTGGTGTAATTCCCGCCACCGCCCCTGGGCGGACCCTACCCCCGCTCGCTGAAACCTGAACCGTCTCAGATTGAAAGTTGAAAAGGACTTTGAAGAGAGAGGTCAGGGCGGTGTGCCGACCGGCGTCAGCTAGGAAGGGCTCAGGTCGAAGGTGGCCCGTCCAGGATCTCCGGGCGGGCTTGCCGTCGCAGTGAATGAATGAATGAATTCTTCATTTTTAAAACAGGAACAGTGTACAAATAACATTAAGCTTGTTAAACAAGGAGAGATGTTTTGCACCAAACAACAAATGCATAACACTAAAAGAGTACATCCATCATACATACACTGTGCATCAATAGAATACATCAAATAAACGTGGAGGCTACCTATGTAATTGATTAATCAAATCAATCAATCAAAGCTTTATTTGTATAGCGCATTTAATACCCAGAGGCAACACAACGTGCTTTACAGAGAACAAGGGAGGTGGGCATACGACCCACTCTCTACATATTCCAGAGGGAAGCAAAAAAACAGTAATCACCCGGGGGCCAGATAAGTGAGCTGTAAAAATTCTTCCCTGACCCCTCTCAACAAGGCGATCGAGCAAGCTCCAGGAGTATGTTTGTCTACCTGCTACGAACATTTATAAAGGAATACATTACATTAAATTACATTTCAGAGTAAGAGAGGCTAAAAAGCATCATAGGAGAGACGACATTCTACGGACATGCTACGACATCCACAGCAGACACGGGGGTATCTATCGGACTCCGGGAGGTCTGCTGGTGACAGTGGGGCATCCACTGGACCTGGTTAGAAGATAGGAGGGAGAGAGAGAGGCACTAGGGAGAGGGAATGACTGTGGAGAGATTTATAGACTAGTAATAGTATTTTAAAGTCTATTCTAGAGTTGACTGGTAACCAGTGTAGTGATATTTGATTAAAGACATGGACCTGTGCCGATTCACATACAAAATATTGTTTATTAAGACGGTATACCAAGCTGTACCGTTGGTGTAATTCCCGCCACCACCCCTGGGTGGACCAACTACCTCCAGTCCAGGGACCTGAGCTGTGTGCATGACCCTGCCCCCGCTCGCTGAAACATGAACCGTCTCAGATTGAGCGTATTCTGTAAATTTAGTGTAACGGGAGGGAGAGAATCCACATAGCCTCTCGGGTTTTGATAATTGTTTACTCTTAGACGGGAATGGCATGGTATACATGTGTTCTGTCATATGAGTGCCTCCCATTGTCTAGTTTTGAATTCCCCTTTATCATAGAAAAATCAAAACAATGGAATTGGTAAAAGACACGGACCTGTGCCGATTGACGTACAAAATATTACATTTGGTTTTCAAGTGTTTATAAAATATATCTGGCTGAACTGATTCAAGTCCGTGCGACGTCTAGAACCCTGAGGTCCTCCTCCTAGTTTCAAGCTCTATACTAAGAAAGAGTTTTCAAGTGTTTATTGACAGTCACAAAGCCATGATAAAATATATCAGTGCATCACCCCCTCGCCCAATTCTATTGTGTCTCACTCCCTCCGCCCACTCTACCCATGATGTATTGTGTTATGTGAAGGCAGTACAAGGAGCAAACTGACACGGTAAGCGCTTAAAGCGCTTAATCAGTAGGCTACCAAATGTACAGACCATCCTAATAATATTTTATGAGAATGTGTTACGGCTCCGCCTCCGCCTGGGCGCTCTCCAGCTCCCACCACCGTTCCCGCAGCGCGCACGCCACGGCCTTCCATTTCAGCGCGCGCTCTGCGCGCCCTCCGACGTAATCACCCCGCACACCTGAACACGGTTCCGCTAACGAGCTCCGAGGGCGCGGCTCACCTGCTGCCACTAATCATCCAATCACCTCCCCTATAAGAACCCGGTCTTCCCAACGTTCGTCGCCAGTTCTTCCCTAAGATTCCTTGTGGCAAGTTGTGGTTTTCTAAGTTCCCGTGCTAGTAGTTATTATAGTTGTTTTTTTTCCCGTGTTACTCATTCTACTCTCCACTCCTCCAGATTCCGGTTTGTTTGCTGCTCTTTCCCTGGACTGACACACGGCTTCCCCGACCCATTCTTCCCGGACCTCGACCACGGCTTGGATTACGTTTTCTGGACATTGTTTGTTGATCGATTGACCCCTGCCTGACCTTGACTACCCTTTGCCTTGCCCTCTGTACCTCCGCTTTGTATTAAACCGCCCTCTGGGCTTGGAACTGTCCGTGGTCCTGCGTTTGGGTCAGCTAGCCAACCAACCCCCTTACAGAATGGTATACATCACTTGCAAGTACACAATGTGTTATATGTAGTGCTATGCATTTAACCCTCTTTTGATGTAAGTGTCATAAGACACTGATATTACAAAGCAGTAACACCTGTAAATGTAAATGCCACATATTCATCTGTAGGCTTCAATTGTAACTGTTGATTCAGCTGTCTGGTGCTTATCTAAATTTGATTGACACCTTATCGGCCCCACTTTCTGTGGGCCACTGTCTCCCCTCCCTTGCCCACTCTTCAATGAATCTATTCATTACAAACTGTAGTTTTAATATCCTTTGTTCCCTTATCAAAACCTGATTTATATGCCTGTCATATGGTCCCTCACTTCCTAGTCCCTATGGTCAATCTTACGCACTTGCTAAGCAGCCTAGTCTGGCATCCTCAGTCTGCTCTGCATCTACTCTGTGACAACCAAGGCCTAGCTTCTGATTTACACACACAGGGCCTGGTTCAATCATCTATTATTGAAATACACTGATTGCATATACAGGTGCATCTCAGAAAATTAGAATATTGTTTAAAGCTCATTATTTTCCGTAATTTAATTCAAAAAGTGAAACATTTATATATTATAGATTCATTACACAGGTAGTGAAATATTTTAAGGCTGATTAACTTCATGCCACGCTCCACGTTGATGCAGTAATTTGTGCAAAAGGAGCCCCCAACAAGTATTGAGTGTATAAATGAACATACTGAACATACTGTACAATCATAAAGATTAAAACAAAAAAGGCTTGAAATATTTCACTTTGTGTAATGGGATCTAGAATACATGAATGTTTCACTGTTTGAATTAAATTATGGAAAATAATGGACTTTTTCTACAATATTCCAATTTTCTGAGATGCACCTGTTGTTTATTTCTAATGCATGGGTAGTTTATTCCAAATAATAAAAATTAATCCTGCCTATAGTGTCATTTGTTTCCTCCCAGACTGGAGGCGTGGCTTTGGAGGGAGGCCTGAAGAGAGGGGCGGGGCTTTGGAGGGAGGCCTGAAGAGAGGGGCGGGGCTTTGGAGGGAGGCCTGAAGAGAGGGGCGGGGCTTTGTCGGTTGCATTTTTCAAAAAATATCAAAAAGAGCCTAACAGAAAATCGCAAACTACATACTGCACCTTTAAAAATGAGACAAAGGTTATGAGGAACACCACTTCTCACAGTTCACATCTTATAGGCAACACTGTAGGCATCTATCATGATTAAGTAAGGCCAATGGAATAGAGGTAATACATTTAATTGATAAATTCAGCTATATGGTTCATCAATCATAAATCCATCCATTTGAATATGTATTCTCCCCGTATGACAGAAACACAGCGAGATACAAACACACACCAGCATGGTGTTAATGCAGAATTCTATGTTTATTAGAAAGGTTTTCAACAACCATTGCATTTTTACAGAGGTTACTGCAGATGCGTAAAAGTACAAAATGCAGTCGGGAGGGGATAAATTGGTGTCTGATAAGTTGTTGTAATACAACAGCATTTCTCCCTGAAATAGGACCCAACAGTTGAAGTATTGGGTAGGTCGACAGCTACCAGTTACCAGCTAGCAGTTTGTAGGAATGATTTTTCCATAAGTACAGTAAATCATCGGATTTGTTGGGTGAAAGGTAATGGCAGCCATTTTGGAAGTCAAAGCAGCTGTTGGTTAGCCAAAAATCATCATGGGCCCAAAATCGCATTCCAGTGGCACACAGTCTGTGGATATGTGTGACCGAACGGCACTGTACATCAACTCTGCATCCTAACATGTTACCTATAAAATACAAATACATTTACATATCAACTTTGTTTTTACTAATAAGAGCAGAATTTAAACGTCAAAGATCTCATAAAGACAATAAAATAATTATTAAAAATAAATGTGTAATTCTGTAATTCTAAATCTCAATGTTCAATATTAATCTGTATTTATTTCACAGGCTTGTTATTGTATTGTCAAAATCTATACGTGTTATTGTCATTCTCACCATAGATACAATAAGATCTTATTTCTTATTTATTAATCATTTCAAATAATGACTCAAAATATCCTATTTTTTGGGTGTTTGTCATTGTCTTGATATTGATAGTCTCACCAATGACCTGACAACTGTAATGTACATGAATGGGGATGCATTGAGTGCTGTTTCGTCTTCGATTTATACAATATGTTCTATCAAGTCCCGTTTGCCTCCTCTCATATTTGCATACAATGATGGGGATGAGGGCGAGAGAGAGAGAGAGAGAGAGAGAGAGAGAGAGAGAGAGAGAGAGATACCAGACGTGGTAAAACAATCCTCTTTGCAACATCTCAATCCCACATGCATGTTTAGATCACCCCCTCACCCCTCTCCTCTCCTCTCTCCTCTCTCCTCACCCCTCTCCTCTCCTCTCTCCTCCCCCCTCCTCCCCCCCATCTGGCTCTCCCAGTGTTGCGGCCGAAGGGTCCAGCTCAGTTCCAGATCTTCAGGAAGCTATCCCAGGATCCCGTGCACACGCCCATACCATCGTCGGGCACCCCAGTGCAGCTCACTCTGTTGTCGTGGCCGGACAGCACACCTGGGAGAGAGGAGAGAGTAGAGGAGAGAGAAGAGGAGAGAGAAGAGAGGTGTGATCCTCATCCATTGAATCCCTTTTCTCTCCTCCTTTACAGGTTCTCTTCATCTGTTCTTATCCTATCACAAGCAGTTTCCAATCCCAGCACTTCTCTCTCTTCTCACTTCCACACATTCTTCCTCTACCTTTCATCCTTCCTAATACTCCTCTGACAACCCTTCATTTCTCTCTCTCTCTCTCTCTCTCACACACACAGCCCACTCTGTCTGTCTTTCCGTCCGTCCGTCTGTCTGACTGTCTCTCTCGTTCTCTCTCTCTCTGCCTTGTGTCATTCTTGGGCAGCATGGTGGCTCAGTGGTTAGCACTGTCGCCTCACAGCAAGAAGGTCCTGGGTTCGAATCCCGGTCGTTCCAGGTCCTTTCTGTGTGGAGTTTGCATGTTCTCCCCGTGCCTGCGTGGGTTCCCTCCGGGTACTCCGGCTTCCCCCACCATCATAAAGACATGCAACGTGTGAATGAATGTTGGTGGTGGTCGGTGGGGCTGTAGGCGCTGATTGGCAGCCACGCTTCTGTCAGTCTTCCCCAGGGCAGCTGTGGCTACAGATGTAGCTGACCACCACCGGTATGACTATGTCTGAATGAATACTGGACTCTGTAAAGCGCTCTGGGTATCATGAAGGGCGCTATAAAAATCCAACTTGATTGATTCTTCTGTACTCACTCTGTGTGCCCCTGCATTACTCACCAACTTTGTTGCCCTTCAGGGAGTCCCAGATGTTGCAGTTGAAGTCGTCATAGCCGGCGATGATGAGGCGTCCCGACTGGGAGAGAGACAGCGATGTGACGCCGGCGTTGAGCTTCTCGGTCTTGTAGGTGCACACCTCCTGGTCGGCACGCAGGTCGTACATCTTGCAGGTGCAGTCGTCAGAGCCAGTGATTACCGCGTTGCCATTGGGGAAGAACTGAAGAGGAGGAGAGAGAGGAGGAAGAAGGGGGCGGAGGAACGAAGGGGGAAATCAATTCTTCAGTTGTTTTCTTTGCTTGAGTTGAATCTGTATTTATTTATTTATTTATTTATTTATTTGTTTGTTTATTTGTTTATTTTAAGATCAGATAAGACCAGTGTTGGCCAGTGCCCAGATGGGTGAGGACTATATCCATCCTACTCACGAGTCAGTCTCTAAACTGCGCTGAACTAAGCCTGGCATCGCAAGACTAGTATCCACCCTACTCATCACCGAGTGTATTAATTCAGCTCCTCAGAGATGGGCTAAGTCTGATGTATAACGCAGCCGACGACTGTTTTGAAGTGGAGAGTGAAGTGGCCGTCCCCTCACCGCGATGGCGTTGATGTCACTGGTGTGTCCGATGAAGCTCTGTTTGCAGCTGCCATCCCGGATGTCCCAGAGCTTGGCCTGGGAGTCGCAGGCCCCGGAGATGAAGGTGTTCTGGTCGGGGGACAGGGCCAGGGACATGCAGTCTCCCACGTGGTTCGTGAAGATCAACTTCTGCTTGCCAGTCTCCAGGTCCCACAGACAGCTGGGGGGTGAGAGGTGGTGATGTTGATAGGGTTCAGGTTATTCTTTTGGTGGGGGGTGGGGGGGGAGGGGCAATGATTTGAACAAACTCTCCTCTAAACCTTAACTTCATCCACTCGTAGTGTATCCATGGAGTTGCAGTTTACAGTAAGACAGCAAGGCAAGTCTCCATTATACTGGACCATAGTTCCCAGCATCCTGGACTGTTGAGCTGATTGGGAGGCTCACCAGGGTCAGGGGTCAGGGTTAGGGTTTAAAATGATTGATCATATTGAGAGGCGTACCAGGTGGTGTCACCAGAGGCAGTCAGGATCTCAGAGTCACTCAGGAAGCGGCAGCAGGAGAGATACCCTGAGAAGAGACAAGAGAGGAGAGAGAAGACAGAATGGATTGTACACTACAACACTTTAAATTTTCCTTTTCTGTTTGTTTGATTAATCTATCCTTCATCCAAACCAGTTGTCACTATTGTATCGTTTTGAATGTGCTGGTCACTATCTCACAAGGTTTTCAACATCAGTCATTTAATTGTTAGCTGTTAAAATTTTCATTCCTTTTTATTTTTATATCGTTTTAACTTTTTGTGTTCAATTTCAGTTTAGTTTTAATTAGTTTTTAAAGCAGATTTGCTAGTTTATTTTTTATTTTTTGATAATGCTTAGTTTTAGTTTAGTTTTTATTAGTTTCAGTATTCGTTTTAGTCTTTTTTTTCTGCGCTAGCCTTGTGAGACCATCCTGATCTCGTGAGCTCATGTTGTTTCACTCTGTGCGAAACAAACCATCTGGCGAACGTCAGATTACTTCTGCGCAGGGGCACAGCTAAAGAAATAATGGAGGATAGATTTAATATCCACCCAAAATACTAGGCTTATGTATGAAATGAAAAAGACTAAAACTAAGGACATTTTCTCTACAATTTTAGTTTATTTTAGTTAGTTTTGTAAACACACAATACAGTTTTAGTTAGTTATCGTTTTTTTGTAAACCCTAGTTTTTATATTTATTTCAGTTAACTAAAATGTTTTTTCACACCTAGTTTTCGTTTTTTAGTTAGTTTTCGTTAACTATAATAACCTTCGTGTGCGTCCAGCTCCCTGATGGTTTTTGGGTTCTCAGCCGTGATGTTGTAGACGGTGCACATGTTGTCCAGACCTCCGCTGGCCACTAGGTTACCAGAGGGGGCGTAGGCGCAGGTCATCACCCAGGATGACTTGAGGGGCACCGCATTCACCTGGACACAGAGAGGAGGGGGAGGGTTAGTCAGTGTAACTTAGTGAACTTCACTATCCTTCATTGGCGGAAGCTTCATACTTAACCATAGCAATCAATCAACCAATCAACCAACCAATCAACCAATCAACCAATCAACCAATCAATCAACCAATCAACCAATCAACCAATCAATCAACCAATCAATCAACCAATCAATCAACCAATCAACCAATCGACCAATCAACCAATCAATCAATCAATCAATCAATCAATCAATCAATCAATCAATCAATCATCCAACCACCTAGGATTCTAGATAGCAGTGAAATACTGTATAGATGACATCCTGTCTCACCTTGTTGCCAGAGTAGGCATCCCAAATAAGCAGTTTACCATCCTGTGATGCACTGACCATTAACCTAGGGGAGGGAGACAGGTCAGTTGTTATGGATTTTACTTTTTATTTTGAATAGAATTGCACCTGGTACCATTCCCATACAAGAGAGTTTCATGGCATAGGAACCAGCTTCAGTAGGCCAACGATTCAACACCTCTGAACCCATAGTAGTCTCTTTTGAACTCTGACCCCTGTCGCTATGGGTTACCAGCAGTGGTGTAGTATGGCGACTGAAGAAGTAACTGCTGTGATGCTATCACCGTGTCTGACAGAGGGTGCTGGGAGTGAGGCGTACCTGGAGTCGGTGAGCCAGTGCATGGCGTAGATTTTGGCCAAGTGGCCTTTCAACGTCTTTCTGGTCTTCAGCTGGATACTGGGAGTAGCCGCCACGCCGGACGCCGCTGAGACCATGTCAGTGTCAGCCACCGCCTTACGGCCCGACTAGTGGTGGGAGGGAGAAACGCGGGCGGGAAAGTTGATTTCAGCGCCATTTTGGCTGTGAGAGGGGTGGGGGTTTAGAACCTGTTTTGAATGTTCTCAGTGTCTGAGTGCTCATAATCTACTACATCAATTATCAAAGCACTAACTACACTGTAGTGATAGCATTGCCATGCAGCCACTGTGGTGGACCTGTTTGCAGAAGGCCCCATATTGACAAGTGCGATCTCGGTTCTTACATAGCTTACTTAGCTATAACTTCTTACAACATCAAAACACATGTTGACATCAAAACCCATGTTATGACACACACAGTACTGCCTCGGTGTCATGTGACATGGTGTCATGGTGTCCGTGGTAACAGGGAGAGGAAGACTGAGCAGGATGACCAGGAAGTGCTCACCGCAATCTGTGTTCTCAGGGACTCCGCCTCCTTTTTCATCTTGTCCATTTCCGCCATGACAACGGTTGGTAAGGGCTGTTACAGACGGTTAAAAAACACTAGCACAGAGAGAGGAGAGAGAGAGAGAGAGAAAAGAGAAAGGAGAAAGAGAGTTTTAATATTCACTCTATGCAACACTAATCATTTAATGTGACAAAGCGATCATTGACAACGACGTAATAGCACACATCTGAGTTGGACTGTCATACAAAACGTAATCACACCAAGGGCCTGAGGTGGACGAGGGTTGTCTAAATCTGGACCTCTCTCTTCACCTCTCCGCTGACCCCCTGCATCTAAACGAATCTAGGCCACATCAGCGGTGCGTTCATCAGCTAGCCTGGTGAGCCTGTACCACCCAGGTGTAATCCTCCTGGATCCTGACCTGCTGCTCTCTGAGGGTCTAATGAGCTGCATCCTGCTCAGACACATCCACTTTTCAATTTAGACAGCTCCCGGAACGAGGAGATCAAGTCGGATCCCTTCCGTGGGGTTGAATCATGAAATGAGATGAATTGCGTCGTTGTACAGTTCTTACAGCGTGTTGAATGTCAGATATCACGACAGCTGCTCAGTTCTTATGTTGAATATCAGATGATCCACTGACAACTAGAGGTAACTGTAGGAAAATTTGACTGATGTGTCCCCAACCAGGGATCCCTTATGCTCTATGCTGTCTGGAGAACAGGGGGAGGAAGTCCATCTAAGGATTAGATTCCATTTTGTCTGGAATGGCCATTTTGTTTTTTGGTACTGTTTAGACCATTCTAGAACAGGAAGTGTTGGTGTGTCTTCAGGATGAACACCTGTCCAATTGTCTCACATCAATTTGAGTCGCTGAAGGCTTGAGTGTTTATCTTTCTACTCTTCCTGACAATAGCTACACAGCTAACGGCTAAAACCGTTTTCACTTTCTCCATTGACTGCAGGTCAGAGCTAATTCTCATTAGTTATCAAAGTTAGTTGATTGCAATACATATGAAGATAGGTCTCATTTGATAAATGCAACCAGTTCTGAATATTACCAAACGCTCAATCTGCAATAAAAACTCAATTTGTTTTCATCAGCAGTGCACCGCTATATAAAATGTGTTTTAGACAGAACTGTGATCTCTGACTGGCAGTCTACTCTACGACTACGTGCATGGGAGGTCTGGGCTACTAATGCTCTCTAACAAGATCTTGACCTTGGGATAATTGAAGGCCATTAACCGGAGTGACATGGCTTTGTACATGGCCAAGATACACAGACGCTCGCAACACAACCTCTAAAAAACACTCATCGACCCACACCAACACTAAACAAAATACCTGCCTAACGGCACGGAATCAAACACCTCACTCAAGTGTTTGAGCTGGGAGTCGGGGTACGTGCTGTTTGCTGTGACCTACAGGAGTAGGAGGCCTTGGGTGAGATCTAAGTCCCAGCAGAGGGATCTTAAGGGAAGCTTTACCAGTCAAATCTCCTGTCATCCGATTACCGACTGCTCTTTAGCTCAGGACGAGAGACGCACGGAGGGCTGGGGGGTGGACGGAAGGATGGAGAGGTGGAGAATAGTGGTCATTTTTGCTAAAACTGAAAAAAGAGAAAAGTATCTTTTTTTTGCTCTCCTATTTCCTGTTTCGCAAATGTCTCTACAAGTGGACATCCTGTTTAGTGTCTTTCTTTCCTAGTTGTTGCATTGGTCACACAGAGACTCAAACAGTGTCTTAGTCTGGCTGCAAAAAGCAAAGAGGACACTGGAATCCAATTCAAAATAAAATAAAGAATTTCTATACGAAGCTGCATCCAGAGAAATCCCCAACCATCAGGCGACTGAACGACCAGTGAAGATTCAATTGCTATTATTTCAGATTCAGACACCATTGTAGTTGATTGATTCAGATTCAGATTTAGATTCAGATTGAGTGATTCAGACACCATTGTGGTTGATTGATTCAGATTCAGATTTAGATTCAGATTGAGTGATTCAGACACCATTGTAGTTGATTGATTCAGATTCAGATTATATTCAGATTGAGTGATTCAGACACCATTGTGGTTGATTGATTCAGATTCAGATTTAGATTCAGATTGAGTGATTCAGACACCATTGTGGTTGCATTAGCCTTTTTCGCCATTTGCTGCTTTCATTCATATAATTCACTGGTCTTCTTTGACAATTTTCGCAGAATCACTGTTAAAAAAAAAGTCCTGTAAACCTTCGCATAATCCTATCGCCTGCAGCGCTAGTGGGCTAACCCTGCTCCGCAGAGCCCCAAAGGAAGACACCAATTTCCCTACAAAACCAGGACAACTACTTTGTAACTTGTTGCTTCAACTAAAAGACAGTTGTTGACTACTTTTCCCT
>NC_140254.1:18836167-18868667 GCF_949987555.1 Borostomias antarcticus | reverse complement strand
AGAGGTAGAGAGAGAGAGGTAGAGAGAGAGAGGTGGAGAGAGGCAGAGAGGTAGAGAGAGATAGAGGTAGAGAGAGAGAGATAGAGGTAGAGAGAGAGGTAGAGGTAGAGAGAGAGATAGAGAGAGAGGTAAAGAGAGAGAGAGAGGTGGAGAGAGTTGAGTGCTCAGTCATAACCTCCATGTGGAGCTACTGTTAGGCCTGTATGTGCAGCAGTGACCATGTAACAGGCACACTGTAATGAGTGGATCACCAGTGATGCACATGACGGGATTATCCATTAGCCTACACTGTAATAACCAGTGTCGGCCTCACATGAAGTGACTATTGAAGATGCACTATGAGGACCAGCACAGGCCAGTACCAGAACAGGGCTTTAAGTTAATGGATGGATATACTCCGTTGTTACATTAAACAAATGGATTCTTGTACTAACTACAGGTCTCAGAGCGTGGCTGAGAGTCCTAATAAGACAACCTGAATCACTACTGCCCCCTAGAGGCTGACAGGGGAAACGTTTACCTGTCTGTGCAAGATAAGATCAGACTCAGACTGTTCCATTATACTGGCCCCGGGGGCAGATCTAGTTATACTCCAGGTGTTCCAAATAAAACATGCCCTGGATCATGAATACCAGTATGAGAGCCATATCCCCCCCCCCCCCCCCACCAAGAAAAAAACAAAAACAAATGAGATTATTTGATAATGACAAACGTTGTCACATTTTATTGCATCATCATGACAATTTTCCCCACGGTAAGTCTCAAATGTGACAAATATGGGAATGGGGGGCCCCACATTGGCAATTTGAAACAGGCCACCAAATCCCTAAGTCTGTCCCCAACTGGCCCAGAATGACGTTTGGTATAAGAGTTGTTGCATTGAGCAGACCCACTGACCTCTGATGATTATTCACATATCATCATCACTTTATCTCATAACAGCTTATGTGAATGATATACACCATGATTCAATGTCCTTTAAAATGTTTAAAAATCCACTTTACAAATGTAATGATTAACATTGATTTATGAAAAATAAAATCTTGAGGATTAGATGGTGCTATTTACAAGAGATATAATCTTCATGTGTACTGTATACAAGGTTAGTGAAATATTAACTGCACAAAACAACAAAAAACAAATCAGTCAAATACAGTAGAAATAGTCAGAAATTACAAACTGCAAGTAACCATCATGTAACTAGATATAACCAGTACAATTAACCATCATGTAACTAGATATAACCAGTACAATTAACCATCATGTAACTAGATATAACCAGTAGGTAACCATCATGTAACTAGATATAACCAGTAGGTAACCATCATGTAACTAGATATAATCAGTACAATTAACCATCATGTAACTAGATATAACCAGTACAATTAACCATCATGTAACTAGATATAACCAGTACAATTAACCATCATGTAACTAGATATAACCAGTAGGTAACCCATCATGTAACTAGATATAACCAGTAGGTAACCATCATGTAACTAGATATAACCAGTACAAGTAACCATCATGTAACTAGACATGTTGAAGTGTCCTTGAGCAAGACACCTAACCCCAAATTGCTCCCAATGAGCAGGTTAGCACCTTGCATGGCAGCTACCGCCATTGGTGTGTGCATGGGTGAATGAGAGGCCATTGTAAAGCGCTCTGAGTGCCGCTAAGGTGGAAAAGCGCTATATAAGTGCAGTCCATTTACCATTTAGATATAACCAGTACAGGTAACCATCATGTAACTAGATATAACCAGTCAGGTAACCATCATGTAACTAGATATAACCAGTACCTACAGGTAACAATCATTTAACTACATGTACATATAACCAGTAGCTACAGGTAACCATCATGTAACTATAACCAGTAGCTACAGGTAACCATGATTTGACGTGTTGAGAGGTCAGTACCTGGACAGGACACTGAAGGACCTAATACTGGGCATGTAGTCTCAGCGCAAAAGCAGACAGCTCTCCCCAGTCTGTAATATGAAATAAGAACTGGAATAGGAAGTCTGATATAAAATCATGTTACATTCTTTGTGTTTGATCGAGCTCGCAGGGTTGCAAGTACAGAACCCATGAAGTGCTCCCTCCTAAGCACTTATTGTATTTTATTTTATTGTATTGTATTGTAGTGTACTGTATTTTAGATTGCTATTCTTGCACTTTGCCTTCAGCGCTACATAATGCTCTTAGTCACTTGTTTTAGAAAGAAGATGCACTTGTGAGTTCTGGCAAGTAGTAGTACATTAGGCTTTTGCTACGTTAAATGTAATTATTGTTAGTCGCTTTGGATAAAAGCGTCTGCTAAATGACTGTAATGTAATGTAAATGTAATGTAAGGGACAGTCCTTAAGCGCAGATCAACCAACTGAATCAAACAAGTGTTCACACTGAATCAAACCTACCGACAAAATACAACAGCAACTGTTGATATGCAGCTACATGTACTGTACATTTACAGGCTAGGTTGAGTAGAAAGTTAGTTGAACATCTAACTATCCAGGTGGGTTATTTAAGCAAGCTTAGCACCTAAAAAGCACCTATGTCACCTCCCTCCTCTCACCAACTCTCTACAGGACGAACGGACATACACCCAGACCTGGATCCAAACCAATGTTCACCTATATGTGCTCGGCTGCTCTTGTCTGGCATAATGGAATCAACGGTCTGTTTCTGAAAAATTCGAACCCCACTCTCCACACTATCCAGACAGACCCAAGACAAAACGCTATTAAGTAATTGAAAGGATTTCAAATAGTATTTGGACTCAAGTCTGGATAAAAGATCTGTTATAGGATGTATTATGATCCATCTGCATATAAGTGGTTCCAGATGGGTCCACCGACGCCATTTACAATAATATGTTGTAATTTCTGTTCAATTGGCAGTATTAGTTTCACATTTTTGAACTGGTTCTGCTTCATAAACACAAAGAGGATGGGTCTAGATGGGGTCATTATTCCAGCGTGTGGGTATTCTCTTTTTTAATTACCATTTTTCGGCCACTCTTACGATACCCTGCACCTGGTCAAATGTTTGGGGCGGTGCGCACACTCATCCCAGATAGCAAGCGGATCTGGGCCATATACAGGCCAGATCTGGCCCTTGTGGCTTAGTTCCGGCCCATATATGGCCCAGAATCATTACACATCCGCTTGCTATCTGGGATTGGTTGTGGCGCAGCTCCTGTGCTCTCTACTGGGGTCTCATCTCCTTCTCACAGATGAAGGGCCAGTGCATGCTGCAGGGCGCGTCGTACCAGCTCCGGACCGCCACGCGCTCGCGCTTGCGCGTCTTCACCATGTAGCCGCAGTCCTCGTCGATGTGGTTGTTAGGCTCGCCCTCCTCCCAGAAACTAAACGGGGGAGAAAATAGTTCCCTCAGAACGAGTGTCGTTTGTTGATGTTGTCGCAAGCACAAGCGCACACGCTACACTATACACACACACACACACACACACACACACACTACACACACATTCTGGGATAGGAAAATGTTAAATAAACCCATAGGTGAAGAAGGGACAAGCAGATGGAAAACAGGAAGATGGGTACTAGGAGGAGAGTAGGGAGGAAAAGAGGAAGAGAAGAGAGGAAAAGAGGAAGAGAAGAGAGGAAGAGAAGAAGGGAGGAAGAGAAGGAGGAAGAGAAGGAGTTAAAACCTAAATTAGGATGTGAAGAAAAACAACCTATTCGATCACATGGAAAAAAACACCCCGAAAAAGAGGAAGACCAATCAGCTGAGGGTGAGCAGGAATATGATGACACAGCAGAGTGGGAGGGGCTTGGCTCAGAATATGATGACACAGCAGAGTGGGAGGGGCTTGGCTCGGCCGTGCTCTCAAACTGGAGCAAAGGGGAGAGAGGTTCCGTCGACGCTGTGTGGACATAAACAGGCCTCGGGCGTCGGGGGGGGGGGGCGTCGGGAGAGAGACCTCAGTCCCAAACATCAGGGAGAGGAGGAGGGGGGGGGGTAGAGAGAGACCGGCGGAATGAGTGAGAGAAGAAAGGGGTGTGGCCACCCTTTAAACCCCACCCTGCTCACGCCTCTCAGGAAGAATCAGACGTCCAAAGCTTCAAAGAGGGACGGAACCCTTATAGAATTCTAATAGACCCTCTGGAGAAGGTTCCCAGAGACCGAGAACCGTAAGAACCGGGACTTGTACCGTACCCTCCGACTAGCTTGGTCCCGTCCACCCAGAGCCAGTCCGCCTCAGCGGTCTCGTCGCTGATGCCGAACCAGTAGGCGTTCCAGTGACCCCGCGGCAGCAGCTCCCACAGGAAGCTCTGGAGAGAAGGGAACGACAAGACGGCATCAGACACACCGCTCTCCGACGGTCCGTCCGTCCGTTCTACCCAAGGGGCCAGGCTGCAATTTACTTCCTGAAACATTTTGATCAGCGCCATCTTGCCGAATCGACCCCTTCTGACATGCGCAGTTGTGCTTTTCTCAGACCCCGCCGTGTTCACGAACAGTTTGAACCATGCAATTATTATTTGCATCATTTGTTTATTACTTAACAATGCTAATGCAGGGACATGCAATACAGCGGGGAGAGCGGTGAACGCACATTAAACATCCACATGAACGTGTGAACTTGGTGGACGCGGCCGGGTCAACAAATCAGGTGGTTAAAACATGAGAAAAGCACAACTGCGCATGCCTGTGACGAGAGAAAACACAACTGCGCGTGTGAAAAGGGGTCGGTGGCCCTGTTCAAAAATCTTCGCTCTCAAGAACGAGGCGTCAACGTAGTCACCGCATCCAGTTCTATTAATACATCCATGGTTCTACCACTCCTCCTTGCTCCTCAGAGCTCCTCCTGTTCGCCGATGGCCGGGTGTCCTCCTCCTCTCCTCCCCCCCCCTCCCTCTCCATCCATCCCTCTCTCCTACCTGTTCTTCTGCGGTGTGTATGATGGCCAGGTGTGATCCTCCTCTCCTCCTCCCTCCCTCCCCGTCCCTCTCCATCCATCCCTCTCTCCTCCCTGTTCTTCTGAGGTGTGTATGATGGCCAGGTGTCCACCTCCTCTCCTCCTCCCTCCCTCCCCCTCCATCCCTCCATCCCTCCCTCTCTCCTACCTGTTCTTCTGAGGTGTGTATGATGGCCAGGTGTCCTCCTCCTCTCCTTCTCTCCTCCTCCCTCCCTCCTCCCTCCCTCCCCCTCCATCCCTCTCTCCTACCTGTTCTTCTGCAGTGTGTATGATGGCCAGGTGTCCTCCTCCTCTCCTTCTCTCCTCCTCCCTCCCCCTCCATCCCTCTCTCCTACCTGTTCTTCTGCGGTGTGTATGATGGCCAGGTGTCCTCCTCCTCTCCTCCTCCCTCCCTCCCTCCTCCCTCCCTCTCCATCCATCCCTCTCTCCTACCTGTTCTTCTGCGGTGTGTATGATGGCCAGGTGTGCTCCTACTCTCCTCCTCTCCTCCTCCCTCCCTCCTCCCTCCCTCCCCCTCCATCCCTCTCTCCTACCTGTTCTTCTGCGGTGTGTATGATGGCCAGGTGTCCTCCTCCTCTCCTCCTCCCTCCCTCCCTCCTCCCTCCCTCTCCCTCCATCCCTCCTACCTGTTCTTCTGCGGTGTGTATGATGGCCAGGTGTCCTCCTCCTCTCCTCCTCCCTCCCCCTCCATCCCTCTCTCCTACCTGTTCTTCTGCGGTGTGTATGATGGCCAGGTGTGCTCCTCCTCTCCTCCTCCCTCCCTCCTCCCTCCCTCTCCTCCTCCCTCCCTCCTCCCTCCCTCCCCCTCCATCCCTCCTACCTGTTCTTCTGCGGTGTGTATGATGGCCAGGTGTCCTCCTCCTCTCCTCCTCCCTCCCTCCTCCCTCCCTCCCTCCCCCTCCATCCCTCTCTCCTACCTGTTCTTCTGCGGTGTGTATGATGGCCAGGTGTCCTCCTCCTCTCCTCCTCCCTCCCCCTCCATCCCTCTCTCCTACCTGTTCTTCTGCGGTGTGTATGATGGCCAGGTGTGCTCCTCCTCTCCTCCTCCCTCCCTCCCTCCCCCTCCATCCCTCTCTCCTACCTGTTCTTCTGCGGTGTGTATGATGGCCAGGTGTGCCCCCGTTTGCTGGCAGTAGTCCTGACTCTGTGACCAGTCCAAGGAGTAGGAGGAGATGAAGTAGCAGCTGGTGTTGAAGAGGAGCCAGTGAGGAGGACATGTGATGTTGGGCGCGACCGTGGCAGCAGTCCTTGTCGGAACAGGCGTCTGAGGTACTCGACCTGCGTGACGCATGGGGCGACATGTCACTTTTTTGGGGGGGTGGGGGTGGGGGCGGGGGGGGGGTCGGCACCGATATAACATGCACGTGTACACACACACACACACACACACACTACTATACTGTACGCACACATGCATGCACTTAAACTCACAAATGTGCGCACGCACACACACACACACACACACGCACACACACACACATACCGGGGGTCACTGCCTGGGCAGCCCTGGCCAGCAGTTCATCTCTTTCCTTCAGGAGGTCGTCTCTCTCCTTCTGCAGTCCGATCAAGGCTTCTGTGAGCGCCGAGTCATCAGCTGACTGTCTCTGCATCTGCACCCGGCCCTCCGTCTGGTTCTGGGGAGCCGGGTCACCTGGGGCCCGGTACAGGTTCTTATCTAGGGGTGAGGGGGGCAGGAGTAGCATCAGGTTGGCACAACGCAGTTCCTCAGACTGGCACACACACACACACACACACACACACACACACACCCTAACCCCCCAGACTCTACTCACAGTGTGCGCTGACAGCGATGATGGAGAACAGCAGCACAACACACAGTGTGGCCAGGCAGATGGTGGCCAGCCTGTAGGCCCCGGGGCCACTCTGTCTGGGGGCCCCTCTTGTAGCGGGAACCAACACTGCTCCAGGAAGGGGACACAAGAAGACAATACGAAATATTATACAACGATAACATACTATGGCGGCACACCACAGTAGGGTTGTCAAAAGTGCCATGAAATTGAGTTTGAACGATATTCGAATTTAGACATATTTCTTTTTAAAGATTTTTCATGAATATAATAGCCTAATAAAATAACCCTTGACTATAATATTGTACTGTGAACACTGTTACCCCTCGCTGAGGGGTTAACTTTCATCTTTTGATAAGGTGCTGGGTCTGGATTATTGGATTATTGCCCGTAAATTGTAGCCTATAAATGTTCTGTTATTAATGTACATTTCTGCATAATTTTTGATAAATAATATTATTTATTAATATTACAATATTCAAACTCTCAAATTTAGGTTTGAAGATATTATTAAAGATAAAGATTTATTTTATTTTTTTTTAACTTTGCCCTACACCACAGTGAGCGTACGCTCTTTTGTGTGAAAGTGAAATGTACTCATGGTGACCTTGCCGTGATTTCTAATGCCGGCCGCACGGCAGTCACCGGTGTGATTTGATGCTCCGGTAATGTTTTTTCAGAGGGATGGAGAGAGAACAGAACACGAGCAGGGTGGCTGTGCCCTGTGATGTTTTTAGCTTTCCCTTTGCAGCGAGTGGTACTGTATAAATGTTATGAAGTCGTGGTGGTTCTGTGGCAACGATTTTCGCTGATGTCCTTACAGTGCATTGCAGTAGTCTGCAGTCCTGAGCGGTCAGGTTACCAAACCACAGCCTGTCAGAACACTCTCAATGGTACATCGATAAAAGTTCACTAGAGATTTGGTACTAAAACTCTGGAGACGCCTCAGAAAGTACAATCTCTGCTGTGCTTTCTTGAGGATGCAATTGAATTGATGTTGAGAGACCATGTGAGGGTGTCTGAAGAAATCTAAAACTATCAACAATTTCAGCAGATTGTCGAAATCCTATCGACGGAAATAGGAATGTGATTTCCTCTGATCTTTCTGAGGTCGACAATTATTTATTTTGTCTTATTGATATTTAGAGAGAGGTACAGTATGGTTAGATCCTCCTCTGCCCTCCTATAGGCCCTCTCGTCATTGTCGCTAATTAGTCCAATCACTGTGCTGTCATCTGTGAATTTTATGACGCTGTTGTTGTCATATTTGGCAACACAGTCGTGTGTAAACAGACTGTACAATAGGGGACTGAGACAGCAGCCCTGAGGCGCGCCAGTCCTAAATGAATGTGTTTTTATTCTCAGCCTGTCAGGAAATCAAAACAACAATTACAGATGGAGTTGCCCAGACGGAGACCAAGAGTTTCAACACCAATTCAGACGGTAAACTGTATTAAAAGCAGAGCTATACTGTATTAGTAGACACCACTATGACATACTGTATGTGTTTTACCTTTCAAGGTGTACTAAAGCAGTATCTCTCTCTCTCTCTCTCTCTCTCTCTCTCCTGAGTGCTGGTGAGTCACTCTCTACCAGCTGGGCTGAATCATATCAGAATATAGAAATTAAATGTGCTGATACAGCATTGTAGAGGGAGGGAACTCAACGTGCCCCCACACGTGATTAAGGTCTGCAAGCCGGTACCTGCCATTAACTCGGGTTGTGTTGATTGAATGTATTGCTGATTAATATTTTTCTGTGGATCTACTGTTCTCGTTGTGTAGCCTACTGCATATGCGAGTGCACGTATTTGTATACTGAAGTTGGTTTGGGATCTATTGTTGTATGTTTTGAATTTAATAGCTACACAGGGCTCACTTGTAAAAGAAGCCTGTATCAATGGCACTCCCCTGTTTAAAATAAGGGAGTAATAGCCTACTAATCACATAAAAGGTGTTGAAAAGGTGTTAAATGTCACCTGCAAGTCAAGGTTCTGGAGCTCTTGTCCTGACAGGACCGCGGGAGTTGTAGCATTCCAGTAACACGCGTGGGTTGAATAGACCTGGTGCGCATCTAGTCTGCATGATCTGGGCTACGGTCCCAAATCTGGGATCATGTTGTCAGTTTGAGTGTATAAAAGAGTGTACCAAAAAGAAACGTGGGCTCAACTTTTAGTTTCACAAATCATTTACTGTAAGCAAATGTTGGGTCATTGCCACTGAGTGTGGAGTCATGTAGGCTATCAAACTGTTGTATTATTTCTGAACATCTGTCTTGTATAAACATGACACGAATTATTAATTCATGGTTCACAACATCTTTAATTAAAACAAATCTGAAAGCCTGATCGTGGTAGGCTATTTCAAAAAGATCAGATATTATCTAAATAAGATATGCCTATGTCTGTCAGTAACATATCAGCTGATGTAGGCTATATCTATATAGCCTATAAGATATTATATGTAGGCCTATTACGGATTAATCCCCTTCAAGCAATGTGTATTTCACAATCCTCGTAGCCTAGGCTATAACGTTGAGCAACCATAAGCAGCTGTGACAGATGTTTTCTATTTGCCTGCAAACATCTCCTGTCAGTGGTCTCCTCGACGTTTAAATCAGTCAACGAACATAACATAGAATTCACACAGCTTTTTGATCAGTAAACGACTCGGTTCTTACCTGAATGATGTTGAACATCTGGACCGCGCACGCCTGCCTCGTCAAAGTAGCAACTTTCGTTGTCAATAAGTTTGGAATACATGCCGTCGCACAGCGTTGATTCAGTGTTGGTCGACATGGCGGTGCAATGCAAAATTAGGCTACTATTTTGTATTTTCACTTACTAAATCTAATTACAGGCCTTTCTATGGTGTTGACTATCCTCCGCACTTTTCCAGACCAGATATCGAGCACGACCGACAGCAAGAGAAGGACTGCACATTTTGGAAGGGATTTGGCTTTTTTATTTCCAAACAGTGACGCCTTGGGTCCCCTCTGACGTTTCAAATCTCGATTTTCCTAAACGTGAATGTTTACGCCTTTACGGTAACTGTTACGCAAGTTAGACCCTCTGGAGCCAGAGCGGAAGGAAGAGTTGGCCTGTAAGCTGCTGTCTGTCAGCTGTCCTAATATTGAACTCTCAGTTCCGTTAATATAAGCACGATTGTTTTCCTGGTGGGTCTATACTTGCCAAATCTAGTGACAACACAAAGTGGTTTCAGATGTGTGTTTTTTCCAGTGTTCGTCAGCTGTTTTAATGCTAGGTCTGTCCTGTGTTCATGTAGGCTAACTGAGTGAATGTGTCCTCAACCCTTGTGGAGTCCGAGGTTCCTACTGATTAGCTGGTAAAAACGTCTCTATTAGGGCAACTCTCAGCGCGTCCTCCTCGCAAGCGGAAGAGCTCGTAAGAGTGTGGGTTCGAATCCTGTCCTTGAAAAGCCCTTAAACTGGGTCTACTGTTACAGTGGTGCCGTGACCCGGATGCCCAGTAGTATGGAGTGAGTTTAGGTGTAACCGAGTGAGTCCTCATAACCCCCATGGAGTGAGTCCGAGGTAGTGATAGTGAGTAGCTGGTAAAAACTCACTCCTCCAAGGAGCCACAGTCCCTCTCGAGGGGGACGTTGTAACAACTGTCAGCTCGCCCGCCTTGCCAATGGAAGAGCTAGTAAGAGCTGGGTTCAAATCCCGCCATGGGCAAACCCTTAACATGGGTCGAACAACGCAGACCAGAGTACTACTGTCACATTCACAAACAGTTCCAGTGTGAAAGTGCTGAGCTGTTGAATGGTGACGATTACAACTGTACTCCCAGTTTCTCACCTTTATGGGGAGAAAGTTACCAGGAGACACTCCTCAGACACTGTGGCTTCACCCTTGTCCGTAAACATGACCTCACCACATGACTGTCTAGCTGCCTTAGGCTCTGGACGCCGCGTTCCTGTCTTTTTTACCGGTGGGAGACCGGGTCCAGCTGGGATTGTGTTTTTGGCTGGGCAATCAGTCTGAGATTCTGTGACCGCAATTCATACAGTTTTACACAACGATGCCTATTGCCCAATCCTTCCATCCAAAAAACGTTACCGGAGCATCAAGTCACGTTCCACCCGTCTCACTAACAGTTTTTTTCCACAGGCAGTTAGGCTGATGAATCACTGATGCTCCTACTTTTGCTCTATGCACTTTAATGTCTCTTTGTAATGTCTTAATTTCTTATTGTCGTATTTCGTAGTGTCTACAGTGTCTTAATGTCTTATTTTGTAAACGTCTCCTGTCATATTGTTGTAATGTCTTACTGTATTATGTCTTAAGTCATGTCTTGATGTCTGAGAGTGCCGGGCACAGTGCATTTCATTGTATTTTATAAATACACAGGACAATAAAAGCCTTGAACTTGAACTTGGTCCCTGTTGCAATAGACATGGATGCGCCTTCCCCAAAAAATAGACTTGTTGTGGTGCTTAACCAAAAGTATGAACATGAAAAAGGTCAAAATCAAAGATGCATGGTAGCACTCACCAATAAAAGATACATGGACAGATCCTCTATTTCACCGGTTTATTTTTGGCGTCAATGAAACACGCTAACGTTTGGGCCAGAGGCCTTCCTCGGCAGAACGAGGAGCGTCCAATCCTGGTCCCGTCGAGGCCCGCAGCATAAGATCGTCCCCTCTGTGTCTTCATGAGGAAGGTGATGTCAGAGCGACAGCTGTGGCCCTCAGTTGCAGGATGGTGGACAGGGGACAGGACTCCAGGACAGAATCACTAAATGAATTAAAAAGTGCTGTAAAGCCTATAGAAACCGAATCTACTGGTAGTTGTAATTGTTGTAACTGATCGTCATACTATAAACTATATTACTGATTTTGCACTTTGAGCTAGTCTTGTCATTTGTTGTCATTGTTGTTGCAGTTGTTATTGTTTTTTGTTGTCATTGTGTATCGTAAAGTTTGTTTAGTTGTGTATCACAACCTTTATGTTTATTTTCAGGAAACTGTTGCTGCCTTTCTTGGCCAGGATTCTATTGTAAAAGAGATTTTAATCTCAAAGAGTCTTTAACCTGGTTACATAACGGTATAATAAAGGACAAAAGCCAGAGATACTGACCTCATCCAGTCACCCACTATGGAATCAGAATGTGTTGGTTGGTGACCAGAGAAAAGTGGCACATGTTTATTTAGCTGATCTGAGGTTGTTGCTTTCTTACTAAATAAACAACATCCCTGGATCAGTGAGCCTAGATAGATAGAAAGCAGGGAGTGTGTGAAAGATGTTACTGTGAAACTGTAGATTAGATGTCTTAAGTCTGTCCACAAGGGAAATTCCTTTCGATTCAGTCAGATCACACCAGACAAATAAATAAACAGTATTACGATACATCACAATAAAAAGGCAAGACGTAGGTAGGCATATGCTTCCAAAATAATTGAATTCTTGTGCACCGTGAGCATGCGTCCACGTGGGAGAAGATGTTGGCACACCAGGGCCAGTTCATCCAAGCACGCATGGGGGGTGGGGGCGGTGACGGGGGTGGGGGAGGTAGGCCTATGTTTGTTCAGGAGCCTTATAGCAGGGTAATGAAGCCGCCCCTGCACCTGTTTGGTTTGTTTACCGGAGAGCCGGATCTGAAAGCAAGTGCTGAGGTTGTGATTTGAATCTCATCTCACTTGCTTTCTTCACCGCCCTCTGGTCCTAGAGCTGCAGGAGGGCTGAGCACCGCACCCCGCAGAGACCCCAGGGTTATTGCCCTCCGCAGTTTGCCCTCCCGAGAGCCCCTCATACCACGCCAGAAAAGACAAGGCGAGGAGCCTCTCCATGTGGCAGATGTAGAAGTGGCGGAGGACGGGAAGTGCCAAGTCCTGATTCCTCAGCTTCTGTAGCCTAGGAGGTAGGTCCGCTGCTGGCACTTCTTGAAGACGGTGTGTGTGTTGTTGAAGGTCAGCCTGCTGTCGACGGTAGTCCCGAGGTACTTGTAGCTGCTAACCCTCTCAACAACCTCGCCATTGACTGTTAGCTGTATAGATGTCGTTCATTTTTTAGTCGTTCATTGTTGTTCATCTTTTAGCCACTGGAGGGCACCAGTGACCAGCAAGACACTCATTGTATGTGATGTGACATGGTTGTCGCGTCACATACAGTAAGAGCTTATCACTGTTGCTGGTAACTGCTGCCCCATGATTAAGTACCTCATTTTGGCCTAGACCTAATCATTTGTAGAACTTTGAGGCAGTTCTGTTTAAAATATTCTGTGTTCTCATTTTTCACCCAATCCGACAACCACAATGTTAAAGTATCTATGATAATGTATGCATCTGTGTATGTATCTGTCTGTCTGTCTGTCTGTCTGTCTGTCTGTCTGTCTGTCTGTCTGTCTGTCTGTCTGTCTGTCTGTGTCTGTCTGTCTAATGTTGGTGCTTCTCCTCATTGACTTGTGCCGTTTCCAAAAGGATCTGCAGGACAGGTCATGTTGAACTGTCAATCATCAGAACACTTTTGTAGTTTGTACTGACTTCTGGCAAGCTTCTGACTTTGAGCGAACTGTGCCCCTCAAACAACACCAGTGACCGGATATTATTACTGTAACCTACAGTACGGGTGTCTCACACACATTGATACATTTTCCAATTTTACCTGTTACAGATCTACCATTACATTACAAATCTACCTTTACATTATAAATCTACCTTTACTGATCCATGTTTTTATACACATTTAAACATGTGCCGCAGTATACCTGCATGTAATCATGACCATGACATAGGCTACCATAAAAATACAAATAAAACAGTTTCATCTGGGACATCCCCATCAAGCAGAGCTAGAGCCTCCACAGCTTTAAGAGGAACGTTAGGAAGGGGCTCATGGATAGAGTAGAAGAAAAGCCCCCTTGAAATAGCATAGGATTCTAACGGTTATAATCTAATGTGTGATGTTCAGGTTTAGTTTTCTACCTTTTAAATTGATGTGGTGTCAATGTACTGTAATGTAGTGTTGATGTGTCTTAACAGCTCCAGGACCATGACGGAAATAAGTGTTTACTCATGTTATCCTTTGGATTCTTGTTGGGTCTTAATCCATCAATCAATTAATTAATTAATTAATTCATTCACACCCAGTCTCCCTGACCTAGTTACAGGTTATCTACGTGATGTCTCCACAATGGCTGCTCGACACCGAGGACGAGGCAACAACTCACAAAATCCCACACAGAACACTAGTATCACAAATATAACAAATGTAGGCCTGCAAGCAAACAGCAACCCTCTCCTCTTTTGCACATGGAACACTAGCCTCGCGTCACCAGTCTCTCCTCGGGGAGAAGAGCCTGGTGTCTATTTACTTCACTGCCTTAAGCCCCGCCCCTTCTTCCGGCTCGAGCCTGTAGAGCCCGCCTCCTACTTCCGCTTGCTTTATTTAAATCGATGGAAGAAAACATGATACATACCTGAAGAAATATTTCAAGAAGTCATGGAAGAATTGTGCCGGATACATAATATCACACATTTGAAGCCACTGCAGCGTCCGAAATTATAGATACAACAACTGGTCTTCTTCTGGTCCAGACCAGAAGATTATGCGACGCGTCATCCTAGGCGCTTCCGCTCTAGACCGGCGAAACAACGGCGAAAGAGACCGGCCCCAGACTAGAGCTGTGTTCGGAATCGCTCCCTATTCACTATATAGTGCACTATATAGGGCGTCAGCCATTTTGTTTGTAGTGTCCGAATTCTCCACGGAATTTTCGTTCCCTATATAGTCCACTATTTATTACCCACAATTCACCTTGATTTGCAGGGACCAGTGCATGTACCCTACATTTTCTCCGTTCCCTAGGTAGTGGTGAACCCCATATAGGGAATAGGGAGTGAGGGAACGAGGGAGCGATTCCGAACACAGCTTAGAACAACACCGAATATAGAGGTGGCTGGTCTTCCTCTGATTGGACCACAAGGCAAGGGGGGTGATTGGACACAGATGGAACTGATGATTGGTTGATTGACTGGACACAACGAGCACAACGCCGAAAAAGACAAGACGAGCAGAACAGAGAACAGAGACATAGGAGGCCGTAACTCAGATATCATTGTTTTACAAACATGAACAAGATGAGCTCTTGACCAGATTTGTTTTGATGTTGGTGAAGAATATCATGTCCCAATGCAGATAAGCTTGCTGTGGAGAGGTGTGTAGGAACATGTAGATGACATAGTCACTGTCATTGAGCACTGATTCGCTGATCCACGTGACAAACACTCTGCCTCGAGGTGTGTGCGTGTATTTTGCATGCGGTGTGTGTGGCACGTGGAGAGTGTCTAAGTGTGTGTGTGTTTGCCGAGTGTATACAGTATGCGTTAGAGTTATCCAAGTGAATGTTTTCAAACCAAATATCCATTCCTCTTCTTTCCCCAACTCAGTATACCTTTCTCCCACGAATACTCTCCCACAAATACGCCCACATATCAATGTCATACCTTTGTAATGAGTACAGTAGCCCTTCGGCTCTGGCAACATCACCTCCAGTTATCTTCACTATCACCCAGGGGAGTGTCATATCAGCCAGGAGGTGTAGGAGAACAGCCTCTCTCCATCCGTTTCTGGTTACCGCTACAGTAACCCAATAGCATATGTTTGGCATGTCCATGCACAGCCACAGCGTTGCTCTCTAGTAACCAGTGGAATGCCAAACAACCTGTTTGCTTGACAAAACGAGTCTGTATGAAGTCTGCAGCGTTATTAGTGTGGAAGTATTCTATCATCTGTAAATGCCCGACTAACTACAGTATCAACATTCAACTGTCCACTAAAGCTCTCTGGTTGTGCAGCACCGAAGGTAGAATTCATAATGTATTGAGATTGTAGATCATACAGTGCAGCCTACTGTAGAAGACCCTCAGAACATGAGAGGGGTCTGGTGACCACCAGGTGGCGCTCTACTGTCATGGCCAGTGGCTCTACAAGTCAGAGCATTTATCACCGCCTTCAAAAAGTCCCTGCCATCCACAATAATTCCATTGTTGTACGGTACTGCACTTACTACATTACATTACAATTATTTAGCAAACACTTTTATCCGAAGCACTTATATTACAAGAATTGCATTTAACGTATGAATTCAGTGGACTACTACTTACCAGCACTCACATTGTTTATCTCCTTTCGAAAGAAGTGACTAAGAGCATGGTCTAGTATATCGAGAGTAGTTTATTGCATTACAGTATGTGTGCATTTACCTGTGTGTGTGTGTGTGTGTGTGTGTGTGTGTGTGTGTGTGTGTGTTTGCACGTGTGTGAGAGAGAGAGAGAGAGCGCCAGAGAGAGAGAGAGACAAAAAGAGACACACCCCGACAATTCACGTCACAGAATGTCCTTGGTCATCAGCTGTACTGTTAACAAACTCCTACTTGGAGGCCATTGAACATGAGATATCGTATCCTGTTTATGACATATTTTAGTCTGAGACATCGGATAGTAGAGGTTGATGCTCCCTGATTTTAAACCACTGTTATGTTGTGGTTCTCGGTTAGCTCAACATGGTTTACAACATCACTTCCTACTTTCATCATTTCATTTCCTACTTTAACTTCTGCGCACACACTTTAGAAACTGCAACAGTTTGACTGAACCACACGAGGATGTTAACTTTTCAGTTGAAATGTAGTAAAGACGTTTTTTTCAACCTGCCTTCCAGATGCTGAGTAGTTACCATGGTTACCGCTCGTCTCACGTAAGCCTACTGCTAGGCAATGAGAGAGAGAGGAAGTGATGCTGTCAATGACGCCACTCAGTGATGTCACTGACGGATTGGGACACTGGCTGTTGCTCTGTGACTGTATGCTGACGGGGAGGATCAGACTGTTCCTCAAAATGCTGTTTTCTATTAGATATTCTATTAGATTAGATACTAGGCTATATGTAAATCACCCCTGACCTTTCTGTGCCTTGGTGATTTAACGCAGTCAGTTGCAGTCAGAACCCAGTCAGTTGGTACCCAGTCAGAACCCAGCCAGCTGGTACCCAGTCAGAACCCAGATAGCTGGTACCCAGTCAGAACCCAGATAACTGGTATCCAGTCAGAACTCAGCTAGTTTGTACCCAGTCAGAACCCAGATAGCTGGTACCCAGTCAGAACCCAGATAGCAGGTACCCAGTCAGAACCCAGATAGCTGGTATCCAGTCAGAACTCAGCTAGTTTGTACCCAGTCAGAACCCAGATAGCAGGTACCCAGTCAGAACCCAGATAGCTGGTACCCAGTCAGAACCTAGATAGCAGGTATCCAGTCAGAACCTAGATAGCAGGTACCCAGTCAGAGCCCATCCCAGCCGCATCGAAGTGGACGGACTTGGTTCCGCCTGGCTGTTCCCACACACAGCCTGGAGCTTTCAGAGGAGCTGCAGGGACTAAGTATGGGCTCAGCAGGGGACTAATGTAGCTGTCGAAAAGAAAACAGAGTGAAACAGGTAAACAGGATGTACAAGACAACTGAATTAATTTGTGCGTCTGCAGCTGATCTCTGCACATTTTAAGTGGCTCTTGTCACTTCCCAGGCCGCCATAGTAAATAAGAATCTGTTCTTAATGACATGCCTGACGGAATGAAGATTTTTAAAAAAGGGGGAAAAGGTGAGGGGGGGGGGGGGGTGCAGCAGGGTGCACGGAGACCGACACAGAACACAAATTCATGTTGACTTTTTAGTTTAAATGTCATGGAGCCAGTGTGTCACTGTACCCTGACCAGATGGGATGCGAGATCTGGATGGTCTCATGAGGGTAGTGTCACTGTAACCAATTTCATTTTTTTTCACCCTGCTCACACACAACACAAATTCATGTTTGTTTGCAAAGCGGGAAGTACCACTTGCGTATTCAGTGCCACTGGGTACAAATGGGTGCATCTGTGGTTGGCGGTGTGACTAACCTAAAATCTAAAAGGGTCGTTTCCTGTCATCGGGTCTGTCGCACTGGTTTTTCTGAGAATTAAGTTGTCACATTGTGCCACTACCTCTAACTGTCATTGCATCTTATGATAAAAACACAGCAAAGGACATCCAATGTCCAGATTATCTTATATACTGTACTATGCTGGAACAGATCTTCGATGTTGCAAACATCTGTTTACTTAAGGGCTAGAGTCACGAGTCAATCTCTCAAAAGGCTGGCATCGAAAAACTACTGTAGGGCTGGCCTCCTTGGAGGTACCGACTCCCTAATAGGGCAGTTCATCTATCTTTAAACAGGGATATCAGGTCAAGGTCAAGGTCAACTTTATTTAGAAAGCACGTTTAAAATCAACCGAAGTTGCACCAAAGTGCTGTACAATATATAAAATAAACTAAAACAAAAAAAACAGAATAAAGTGCACATAATCACAGAACAATAAAAGGACAGGACACAAAACCGGACAAGGGATGTACTGTAGGCTATCAGGCCTCAGAAGCCAGTGAAAACAAGTGCGTTTTAAGCTGAGACTTAAAGAGCCCTAGGTTCTGTGCGTGTCTAATCAGGGCAGCACAAGACGTGGGTGGTTGGGGGTCTGTCACATGGTATACCTGGCAATCCAACACCAGCAACTGCCTACTCCTGGCTGCGAGTTTGGCTTTTCATTGGCTAATGTAACGTACAGTATTTCACAGTGGTCAAAAATTGTTTCTGCTGTAAAAAGCCTTGTGCTTTCAAATTTGAGAAACAAATTTAGTCTGCGTCTTAAGACGACGGCGTGACTAGATTAGTGTATTTTCTATTTCGGGTGTAGCTATTGTAGCTGCTGACACATGAGAAGGGCGGTTTACCTCGCCCCTGTGTCAAACAGTGATGTCATGTAACATCCTCCTCCCTGATGGCGTAAGTCATTATCTGTTGCAATATGGTTTAGGTTGGGCTCCTCAGAGGTCATGAATCACAAATGAAGGCTTTTATATGAATAGGTTATCACCTAATGTGGCCTTCTGTGGTCTCAGTAGTGGCGGAGATGCAGTATCTGTGTGTGTGTGTGTGTGTGTGTGTGTGTGTGTGTGTGTGTGTGTGTGTGTGTGTCATCTGGTCTGACCGGTCCTACAGCATCGTTCTCCTATACACAGCCACTCACGAACTCATACTGTAATATGTCATATGTAAATAGCCAACATGCAAATCCCTCTGTGCCTCCGTCTCCCTCTGTCTCTCTCCCTCTGTCTCTCTCCCTCTGTCTCTCTCCCTCTGTCTCTCTCTAGTTCATAAGGAAGCATGAAACCACAACAGGAACTAACCTAATAGGACAGAGAGAAAACCACACAGCTCAAGGACAGAACATGTAAAATGGAGTTACTGCGAGGCTGGCTTTTCATTGGCTAATGTAATGTACAGTATGTCACAGTGGTCATTATGTTTGGATATTCTGCTCTCTTGGATGACTGTTGGTGCTCTGGGCCCCCTAGCCTGCTGTAAAAAGCCTTGGTTTTACTTTTGACAGTGCTTTAAAATTTGAGAAACAAATTTAGTCTGCGGTTAAAGGGTCAGTGTATGTTTTGTCAGTTCGATATTCTTTTAAAAAACGAAGAAGACGGCGTGACTAGAATAGCAGTGCATTTTCTATTATAACACAAACTACAACATGGATAATATGAGATAATTCAATTCTCTGTTCCTCTTCAAAAAAATGAAAATGGGGACACTCCAGCAGGTGTTGACCAAGGAGGGGCACACGCTGGACTTTTCCAAGTAAAACTACAGCAGAGGTTGTAGGCCTGGTGCGACCACAGTCGCTAGCTGTGTTTAGGTAAGTTAACGTTCGTGACCGTTAGCTTGTCATCTAACTGTTAGCTAGCTAACGTTAGCTAAACATTCTCTCTGGTTTGTATATGTCTCTGCTATGTAAATAACCTTACGTATGTATAGCTAGCTACATGTATCGCAGGCAAGGTAGGTTTTTCAGCTCATACCGTAGCGTCTTTATTCATAATGGAAGTATTATTTTGGGTGTTGTAGTATATGGATTAGCTAGCAAGCACCATGGATTGAACGCAAGAATTGATCATGAGAAAGAAAAAAAAGGGTAGTTGCACACGCTGTCTCCATATGCAGTTGAATGCAAGAATTAAGAATACATTTGAGTCTCTGATGGACCTACTAACACACAAAGTATGAAGTGAAACAACCAGGTCATTTTGTTGTGGTCAGCCGAAATGAAAACTTTAGAAAAAAAGCAAGCCGTTCAAATCTCCCTTGTGAAATTATGTCCTATCTCCTCCATCACCACCTGGTTCCATCCTCACCTCCTCCATCACCACCTGGTTCCATCCTCACCTCCTCTATCACCACCTGGTTCCATCCTCACCTCCTCCATCACCACCTGGTTCCATCCTCACCTTCTCCATCACCACCTGGTTCCATCCTCACCTTCTCCATCACCACCTGGTTCCATCCTCACCTCCTCCATCACCACCTGGTTCCATCCTCACCTCCTCTATCACCACCTGGTTCCATCCTCACCTCCTCCATCACTACCTGGTTCCATCCTCACCTCCTCTATCACCACCTGGTTCCATCCTCACCTCCTCCATCACCACCTGGTTCCATCCTCACCTCCTCCATCACCACCTGGTTCCATCCTCACCTTCTCCATCACCACCTGGTTCCATCCTCACCTTCTCCATCACCACCTGGTTCCATCCTCACCTCCTCCATCACCACCTGGTTCCATCCTCACCTCCTCTATCACCACCTGGTTCCATCCTCACCTCCTCCATCACTACCTGGTTCCATCCTCACCTCCTCCATCACTACCTGGTTCCATCCTCACCTCCTCCATCACCACCTGGTTCCATCCTCACCTTCTCCATCACCACCTGGTTCCATCCTCACCTTCTCCATCACCACCTGGTTCCATCCTCACCTCCTCCATCACCACCTGGTTCCATCCTCACCTCCTCCATCACCACCTGGTTCCATCCTCACCTCCTCTATCACCACCTGGTTCCATCACTACCTGGTTCCATCCTCACCTCCTCCATCACCACCTGGTTCCATCCTCACCTCCTCCATCACTACCTGGTTCCACCTGGTTCCATCCTCACCTCCTCCATCACCACCTGGTTCCATCCTCACCTTCTCCATCACCACCTGGTTCCCCACCGATACAGTCAAAGACAAGCCTAATTTGTGGCGTGTGATACGCTGGGCGGAGAGGGTGATTGGCTGCGCCCTGCCCTCTCTCCAGGCCCTGCATGATTCCAGGGCGGGCCAGAAAGATCATGGCCGTCCGTCCCCTCCATGGATGTATTAATAGAACTGGATAGGGTCACTCCATTCACTGACTGCTCGAAACAGAATGAATACCACCTATTAGCAAACAAAACATGTTCAGTCACAATTATACTGTTAAAACTAAGATGCCTGGATAAAAAAATATGTTTTCCAACGGATATATTTGACGAAAGTAGATTAATCAGCAAGCCGCTTTTCATCGCTAACTCTCTTACAAGAACGCGTCATTGATACCTTTGACTGCGTCAGTGACGCGTTTTTTTCAAAGATGGCGCGGTTCAATAGGGCTTCACTTTAGATTTCAATTCCTGGGGGCCTGGACCTGGTCCCCTCCCACCTGCTATGGCCTCTTCACACCGCTCCACTCTGGTCGTCAAAGACTAAAACTGTTCGACACAGGAACAGCTTTTTCCCCACGCCCACCAGCCTTATCAACATGGCTCCCCTCTGACTCTTTGCCCCGCCCCCTGCCATTCTTGAACTAAACTGACTACTGTACTGTTTTTGACAACTATTTTGTTTGCACTATGTTTATATCTCTGCACTTTACGAGTCCTGTCATGCACTGTCCTGTCCTTGCACTTGTCCATAGTTGTATTGTTGTGAGCACCATGGTGTCAGAAAAAAATCCTGTATATGTAAAGTTAATGTAAGTTAATTTAAATTGTATAATGTGAATTCATTCTGATTCTGTTTCTGATCTGAGCAGCCAGCTAGAGAACAGAACAGAACACATCAGCCAGCTAGAGAACAGAACAGAACACATCAGCCAGCTAGAGAACAGAACAGAACAGAACACATCAGCCAGATAGAGAACAGAACAGAACAGAACACATCAGCCAGATAGAGAACAGAACAGAACACATCAGCCAGATAGAGAACAGAACAGAACACATCAGCCAGATAGAGAACAGAACAGAACACATCAGCCAGATAGAGAACAGAACAGAACACATCAGTCAGATAGAGAACAGAACAGAACACATCAGCCAGATAGAGAACAGAACAGCCAGTTAGAGAACACATCAGCCATGGAACAGAACAGCCAGCTAGAGAACACATCAGCCAACTAGAGAACACATCAGCCAGTTAGAGAACACATCAGCCAACTAGAGAACACATCAGCCAGTTAGAGAACACATCAGCCAGTTAGAGAACACATCAGCCAACTAGAGAACAGAACAGCCAGTTAGAGAACAGAACAGCCAGTTAGAGAACAGAACAGCCAGCTAGAGAACACATCAGCCAGCTAGAGAACACATCAGCCAGCTAGAGAACACATCAGCCAGTTAGAGAACACATCCGCCAGTTAGAGAACAGAACAGCCAGTTAGAGAACACATCAGCCAGTTAGAGAACACATCAGCCAGCTAGAGAACACATCAGCCAGTTAGAGAACACATCAGCCAGCTAGAGAACACATCAGCCAGTTAGAGAACAGAACAGCCAACTAGAGAACAGAACAGCCAGTTAGAGAACACATCAGCCAGTTAGAGAACAGAACAGCCAGTTAGAGAACAGAACAGCCAGTTAGAGAACACATCAGCCAGCTAGAGAACACATCAGCCAGCTAGAGAACACATCAGCCAGCTAGAGAACACATCAGCCAGTTAGAGAACACATCAGCCAGTTAGAGAACACATCAGCCAGCTAGAGAACACATCAGCCAGCTAGAGAACACATCAGCCAACTAGAGAACACATCAGCCAGATAGAGAACACATCAGCCAACTAGAGAACACATCAGCCAGCTAGAGAACACATCAGCCAACTAGAGAACACATCAGCCAGCTAGAGAACACATCAGCCAACTAGAGAACAGAACAGCCAACTAGAGAACACATCAGCCAACTAGAGAACAGAACAGCCAGTTAGAGAACAGAACAGCCAGTTAGAGAACACATCAGCCATGGAACAGAACAGCCAGTTAGAGAACAGAACAGCCAGTTAGAGAACAGAACAGCCAGTTAGAGAACACATCAGCCAGATAGAGAACACATCAGCCAGTTAGAGAACACATCAGCCAGCTAGAGAACACATCAGCCAACTAGAGAACAGAACAGCCAGCTAGAGAACACATCAGCCAACTAGAGAACACATCAGCCAGCTAGAGAACAGCCTACCTGCCTACTGTCTGCTCCCGGCTGCCCTTGAGGGAAGGATGGCGGGATGGGTGAAGAGCCAAGAACAATTTAATCAGTGGACACTTCTGTTACTGTGTGTGTGTGTGTGTGTGTGTGTGTGTGTGTGTGCCTCCTCACCGTGTGCTGTGAAAAATCCACTGTATGACAAAAAAAATCATTGTTTTTTGTCTTTATTTTTCTATTTTTTGTCATTGTTTTTTGTCTTTATTATCAGGCGGTGATACACACATCACACTGTGTAGGGAGGCGGCAACGCCGAAACACACATGAAATGACTGGAGCGTCCGCCGATCAAATCCTTCACCTGTCCTGTCATCCTTCCCCCAAGGGCAGCCAGGAGCAAATGGGTGTGCGTGATCTGCTCAGTGCCAGTCTAATTACCCGGGATGGCGCTGCCTGCCAGGGTCTCTGGGATGGTTTAACGACATAATGATATCAGTCGAGCCCTGAGAGCGACTCACAGGGCTCACAGCCAAACAGGTGCAAGGTGAAGGTGTGGTCTCTGTATTTGTATTGTAGATATTTGCACTCTTGGACTGTGCTTTCTTGTGATACCACAACAAGTAGTGAAGGCTACAAAATAACACACACACACACACACACACACACACACACGCGCACTCATGCATATCTAGTATGCACACAGATGCACAGGAAGGGGGCATTCCATGAGTGGTTCAGTCTGACACTTGAAAGGGGATGTATGGCTGTTCAATCTACTGCCTCAGGCAAACCGCTGGCTCTTCTCTTCTGTGGAAAGTGAACCTTGACCTTTGAACCTCCACCCCAGCGATGTGACCTGACCTGCCCTCCTGCTGGTGTCACTGGCCATGCGCTCGCTGGGTTTCTGACGGAGCTATTCTATAGCCTTTGTGTATGTGTGTGTGTGTTGTGTGTGTATGTGTGTGATTGATAGAGAGAGCAAGAGAGAGAAAAAGAAAGTGAGAGGGGGAGAGAGAGAGAGAGAGAGAGAGAGAGAGAGAGAGAGAGAGAGAGAGTGCAGAGATACCTGTCTGGAGAAAGAGGGAGAGAGATGGAGAGAGAGAGAGAGAGAGAGGGTGCTCATAGTGCTCATAGTGCATACATTCCTGTGTAATTGCTGTACCAGGGCATGTCTCATCCTGTCTTACCCGTCTTAGTACAACCATGTTTTTGCAGGATTTAACTCTATAACACACACACACACACACACACACACACACACACACACACACACTGGGTGGCTGAGGAGTGGAGGGGGGTTATCTAGGGCAAGGGAAGAAGGATCTGTCAGGTATTGGGGGAAAAAGACTTCCGACTCAGAAATTGTCAAAGAGGAATACAGGTCCCTCACTCCATGACTCACAACAGCACATAGCTTACACCATCAAGACTGATTACCAACGTTCAGTTATTCCAAGAACAATCCGGAATAACTTTGTCCTGACAGCTGAGCTCAACAACTATGCATCTCCATACCAACTAACAGGAGAGCATTGGGGAGGACAGTATACAGAAACATTGCTTACAGCATAGCTAACCCCACCTTTTGATAACAACAACAACAACAACAGGGTTATCAACATGTTGAATGAGGTAATGCTATTCCAAATTGAGTAATGAACACCAAATATGGTCAATTTTATCTCAACATCCCCTCATCTCAACGTCTTACACAGAGCAGACAAGGACTGACATTTGCGTTGTAGTAGTTATGTTTTATACCCCAGATATCCTGATCCTCTGGGTGTAGTTGGTACTATACAGTACGTTAGATAGAGTCATTCAGGAGATGGCTCTTCCTGATTCTCTCCGTGCTAGTCATGCGTTTATCCCTGCGGTCCTGTTTGGTCTTTGAAGGAATGTGTGGTGTGTTTGTGTGTTTGGCTCTCAGAATTACACACTCTCTTTTTGTTTCTCTCTCTCTCTCTCTCACACACACGCACACACACATATTCACAGGCTAGAGTATGCACGCACACGCACAAATAAGCACGTACAACTCAAGTCTACTGTATGTGTGCTTTGTAAAAATAATCCCTTTACATTTTACTTGGGAACAGTGTCATTTTGAGCTTGTACCAGCAGGTTGTCAGACCTTTTAATCTGTGCCTACTACAAAAACAACCTTGAAAAGACAGATACACACACACACACACACACACACAGCAAGATTATAGGGTAAGAAAATGATAGCCCTGATCTGAAGAAAGGCAGGTCTATCTGTGAGACAGAAAACGTCAGAAAATGATTCTCCTCTCCACCTCCTCTCCTTCTCATCTCCTTCCCTTTCCTCTCCTCTCTCCTCATCTCCTTCTCATCTCCTTCCCTTTCCTCTCCTCTCTCCTCTCCACCTCCTCTCCTTCTCATCTCCTTCCCTTTCCTCTCCTCTCTCCTCTCCTTCTCATCTCCTTCCCTTTCCTTTCCTCTCCTCTCTCCTCTCCTTCTCATCTCCTTCCCTTTCCTCTCCTCTCTCCTCTCCTTCGCATCTCCTTCCCTTTCCTTTCCACCTCCTCTCCTTCTCATCTCCTTCCCTTTCCTCTCCTTCTCATCTCCTTCCCTTTCCTCTCCTCTCTCCTCTCCTTCTCATCTCCTTCCCTTTCCTCTCCTCTCTCCTCTCCTCATCTCCTCTCTCCTCTCCTGTCCCATACCCCCAGGCACTGCTCCATTCAGTGAAGCCTGAAAGCCGCCATTCATGACTTCACTACTACTACTCAGTGTTCAGGCTACACAATACTACTCACAGTGTTCAGGCTACAGTACTACTACTCACAGTGTTCAGGCTACAGTACTACTACTCACAGTGTTCAGGCTACACACTACTACTCACAGTGTTCAGGCTATACAGTACTACTACTCACAGTGTTCAGGCTACAGTACTACTACTACTCACAGTGTTCAGGCTACACACTACTACTCACAGTGTTCAGGCTACACACTACTACTCACAGTGTTCAGGCTACACTACTACTACTCACAGTGTTCAGGCCTCAGTGCTACTACTCACAGTGTTCAGGCCTCGGTACTACTACTCACAGTGTTCAGGCTACACTACTACTACTCACAGTGTTCAGGCCTCAGTGCTACTACTCACAGTGTTCAGGCCTCGGTACTACTACTCACAGTGTTCAGGCCTCAGTACTACTTCTCACAGTGTTCAGGCTACACACTAGTACTACTCACAGTGTTCAGGCTACACACTACTACTACTCACAGTGTTCAGGCTACACACTACTACTCACAGTGTTCAGGCTACACACTACTACTCACAGTGTTCAGGCCTCAGTACTACTACTACTACTCACAGTGTTCAGGCTACACTACTACTACTCACAGTGTTCAGGCTACACACTACTACTCACAGTGTTCAGGCTATACAGTACTACTACTCAGTGTTCAGGCTACACACTACTACTACTCACAGTGTTCAGGCTATACACTACTACTACTCACAGTGTTCAGGCCTCAGTACTACTACTCACAGTGTTCAGGCTACAGTACTACTACTTCTCACAGTGTTCAGGCTACACTACTACTACTCACAGTGTTCAGGCTACAGTACTACTACTCACAGTGTTCAGGCTACACACTACTACTACTCACAGTGTTCAGGCTACACACTACTACTCACAGTGTTCAGGCCTCAGTACTACTACTCACAGTGTTCAGGCTATACAGTACTACTACTCACAGTGTTCAGGCTACAGTACTACTCACAGTGTTCAGGCTACAGTACTACTACTCACAGTGTTCAGGCTACAGTATTACTACTCACAGTGTTCAGGCTATACAGTACTACTACTCACAGTGTTCAGGCTACACACTACTACTCAGTGTTCAGGCTACACTACTACTACTCACAGTGTTCAGGCTACACACTACTACTCAGTGTTCAGGCTACACTACTACTACTCACAGTGTTCAGGCTACACTACTACTACTCACAGTGTTCAGGCCTCAGTACTACTACTCACAGTGTTCAGGCTATACAGTACTACTACTCACAGTGTTCAGGCTACAGTACTACTCACAGTGTTCAGGCTACAGTACTACTACTCACAGTGTTCAGGCTACACACTACTACTACTCACAGTGTTCAGGCTATACAGTACTACTCACAGTGTTCAGGCTACACACTACTACTCACAGTGTTCAGGCTACACTACTACTACTCACAGTGTTCAGGCTACACACTACTACTACTCACAGTGTTCAGGCTACAGTACTACTACTCACAGTGTTCAGGCTACACACTACTACTCACAGTGTTCAGGCTACACACTACTACTACTCACAGTGTTCAGGCCTCAGTACTACTACTCACAGTGTTCAGGCTACACACTACTACTACTCACAGTGTTCAGGCTACACACTACTACTCACAGTGTTCAGGCTACAGTACTACTACTCACAGTGTTCAGGCTACAGTACTACTCAGTGTTCAGGCTACACTACTACTCACAGTGTTCAGGCTACAGTACTACTCACAGTGTTCAGGCTACAGTACTACTACTCACAGTGTTCAGGCTACAGTACTACTACTCACAGTGTTCAGGCTACAGTATTACGACTCACAGTGTTCAGGCTATACAGTACTACTACTCACAGTGTTCAGGCTACACACTACTACTACTACTCACAGTGTTCAGGCTACACACTAGTACTACTCACAGTGTTCAGGCTACAGTACTACTACTCACAGTGTTCAGGCTACACACTAGTACTCACAGTGTTCAGGCTATACAGTACTGCTCTCACAGTGTTCAGTCATGCGTGAGTCTGACTGGGAAACGAAATCAAACTCAAACAGAACCCGACCTCCTAGCCAGGATGCCCTAGAGGAAATTCACTAGAGCAAACGTACCGTGGTACAGATTTGAAAATAAATAAATGTTGACATGAAAGAATAGCAATATGTTTAAGAGTGCAATCCAACTACAGGAAACACTTTGCATCATGCTTCCCAAATGGTTGTCATGTAAATGTTGATCGCAAACATTTTCCATTTCCAAAGTGAATGAGTCATATTATCTTAACTCGGTGTCAAGATAATTGGTGTAAAAACCCCCCTATAAGTTTCTAGAGGATAAGATTTCTTCCACACCTTCTAATCTGACACAAAACACCAGGAAACCTGACACTACAGCGACAGACGGAGCACACCGGGTCTTAAGCTTGTGACAAACATGACAAACACCCTCGTAAATCTCTAGAATTGTTCCAACTTTATTGAATCGTATGTTTTTCACATTCAAGTAACAGTGTACAGTGTCACACACAGTCACAGTCATTGTTCTTCCAGCACCCGACCAATCTGAGCACTGAGAAACAGGAAGGGCTTTGTTGAGAATGTTGACTCCAAGCAAATAAACTTGAATGACCGGTCAGCTCCCTGTGGCTCCTGTAGGCTACCTTCTAACACCTGAGACCTTCGTCAGCTCACGCTGCAGTCATAGGCCTGGGCTTCAACACACAACAGTACTAGTTCAATGTTATAACAGCTCCTTATAAGGCCCCGGCATCAGTTCATCTGTCATGACTTTAAACAGGTTGTGTCACCGCAACCTTCTGGTTTTCAGAAGCAAACGTGAAGGTGACTGTGGTGACTGAAATAAAAAATCAGTCAGGGTGTGTGTGTGTGTGTGTGTGTGTGTGTGTGTGTGACGGTGTCTGGTCTCCCAGTGGAGTATCAGGTTCACCAGGGTCTGTATGGGAGGTTAGCCTGATAGCCAGAGACTTAGGAATGGAGTGTGGCTGGGAGGTGTTGGTGAGAGAAAGAGAGAGAGATGGGGGGGGGGCTATGTCAGGTTCAGGCAGGTTACAGGGGAGGAGGGAAAGGGGGAGGAGGGGTAAGATGGCACAGGGGGGGGGCAGATCAAAACCTGACTGTTATACATATAGTACATTCATAACTAGGTGTTAAGTATATTCACAACTAGATGTTTGAACCTTGGGACAATCTCCTGCAACAGTTGCCTTGCTCAGTGTTTTCACAGACAGAACGTGTCACAAGTCTACCGCCTGTACAGGCGCACACATGCACACATGCGCACACACACACACACACACACACACACACACACACACACACACACACACACAAACAAACACAACAACTCGCATAGTATCAGGTTCCACCTTGAGCACACAAACCTAAACCTGTAGATGCAGTCTGGTTCCCCCCCCAGGGCTCGGGGTGAGTTTCTAGGTGTCATGTTTTTTTCTCTCTCTCTTTAGCACCTCCTCTCCTACTACTCAGACCAAGGGAGTGGCGAGGGAGGAGGAGTCAGGAAGGAGTCGACACAAGATTTAAAAAAGGAACCGTTCGTCTTTATATTCCGTCATTCAAAACCTCAGTAACAGCAAGAGGGAGAGAGGGAGAGAGAGAACATGCGTGTGATTGGCTCCTGAGAAATACAAAGACCAGGATTGGCTAGGTGGAGATATGAACATTGACTTTGAAAACAAACAAGGGTGTTCCAGTAACAGTGTCAGAAGAATAAATAAAAATGAACAAAACAAAATAACGTGCGGGCCCTGTTCCAATATTTTATGAAAACATCCTTCCTTCCTTGGTGCCATTCCAGATTGTGATAGGAAGGGAGGATGGGAGGATTCCTTTTTAGAGTATTGAAACAGGGCCCTGATCACACAACAGCTGGGTGAGGAATCATACATGGTTATTGTGCTGTTATGCTCTCTCTGTAAACAATATGAACGTTTCTGAAAATATTCAAAGATAGACTAGCAAGAAAATCCCCAAACAAATCTCAAACTGTAAAAAACAAAAAGGTTCATTACAGTATACATTTACATAAAAGAATCTATCTTGTTATTTACAATAGGTTGGGGGCAGTTTAGCGCTTCCATTAGTACTCTGGTAAAAACAAGAATGTCATGTACTGTAGATAAGCCTTGTGTGTTGGTGTGTATGTTTTGGTGTGTGTGTGTGTGTGTGTGTGTATGTTTGTTTGTTGGGGTTTAAGGCAAGCGTTCTGGAATGTCCCATCTCTAGAATAGCTATGATCTTCATAATAAATACCTGTCTACCTGGAGCTCAGTGCATGTAATGGTCTAGGCTTACATCAAACACATCCTCAAGTATCAGTCACTCGTAGATCTTTACATCAGAACACAGAGAATAGGCATTTAGTCTCTAAGTGGAATACACAGGTAAAGATTTGTGTATGTTACTGTTAAACATTATTATTCTGAGTGAGTTTTAAGCGAAAGGCCATTCAAAATACATTTAAAATCTAAAGTAGAGAACAGCATCTTGGGAATATATGCAATACAAATGAAAACAAACCATGGCTATGAAATACCCAAATCTCCAAGGTACTGTAGATAGCTAAAACTGTTAAATCAACTACAGTCAAGGTGAGGGTAGAAAAATGTTAATGTATTTTGAACTACCCCTTTAAACATCGAAGGCCAAATTGGCTCAAATCAATACTAAAATTTCAAAACAAATATCCAACTGGAGACAAAGAATGTATCAGAAACCTGATGTCAGTAGAAGGCCTCCCTCCCAGACACAGACTTTCCCTCCAAAACCAGGGGAATATCACAGCCCACAAAAACCCATCCAGCACGTTGGATCTTGCAGTCTTGACATTAATCTTCACTCTCGCACATTTCTCGCTCTAGACAGATGTTTCGCTCCAGACCGAGAGAGAGAGAGAGAGAGAGAGAGAGAAAGCGAGAGAGAGAGAGAGAGAAAGAGAGAGAGAGAGAGAGAGAGAGAGAGAGAGAGAGAGAGAGAGAGAAAGCGAGAGGGAGGGAGGGAGAGAGACAGTCCGTCGGCTGAGGAACTTAACGACTCAAAACCACACCAGTCCCTCCAGGTCAGTGGTGAGGTCACTGGGAAGCGTGGTGAGGTCACTGCGGACGTCCGGTCTCCATGGCGGCGGTGTTACTGGGTGAGTGAGGACGCTGGTGGCTCTTGAGGAAGCCCGGTGTTTTAAAAAACGGACACGCTCAAACCCTCCTCGTGTTTCTCCAAGCGGAGGGCATCGGTGATGATGGGTGGGAGGGCATCTTCATCACCACCACCACCACCATCATCATCATCACCATGGCTCTAGTCCACAATGTCTCTCTTTGTGTCAGCAAGGACAAGATAAGTGGAAGTGATGACATTCCACTGTTTTAAAGAGAGGGGGGGTGGGGCACTGTGGTGTGTGTGTGTGTGTATGTGTGTGTGGTGTGTGTGTGTGTGTGTGTGTGTGCTTGTGTGAGGGTAGGGCATCCTTGGGATTTTTAAAAGCTGTTTACTTTGGCCGATGTGATGAGTATTGGGGGTTGGGGAGGATGAGGAGCAGGAAGTCCAGATCCAGGGTCTAATCCAAGCCCAGGGAACAGGTGCAGGAACACCCCTATTTAGAGACAAGATGGTCCGGTCTGCGACACTCTGGACTTGAGGAGAGGGAGTTGGACTGGTCCTGGAGGGTGGGTGGTTGGAAGGCTTGGCAGTGATGGGCCAGTTCAGCTGGACCTGGTGGAGGCTAGCATCTCATTGGTCCTCCCAGCTGCAGAGGTGGATCTTGGGTAATAAAATGGCTGGTTCTTTGGGTTGATAGCTCCTTTAGGAGGAAGCATAAAAAAGGACATAAGGTACAGAGATACAATACCTATGATGCCTGCAACCAACAAATCTGTATCATCATCATCATCTTCACATCCCTCACCTGAAGGTCTGTGTGTGTGCAGCGCATAGCCCACTGGCTTTTATTCATGTCAAACATCTAAAATGCAGAGTTTCTAACTGTTAGGACCGGTGCCCTTTGCCTTAGAGAGCCGTGTGGGGGGAGGGGGAGGGGCCAGTCTGTCTCAGCTACTGTATGCCAGGCTGATAGGCTCTGCCTGGCCCCGTCTCCACGGAAACCAACACTCTTATCTCCCAGATTACAGCCTTTCAGTTTCAGGTCAAACGGTAGGAAGGGGGCCACACACACGCGCGCGTATACACATACACACGCGTACACCGAGGCACAAACACTTACACACACACACACACACAAAGTCACACACACACAGAGGCCCCAGCCTCAGATCGCTGGGATATCGTCGAGAGAAATTACATCAACAATGAAATTTGTCCGACGCCCGTGGAGGAGACAACCTTGACAAGCGGCGTTACAAGACCGCCCCGCCTGTCTGACTGACTCGACGTCCTGGCAACGCAGCGCTTACTCACACAGATAACAAGGAGCAGGCCAGGGTCACATCGAAACTGGAGAACGGGGCTTGAGTGAGCTTGACTGGCGAAACGGAAGAGAGCCTGGGTACCTCTGACACGCTGGGCTGGTCGAACCCAACCAGACTGTAATCTGAAAGGGTTGTCCGATACAACTTTCTAAAGGTCTGATATTGTGTTAGCAAAGTT
>NC_140254.1:18821167-18831167 GCF_949987555.1 Borostomias antarcticus | reverse complement strand
CAGGTGACCTGGAATCTCTCTCTCTCTCGCTCCTGTAGATGACCTCCGGTTTTTATTCCCCTCTGCCCAGCCTGACCACGGAGCCGTTGTCACGGAAACACCCTCAGCCAGCACGAGAGGAAACCCGCCATGTTGTTGTTCTGATGTATAACAGGAAGTGATGTCATACTCACAGTTCACCAGCACCTTGTGACTGGCGGAGTCGGTGCTGACCTCGTTGGTCAGTACACACTTGTATTCTCCGATGTCCTCCTTCTGCACCGGATTGATCGCCACGACGCTCTTGTCCGCGGATATGGTCACCCTGTTGCTAGGAGACAGAGGCTTGCCGTCCTTCATCCAGGCACGGGTGGTTACCGTGCCGGCCGTTGCCGAGCAGCTGAGATTGGCCGCGCTCTTGCCGGCGATGAGGCTGGCAGTGGGGCCTGTGATCTTAGGGCCGGAGATGGCCTCTACAAACACACACACACACACACACACACACACACACACACACACATGCACAGGAAGGGAGTTGTGAGACTAGGGCTGGGTTTAAAAAAACGATTAATCGATTCTGAATCGATTCTGAATCAAATGATTCAGAATCGATTCATGAATCCCAAAATCGATCTTTTATTTAATGAATGAATGAATAAATGAAGGAATGAATAGTTCATTAATTCATTCATTAATTCATTCAATGATTCATTCATTCATTCATTTTTGGAAATCAGTATCGATACCCAGCCCTAGTATTGATGTGTTGCATAACTTGGCAGTCATGTAATTTAGGTTACAGCAAAAAAAAAAACAGGTTTTAGTAACACTAACCGAATCAATATTGAATCGAATCGAATCGAATCGTGATAATCGATTCTAAACCTTGTGAATCGGAATCGAATCGATTCTTGAAATTCGAATCGATACCCAGCCCTATGTGAGACTGACACAAACCTGAAGATGAGATACGCTGACTAACTGCATTGTCTTCCAATGGTGACTCACAGCTGCAACCCAACAAGTAAGCATAGTTTGTCCACTACCGTGCAGATGTCTTGCTTAAAGGCAAACATTCTCAAAGGAAAAACACTGTTTCCACATCCGAAGCCAGTCATTGATGTGGAATGTGTGTCGGGTGTGATTCATTGGAAAATAATTGATAAGACATTCAGCTAACCAGTCACTATAACTTGCCACACACACGAGCTGGCATTCACAGAATAGTTCACATGTCTGCAGATACTGTAGAGAGACTAGAATTACCATTCCATCCTACCCCCAGTCTCTCTCTCTCTCTCTCTCTCTCACTCTCTCACTCTCTCTCTCTGTCTCTCTGTCTCTCTCTCTCTCTCTCTCTATTCGAAGAAAACAACAACTAGCAACAAACTCTGAGGACTTCAGGCATTTTGTAAGACTAATCCCCTGACCAAGCAGGTTTGATTGAGGAGTCACAAAATGTCCGCCAGTCTCCTCAGATGTAAACAGAGTTTCTGCTTCAGGTGATTTATTGAAAAGCCACAGAGCGACGGAGGCAGGCGTTGCGCCTTTGTACTTGCGGAACACACCCGCATCTCACCGGGAGGGAAAGTACAGAGCTGCCAGGCTAGTCACGAGGTCACCTGGGTTTACGACTGCTACCGCAGACCTCGGAGGAAAGCTACTCATTATGTAACAGATGTGGTCAGGGAACCTTTAGCCCACTTTTGGGCAATCTCCTCCTCAAACCCCCCGTTTAGGCCTTAGCTTAGTGAGTTATGTCTTTCATGCGCGAGACGTAAGTTCAAATCCTGACTTTGGGCTCATATTGTACAGGACCTTTGTACCTAGAGGGCAAGAAACAGGTTTTTCTATCTGCCTGTTCTAGGTATCCCCTTTGCATGATAAATGATAAAATATATTTCATTTACACAGGCTTGTGTGACTGGAGGCAGATTCTTTATCGTATTGAAACTGAATTCAGGTGAAGGGAAACGTCTTTTTTTTAGGTGTGCAAATGACTTATGCGTTAATCTATAGGCAGTGGCTGCTCTACACTATACTGAGATGTGTTCATAATTAACAAGAGTTTAAAAGGTTTGATGAAAGCCTCAGGACACTGTGACATGTAGCACCTGAATCACTCTATGAATGACTAGGAACTAGGGCTGGGTATCGAGTCGAATCCGATTCACAAGGTTGAGAATCGATTATCACAATTCGATTCAATATCGATTCGGTTAGTGTTACTAAAACCTTTTTTTTTTTTTTTTAGCTGTAACCTTAATTACATGACTGCCAAGTTATGCAACACATCAATACTAGGGCTAGGTATTGATTTCCAAAAAATAATGAATGAATGAATCATTGAATGAATTAATGAACTATTCATTCCTTCATTTATTCATTCATTAAATAAAAGATCGATTTTGGGATTCATGAATCGATTCTGAATCATTTGATTCAGAATCGATGAATCGATTTTTTAAACCCAGCCCTACTATGAACTAATACCTAATAATAATAATTATAATAGTGGGTCAGATTATCTAGTGTATATAACATCACCATGTAAATGCAGATGACAATATATCTCACCCTCAGGATTATGTAATGTAACTATAGATGGTACATAACACACCCATGCTGGTATCTTGTCTTTATACTGTATGGATTTGTACTTCTTGTGTAACTTGTAAATTGTATATTTGTAGTTACTGTATCTGTACTGAGCACATTACAGCAGCAACATTTCATTGTGACTGTGCACTGTACATTACATGTGATGAATAAAGAATCTGAATTTGAAATCTGAAACATCTTGTAATTGTGTGACATGCACACGCCTGACAGCTGTAACTGTCACTTGAACAGCTCAACCCGTTTCATACAACACAGAGGTTTGTGAACTCTCTCCATAACACCGTGCAGTAACTGAACCATCACAGAAACGCTCTCGCTGTGCCAACAATGAAGAAACTGCCTCAAATTCTTAGAATTTCCTTTCCTGTGGGAAAAATGAGCTAAACAGGCTGAAGAAGCTCAGTGGCCTAGTGGTAGAGTGTCCGCCCAGAGACTGGGAGGTTGTGGGTTCGATCCCCGGCCGAGTCATACCAAAGACTATAAAAATGGGACCTATTGCCTCTCTGCTTGGCACTCAGCATCAAGGGTTGGAATTGGGGGGCTACATCACCAAATGATTCCCGAGCGCGGCACCGCTGCTGCTCACCGCTCCCCCAGGGGACGGGTCAAATGCGGAGAACAAATTTCACACACTCAGGTGTGTGACGATCAGTGGAACTTAGTCTTAGATGCACCCGACTCACCTACGACGGAGAACGTGACCGGCGGAGCGGCGATGTAGCGCATGGTCTTGGCGTTGGAGGCCATGCAGCTGAAGTTCCCCGCCTGCTTCTCCGTCACGCTGACTAGAACCAGCGTGGGGCCTGTCTCCGCCCTCGCCACGCCGTTGTGGATCCACTGTAGCTTGGCCGCCGGGCTGGACTGCGCCTTGCAGGTCAGCGTGACGTTGGAACCCTTGCGGACGCTGCTGCCGGTGGGCGTGCGCGTCATGGCGATGTTCTCAGGCCCGTCTGCAGGTAGGCGATGAAGAGTTTTTTATTTAGCCGAGTCACTGCTCGCTTTTCACAAGAGACCCAACACACACCTCTTTGGGCTTTCTCCTCTACTGACCTCTCCACCTTGTAACTAAACCGCACCACGCTTTCCCAAAGTCACCCAATGTTACAACATTTGGTACTGTATGTATACTGTAGGGCTGCACAATTAATCGTGAATTAATCGAAATCGCGATTATAACCTCCGCGATTAACTAATCGCAAAAGGCCGCAATTAATATGATTAATAATTTTGCTTTGAATTGAGTGTGCTAGGACTACACGGACGAATCACAGGCGCTTATGCTGTCTGACCAATCACATGCGTTCCCGCTGAGTGCGCTGTGCGCAGCAATTTCAAGACAGATAGCAGTAGGGCAAGACAAGTGTCACAAGAGTACCCGCAGCTGTGAGTAGTGAAAAAATGAGCGAAAACAAGGTCAGTGAGTTAGTAGCAAAAAAGGGATCAACGTCCGTGATTTGGCAGCATTTTGGTTATTATATATTAATATTATATATTAAATATTAATCGCAATTATTAATCGCAATTACCATTTTGAAGCAAATAATCGCAATTATTATGTTTTGTCATAATCGTGCAGCCCTAGTATACTGTAAATATATATTTTTCTACTTCTCTTTCCCTAGGACTGGGATTGCTAGCGTCACTGGTGACAGCAGTTCAAAGACCCCGCCCTGCCCTTGGGTGTTATGGAGAAAAATGTGTCTTATCGCAACCCGTACTTCCTGTAACCTGCTCCTCCCTGAAGCGACAGTCTGATTGGACGACCGAGCAGGAGCAGTCAGCTGTGCTCAACTCTGACGGCATAACACGACTTTATCACAACCCTTATAACACAGTTGTAAACATCTACAGGTACGAGATTTAGACAAGGCGAAGTGAGACGGCGGATCTCGTTGTGATTAACTAAAGGTCACATGAGATGGAAAGAGAACCAAGGAATAGGTCAGTGGAACTCTGTTACTGTAGGTTACAGTACTGTATCTGTGCTCTCACACTTTCCCAAATGCCTCATGTGGAGACTTGCTGACCACTTCCTCATTGTGTACACAGTGAATTCAGTTGAGGCGTAGAGGCTGTGGTTGGGGGAGGGGCCTGTCTGACACAAAGTTTCACCACTGGGTGAGAAGGACAGTCCTATTAGCTCACTGGTGGCTGTGGGTGTTTGCTGGAACTGGGAATGGCGGTTAATCATAGTTCAGTGACCTGTCAAACCAGTAAAGGCGTGAGAGGATGTGAGTATAGATTAACGCACGCACACACACACACACACACACACACACGCCTTTCTACATACACAAAGACACAGACACACACAGGCGGACACCACCCACTTTACACACACACCTATACAAGCACACACACACACACACACACACACACACACACACACACCCACCCACGCCCCACATAGTCTACTGTAGAACACCACTCACAGCTGACGGTGAGGTTAAAGGGCGCGCTCTTCTCCTCCTCCAGGTCGTTGGCGGCGATGCAGTAGATGGGTCCCGCCAGGTCGCCCCTCAGGACGCCAGCCACCGTCACGCTCTTGCTGTCGGCGCCCAGGGTCACGTGCTTCCCATCAGCCACCAGGGCGGCGGAGCCGTTCAGCCAGCTGTACCTCAGGAAGGAGCCTTTAGCCGAGCAGCTCAGGACAACGGTGCTGTTGATCTCCACTGCCTCGGCCATGTTGGGCGTGATGATCACGTTAGACACAGGCTCTGGGGGGGGAGGGGTTATGGAGGGAGGAAGAGGGTGATTGGATAGGAAGATTTGGTTTATAACAATGACACATCCCAGGTAAAGTCTGGACAGTGGGAAAGCGAAAACTCAACGGTGAATACTGAATCCTTCAGGAGATGAGATCACTTAGTCACTGCTTATGATCAAATCAATCAATCAAAGATTTATTTTTATAGCGCATTTCATACCCAGAGGCAACACAATGCGCTTTACAGAGAACAAGGGAGGTGGGCATACGACCCACTCTCTACATATTCCAGAGGGAAGCAAAAAAACAGTATCATCCAGGGGCCAGATAAGTGAGCTGTAAAAATTCTTCCCTGACCCCTCTCAACAAGGCGATCGAGCAAGCTCCTGGAGTATGCTTGTCTACCGGCTAAGAACATTTATAAAGCAATACATTACATTAAATTACATTTCAGAGTAAGAGAGGCTAAAAAAGCATCATAGGAGAGACATGGCAAATACTGGTGTGTGTTTGCTATGACCCAGGCCTAAAGCCGGAAGTGCAACACAGATATTAAAACAGGCAACCTGGAGCAAGCTCCTGGAATATATTTGTCTAACGGCTAATAACATTTATAGAGCAATAAATTACATTAAATTACATTTTCAGAGCAAGAAAGGCTAAGAGCATCAGGTCCAGGCCTAAGCCGGATGTGGACTGATGTGTGTCTGTGTGTACGTGTGTTAACTAAATACTACGACAGTAGAAAAAGCCAAAACTGGCCTACTAACTATACATTGTAACCCCCTGGATGAGAGAGAAGTTAAAAGTAAAATTGCCTTTAGGGGTCAAAAAAGCATAATAACCCAGCATCGAGGCAGTGACGTCAACGTATTCTATTTCCGTATCTGCCCTGATAAAGGGAGAATTCTCTCGGCCTCAGAGCCACGCCCTAAACCCTTCCCTCGCACCTCTGGCCGCATGCTCCAGCTACACGCTTCCACCATGAAATTCACTTTTTTCTATATTATATTTACTGTTACAGGGGCTGAATCTGCGACTTTGAAACAGGTGAAGGTATGTTAACTTCGATTTAGGCTATATGGAATCGGCGCAATAAAACACCATCCATATGCTTGGGCGCGTAATATTCAGCTCATTACGCATCAATAGTTGGAGGGTAGGCTACTCACCTAAAACTCTCAGAGACGTTTCACCCAGCTTTGAAAGTCCCGAACTAGTAGTGATCAGGTTCACCGTATAGTCCCCGCTGTCCTGCGCGGTCAAAGGCCCGATCTTCAACTCGCCAGTGGATATATTTAATGCCACTCGTCCTGTGTACCTTGGGCCAACAGTGATTCCATTAGGAACAGACGTGACCACTGGCACGGGTACGAGATCTTTCCCGTCTTTGAAAGACCAGTTAATGATGAAATCTCCAGGTTTAATGTTCGTCTTGAACGTGGCGTTCTTCCCCAGGACCCCGTCCACCGGGCCGGGGGGCAGCGCGTCCAGCCCGAAGCTGCATCCTGAAACAAACCGGTTTGGGTGCAGGTGTTACTCAACATGTCCTTCCAGTGAAGATCCCAGCTTGGCTACTCATATTTACGCAGGAACATTCAATATTTGTTGAGAATTGTTTCTAAAAGATAACTTTCTAGAACTAGAAATAACAATTTAGACACTAAACATTGTTCATGGGGGATAAATTGTGAATTTTCAGATAGGCCTACATTCATTGAAGCTCACTGCGATGAAAGGACCCCAACCACAAAAAATATGAATAGTTGCCTAGTTTACTGTCCTAATTATGAAACACAAGCACGCCAGATATTATTTTATCTCCCTCGCAATGTGATAAAGCAATTATTATTACAGTCATTCATCTTACCGAAAGTTGACAGCAAAAATACAAGCGACCTCAAATTCAAGAAATCCATGTCAGCGGTTTCAAGTCCTTCCAAAGACAGGAGGGCGATGCGCGTTACCTTGCTTTTGCTTGCTGAATGACACACCCAGCCCAAGGTGACCACCGGGGAACACGCCTCTTCCACTCTGGATCTGGAGGCTACAGTTTACGCAATGATCTGCAATAGCACCATTGTTTTTGGAAATTAAATAATCTCTTTGTAAATACAGAATGTTATGTGAAGTTAATCAAACAATACTTATTTCCCAATAATTGTACTGAAACTTTACCACAAATAAACTTTCTAATTAAGTAACGGGGTAGATGACCCCCTCCCCCCAAAAAAGCAAAACTCAGTCTTTGTGTAGACTTTTTGTACTTTTGAGGGAAATTAGTTTCTATTCACCCCATAGCAGTTCATTCTTTACATTTTGGGGGGAAATTATACTCAAAATTCGCTGTAAAACGCTGAACAGGACAACTGGGAAAAGTAACCAGGAGTAGAACACTAGGCGTTGCACTCACTATTTAACTTGACAGTGCTGCCACCCAGTGGACATATTGGGAACGGCCTTTTGATTTAAAAATTGGGTCCTCCAATTACTTTGTGCAATATTCCTGTTCTAAAACATGGAAAAGGTAGTTGTCTAGAGGTAAGAGGACACCAGGTAACACGCTTGGTTCTTTGAGTCTGCATCATATCAAACATGCATCTGTAATGTCCTGTATTTCCTTTGTTCAACTTGCTCTACTTGTTCAAGTCTTTCCATTTCATCATCTCACATTATAACAATGACCTCACAGACTAGGGTATGAACACAAAATACACAAACATCAACACAAACAGTGCTTTATGTATTGTTTTTTTTTATTCCAAATACCTTTGTATGTCGATATATTTAACATAAGAGGGTGTTGCCCCTCCTACAATACCCCACACCTCAATAGCAATAATAAGAACAATATAATCATCAGAATAATATCCATTTGTCTTTTTCTTAATAATCCATTTAGCACTGGTATAGAAATCTGAAGAAGAATTACAAAGAAAAAAAGAGAAAAAAATAAAATATGATAAAATGCAATTTATTCTCTCCAAACACACACACACACACACACACACACACACACACACAAACACAGACAGACACACACACACACACACACCATAGATCACACTGATCATTATGGTCACATGACTGCCCCACTCACCATCCTCTCCAATCACAGCCCTCGCTCAGATATTCTTTGTTTTATTCTGTGGCTCTGAAAACAATCCTTCACTCATACCCATTGTAATATTAATGTAATATTATGAATTGTCTGGGTGTACATACTATGTCAGCATATGATTGTTCTGGGACAGGTTCACCTGTGATGACCTCTGCCCTTTCATCCTGGGCCTGTGATTGGTTAATAAAAAAAAGACTGACCAAGGAACCCACAGGGGAAGAGAGATGAGAAAAAAGAAAGAGAAAGAAAGAGACAGACAGACAGACAGACAGACAGACAGACAGAGAGACAGACAGACAGACAGACAGACAGACAGACAGAGAGACAGCCAGACAGACAGACAGACAGACAGACAGGTAGAAAATAAATGTAAGGTTTAAAGAGAGAGGAGGTCGATGGACACAAATACTTTTTTTTTTTAACTTCTCTGTTTTTACCCAGAATCCACCTGTTCTCTCTGGAGGAAATGATCCACACTTTGATGGGAACCTGCATCACTCAGTAAGCAGTGAGCACCAGAGTGTATCTGTACGGTTGTGTGTGTGTGTGTGTGTGTGTGTTGTGTGCACACGCGTACCGTATGTGTGTTCATTTTTGTCTGAATGTATACGTATATGTGTGTGTGTGTGTGTGTGTGTGTGTGTGTGTGTATAAGAGAGAGAGAGTTTTAAAGAACCTCTCCAGGACTTGTGAGATATCTCAGATCCTCCAATCAGATGAGTGCACCACAATACCAACATGGCGTTTCCTCCTGCTGTGGCCCGCCTCCTCAGGGGTCTCTTAGCAACACTGCACATGACAACGCTCTGATGTTTGCCAAAATCCACTCGTGACATCACAGCATGGCCTGTTTCGCAACACGCAAACATGGAGTCCATTGATTTGTGTGACTTTCGAAAACGCTGTGTTGCTTTGTACACACAAAGGGACACACGATGATGGAGGAGGACCAGGGGAGTCTCTCCTCAAGTCTCTCTCTCTCTCCTCTCCTGCCCTGCAGTCTCTCCAAGCGCCGTGAAGTTATTAACCAGTCTAGTCTGTTGGTCTAACCTGGGTTAACCAGCCTGTTGGTTTAGCCTGGGTTAACCAGCCTGTTAGTTTAACCCAAGCTACCTGCTGAGTTGGTTTTTTCCCAGAAACCTCTTGCCCATCTCGACAACCACACGGACGGGTCGAGGTGATTTGTTCCATCCCGCCCGTCACGTCACAGGCTCACAGCCCCGCCTCTCCCCCGAGTCACATGGGTCTCAGTAAAACCCCCTCCCCCCCCCCACACCCCTTCTCCTCAGTCTTCCGTGCCCAGCAGGTCTGTGGAGGACGTTTTGGCGGGGGGTATGGGTCGCGGAGGGGGCGTGGGTTTGGGTTTGGGCCGCCGGGCGGGGCTGGCCGACCCGCCCCCCTCGCTGTCGGTGTGCGTGGAGGACGGCGGCGGCGGCGGCAGGCGGGGCAGCGACATGGAGGAGTGGCCTATCGGCGGGGGCGGGATCCGCGAACAGGAAGAGGCGGTTCTCAGGCTCTGGATCCGCCGGCACTCCTGGCAAATCCGCACGTGGGTGCAGCCGCTCCGGGAG
>NC_140254.1:18808667-18816167 GCF_949987555.1 Borostomias antarcticus | reverse complement strand
GTGTCCCTGTGGGGTTTCCGTAGCTCGCTCCCTGTTTCATCTTGGCTTGCAGCTTGGATAATCCAGGGAAGCATTTACAGCGGAGCCATCAGCACCAAACTTAAAGGAGTAGTAAAGGGAAAATGCATGTTTAGCCCTGTTTTAAGGTTACTTATGATGATTCTTACTTTTGAATTTGATGTCAGAACACCAACGGACACCAATTACCCCCTCGGTGAGCTTCTTGTCTGAAATCAAGAGTTTCACATGTTTTTTTGAATGATTTTTCAAGGTGCCCACCCACATCCATTGTATGACCAAAACGGTGGTAGAGCAATTATCAGATTTTCTCAAAAGTGCTAGTTTTGTCAACGTTTTGATCTGAACCATTGTATATGATCATAAGTAACCTAAAAACAGGGCTAAACATGCATTTTCCCTTTACTACTCCTTTAACTGTATTCCATTTGTGGCAATAAATGGTTAATCTCAAAGGAAGGATTGGATGCACTATCCCAGACAACGAGGTGTACTTGTGGTGCTAACCCCCCCCCCAAAAAAAACATATACTTCAAACTGGCATCCAAAGATTTATGGTAGCACTCACCACTTGAAAAGGGAAAAAAAGCAGGGACAAGTCCTGAATTTCACCACTTTATTGCCCGCCGTCAATTGACATGATAACATTTGTGCCTCTCTGCCTTTGTGCCAGAAATGGTTCATCTAGTTGTGATGTGAGTGTTGCTGAATGAAATGCTGCGATTAGAGTTGAGACTCTAATCGCTGAGGACTAGCACCTCGGAACACGATGGCAACGGGGGTACTTTCACACCCAATAATGAAGTGGAACGAAATGGCAATTCAAGTCCAAGAGTAAGAGAGAGTCCAATAAAATGATCTGTGATTCAATACATTTCATGTGCAATATGGGAATGTGCGTGTGTTTTTGTGTATGGTTGTGTGTGTGTTTTTGTTTGACTTAGTATATCTGTATTTATTTACTTATTTACCTTTTGCTATTTTTATATATTGTTATGGTGACTTAGTGCACTGACTGGTAGGCATTTCATTGTGTTGTTCGTGTACCTCTACCTGGCAATGACAATAAAGAAATAAAGTAAAGAGTCAGGCTAGAGGTGAACTGGAATGAACTAAATTCTCCATGAGCTTCTTCTGCAGAACTTCAAGAACCCAGGTTCAAGAACCCTCCCTCCCTCCCTCCCTCCCTCCCTCCCTCCCTCCCTCCCTCCCTCCCTCCCTCTCTCACCCAGGGGCATGCCGATGCCGTAGCCCTTGGTGTCCAGCAGGCCTCCTATCTGGGTCAGGTTGCAGTTGAGTCGGCGGTGGTACTCGTTCATGGTGCTCTCCAGCAGGAAGGCGTACTTGGAGTTGAGCACGCGGGCGATGCCCTCCTCCGTGCTCTTCACGAACACGCTGGGCTGCTTGGAGTGCATGTAGTTCCACATGCGCTGGTACGTCTGGTAGCGCGAGTTCTGCGTAGGCCAGGGGCAGCACAAAGTCAGGGGTAAGCTGAACACACACACACACACACACTAAGATACACCCCCAGCCCCCCTTCACACACACTCATACACTCACCCCAATCCCCCCTCCCTCCCTCGTCGCCCCCCCGCCCCCCCCTACCATGAAGAAGGTCATGGTGCTGCCCCCGTGGATGGTGCCGTACTGGATGTTGGTCTGGTCGGCCAGGTCGTCCGGTGACTCGATGGGGACCTCCATCCTCTGGACCGTCAGGAAGGCCGCCAGGTTGGCCGTGTAGGACGAGATGATGATCAGGGTGAACGCCCACCTGGCGAGGAGGGAGGAAGGGGGACAGGGCATCAGTGTGTGTGTGTGTGTGTGTTTATGTGTTTGTGTGAACACCACCATCGCCCCGCCCACCATCGCCCCGCCCTCGCCCCGCCCCCCCCCCCCCCCCCCCCACACACACACACACACCCCCACACACACACACTCACTCACCAGACCCCGCTGACGCAGCGTGTGGAGAGGGCCCGGGGCATGATCTCTGACCCCTGTTGCATGAAGCCCCCGATGGGGAACCACAGGCTGTTCCCCAGGGTGTACTGGTTCTCCAGCAGGTCCCTGCGGTCCCTCAGGCATGGGTGTGGGTTGTACCACTCATAGGGACTCAGCCTGGGGAGGGGGAGGGTTGAACCACTTCAGATGATTGAGATTAACCCCTTGGTGTAATACCGTATATACTTGTTAGAGTGGCGTGGCCTGCTGTCCCATTTCAACCCCTAAGTCCCGCCCCCTATTACCTGGCAGAACCCAGAGAGGACTGGGCAGGTAACAGCAGTCCGACCAGCCAATCGGAGGGCAGATCAGAGCTTTTTTTTCCTCATTGCTCACGCCTGTCAATTCCTCCCTGCTCTCCGCGAGTGTGTAGAGGACTGGGTTTAGGGGTTAATATGGGAAGAGGGAACTACGGTGTAGTTCCGGCCTCCTACCAACAGGGGGTGCAGCAGCGGTTACCTGGCGGCGAGGAAGAGGACGCAGCTGACGGCCAGGTAGGCCAGAAGCATGAAGAGCCACACGGCCGGGGAGAACGGGTCCAGGAAGGAGAAATATCCTGGCTTCCTGCCCTGCAAAACATCCAGAATGAGAACACAGTGATCAGGTAGGGAGCTGATGGTCTGACTTAAGCTGAATCCCAATCTGAGTGCGCAAACCACCCTTGCGGCCCCTCGCACTTGCGGCCTGAGGCCTGAGCACTTAATTGATGTCAGCTGGAAGGGCCAGAGGGTGCAGGGCCGTGAATTAAATGAGACAGCACTTCCAGCGGCGTGCCAACGATTCCCAAGCCAGTTTAGCTCAATGCCCCTCCCACTTCGTTTTCATTGGCTGCCGCGTCCCTCCGACGCAGAGGCTGCTCTGACGCGCTCCTCAGCTCTCCGCTCGGCTCTGCAAATTGACCGACTGACATCTGTTTTAATTTAATCATAATTTAAAATGTATGTTGGGTGGGATATGTTTGCAGCATGTGGATTTCAAGATAAATGTTATGTTATCGGCAAATGTCATCATTTATGTGTGATGCACTCGGATCATGACTCGGATGCACTCAAGCACTGTGTCACGTGTTAATTTCGTTGACGAGAACTATGACGAAAACTATTCGTCAACGACATTTTTTGGGTTATCGTCACGAGACGATAACTAAATAAAAATGAATGTATGATGACAAAAACTATGACTATATATATTCACATTTTCGTCAACAAATAAAAACTAGACTAAAATGGTTATGGAGGGACGTATGGGAAAAGTTCAAATCAGAATGTCGAGGTTCGGGATGTGCGCAGTTGGACCAGCTTCACTACTTCCTGAAAGTCACTTGGCTTCTTTATTTCCTGTCCGATATGATTGGATTAGGTGATTAATCAGGTGTGCGCTGGGTCTTCCGCACACCTGATTAATCACTTAAGCCAATCATATATGACAGGAAATAAAGATGCCAAGTGACTTTCAGGAAGTAGTGGAGCTGGTGCACAGAGCCCGGATGCAACCTACAGGTAGTCTGTGTGTATTTAGCCCTATATATAATATAATAACCTACAGGTAGCCTGTGTGTATTTAGCCCTATATATAATATAATAACCTACAGGTAGCCTGTGTGTATTTAGCCCTATATATAATATAATAACCTACAGGTAGCCTGTGTGTATTTAGCCCTATATATAATATAATAACCTACAGGTAGCCTGTGTGTATTTAGCCCTATATATAATATAATAACCTACAGGTAGCCTGTGTGTATTTAGCCCTATATATAATATAATAACCTACAGGTAGCCTGTGTGTATTTAGCCCTATATATAATATAATAACCTACAGGTAGCCTGTGTGTATTTAGCCCACATTTGAATAGTACCGTTGCTCACCGGCCGCGGGAAGTCAACTAACAGCAGACTGCTGCGCCTGAACTGTTCAGTAAATTACCACAGTTCAGAAATGTCTTTGTCAACGTTCACACACCGGGAGAAAGAGGAGAGCAGACATCTGGATAAACTTCATATTTGATGCAAAGGAAAACAAAACCATTTGTAAACCGTGTGGGGTGAAAATGACAAAAATACAACAAACTTAAAGCGACATTTGGAGAACAGTCATCCCGAAATTCACGAGAAGGTAATAAGCACCCCCCCACCCCCGGATAACGTTACTGTATTAGCTAAACCCAAGCTGGTGTGTTTCTGAAATACTTCAAATACAATACAAGCTAAAAGAAACCAGTGTTTCACGTAGGTTTGTGGCGGGGGAGAACTGAAGTGTCTGATCATTGCAACGCTAACGTTAGTGGCTAGCTAATGTTAGGCACAGGTTAGCTAGCAACAAGTGGGGCTATGCTTGTGGCGGCTGGCGGGGGTATCTAGCGTTAGCTAGTCTGGGTAAGCTAGTCTGGGTTAGCTAGTCTGGGTTAGCTAGTCTGGGTAAGCTAGCTAAGCAACTACTGCTGCTGTCTAATGTTATACTGTAGCTAGATGGATAAGACACGAACAGTTAGCTATCTGGCGCCGCCATAGCCCTCTCCTCCGGTGTGACGTTAGCTAGCCTGTGCCTGATGTTAGCTAGCCTGACTAGCCAACTAGTGCTGACATGATAATGTTATAGCTTGCTATATCAGGCACAAACACAGTTAGCATCAGACTGGGGGAGAGGAATGCTTCATTATGAAACTGTCTGACAGAAGCAGCCACGCAGCTGTCAGTCTGCCCCAGGGCAGCTGTGGCTACAGATGTATCTGACCACCACCGGTATGTGTCTGAATGAATACTGGACTCTGTAAAGCACAACGACCTTGAGACCCTCGAAAGGACAGTTACGGCCACCAAACCTTTTTCGCAAACCGAATCGGTGAAATTCAGAAAGCTGGACCAGTGGAAGATTGGAGGTGGATCGAAGGCAACCGAAACATCGCCGACATACTCACCAGGGGAGCGACCCCCAAGGAACTCGGCGAGGGGTCGGAGTGGCAGAAAGGCCCTGAGTTCCTGAGATGGCTGAAGACCGACTGGCCTATGAAGATGGCCAGCGAGATAACACCCTCTGTCGCTGAAGACATTGGAAAACTTCAGCGGAAAGCGTTCTCGGCAGTGGTCACCAGGGCCCAGTCAAAAGACATGACTGACCCCAGCGAGTCTGACATCAAGGCAGACGTCAAGGATGGAAGAGGCCTCCATGGCCCGTGGTTGCCAGAAGGCCCAGGTCCAACGTCAGCGGCAGGCAGACGGAGAAGACCCTGGGGCGTTGGACTTGTGCGCATTGTGGTGCCTCAACGGTTTAGTTCTCTGTCAAAGCTATGTGGAACCTCTGGGTTTCATGAAGGGCGCTATATAAATCCAACTTGATTGATTGATCGATTGATTGAACTAAGCCTGTTAAATTTGAGTTGTCTAAATCTATGGTAGATTTTGTCAACTAAAATCGTAATGATATTTAGTCAACTAAAACTAGACTAAAACTAAAACAAGTCAGATGACTAAAATATGACTAAAACTAAATGGCATTTTAGTCAAAAGACTATGACTAAAACAAAATCATAATTTGCTGTCAAAATTAACACTGCTCTTGAGAACGCTCAGGACTCAGAGAACATTCTGTAGTCTTGAGAACGCTCAGGACTCAGAGAACATTCTGTAGTCTTGAGAACGCTCAGGACTCGGAGAACATTCTGTAGTCTTGAGAACGCTCAGGACTCAGAGAACATTCTGTAGTCTTGAGAACGCTCAGGACTCGGAGAACATTCTGTAGTCTTGAGAACGTTCAGGACCGAGAGAACATTCTGTAGTCTTGAGAACGCTCAGGAACGAGAGAACATTCTGTAGTCTTGAGAACGCTCAGGACTCGGAGAACATTCTGTAGTCTTGAGAACGCTCAGGACTCGGAGAACATTCTGTAGTCTTGAGAACGCTCAGGACTCAGAACACATTCTGTAGTCTTGAGAACGTTCAGGACCGAGAGAACATTCTGTAGTCTTGAGAACGCTCAGAACTTAGAGAACATTCTGTAGTCTTGAGAACGCTCATGACCGAGAGAACATTCTGTAGTCTTGAGAACGCTCTGGACTCAGAACACATTCTGTAGTCTTGAGAACGCTCAGTACTCAGAGAACAATCTGTAGTCTTGAGAACGCTCAGGACCGAGAGAACATTCTGTAGTCTTGAGAACGCTCAGGACCGAGAGAACCTTCTGTAGTCTTGAGAACGCTCAGGACCGAGAGAACCTTCTGTAGTCTTGAGAACGCTCAGGACCGAGAGAACCTTCTGTAGTCTTGAGAACGCTCAGGACTCAGAGAACATTCTGTAGTCTTGAGACCCGAGAGATCTAGACTCCCATCTTGGGAGGTCATCGGTGTTTCAGCTCAAAGACAGTTAGCGGTGACAGACGCAGGGTGAAGTTTCACACTTCAGACACCAGGGGGCAGAATGCTGACATGTCACTGCAGACTGGATTGTGTGTGTGTGTGTGTGTGTATGAGTGTATTTTGTGCTTGCGTCCGTGTGTGTGTATGTGTGTGTGTGTGTTTGGTCACGTACGCGTGTATCAGCATGTACTGTACCAGTAAACAGCTTGAGTCATTAAATGGATGATACTGTTGCCTTTATGCTCTGTAACCTCCTAACAAATTGACTGAGATCTAGAGGCTGTAGTATCCTGTTAGTCTGTCCATTACCAAGCCAGGATAATTACTGCTGGAGGGACAAACACACCCAGATGGCTCTTGTCTGAGGACAGGCTACAAACGTAGCACGCTGATTAGGTACTCTAGGTGAAAGTAAAGCTGTTTATTCTTAATACACACGTGGAACGGGCAGCAGCGACATATGGGGACACACAAGCATGCATTCAGCGGTCGCCGAGGAAATTTGTCCTCTGCATTTAACCCGTACAAGCTAGGGGCAGCCAGGAGCAGTGGGCGGCGGCCATCATCAGTCCAGGTACTGGTCAGGGACCGGAGGGGAGAGCAAACTGTTTTGTTTTCGGCGTGCGTTTGATATATCGGGGTACTAATATGGAGGATACCCATGTGAGCGCGGGGGGAACGTGCAAACTCCACACATCGGAGAGAGAACCCACCTCAGCACTGAAGGCCTGGGGAGAACATGCCCCCCCCGCGCGCCAGCAGCGCCCCCTGCGCCAATCTAACCCAGGACCTTTTAGCTGTGAGGCGGCAGTACAAACTGATCACCATACTCCATGTTAGTGAACCAGGCTACATGTACAGATTGGTTTAATACCAGACCTGGATAAAACAGTATTTTAAATCTTTAGATGGAGCACCATGGTTCCTCTGGGGCCATTATGATTTTGTCTGCCTCCATGGTGACTGTGTGTGTGTGTGTGTGTGTGTGTGTGTGTATGTGCAGTGCCATACCAAGTGAACCCTGTAGAGGATGCTGATACCCAGAGACATGAAGGGTTTGGAGAAGTCGATCACTTTCTCTCTCTCCGAGGTGATGGTGAAGCCGGCTACGGCCAGGTCTGCTTTCTGCA
>NC_140254.1:18768667-18796167 GCF_949987555.1 Borostomias antarcticus | reverse complement strand
CCCAAAGCTTTCATCCTCCCATTCAGGCACCAGTGATCCACCCTGACAACAACACCCCTGCTCTCACCCTGACAACAACACCCCTGCTCCCACCCTGACAACAACACCCCTGCTCCCACCCTGACAACAACACCCCTGCTCTCACCCTGACAACAACACCCCTGCTCCCACCCTGACAACAACACCCCTGCTCCCACCCTGACAACAGCACCCCTGCTCTCACCCTGACAACAACACCCCTGCTCCCACCCTGACAACAACACCCCTTCTACCACCCTGACAACAACACCCCTGCTCCCACCCTGACAACAACACCCCTGCTCCCACCCTGACAACAACACCCCTGCTCCCACCCTGACAACAACACCCCTGCTCCCACCCTGACAACAACACCCCTGCTCCCACCCTGACAACAAGCTGCCCCTACCCTGACAACAACACCCCTGCTCCCACCCTGACAACAACACCCCTGCTCTCACCCTAACAACACCCCTGCTCCCACCCTGACAACAACACCCCTTCTACCACCCTGACAACAACACCCCTGCTCTCACCCTAACAACACCCCTGCTCCCACCCTGACAACAACACCCCTTCTACCACCCTGACAACAACACCCCTGCTCTCACCCTAACAACACCCCTGCTCTCACCCTGACAACACCCCTGCTCCCACCCTGACAACAACACCACTGCTCCTACCCTGACAACAACACCCCTGCTCTCACCCTAACAACACCCCTGCTCCCACCCTGACAACAAGCTGCTCCCACCCTAACAACACCCCTGCTCCCACCCTAACAACACCCCTGCTCCCACCCTGACAACAAGCTGCTCCCACCCTAACAACACCCCTGCTCCCACCCTAACAACACCCCTGCTCCCACCCTGACAACAAGCTGCTCCCACCCTAACAACACCCCTGCTCCCACCCTGACAACACCCCTGCTCCCACCCTAACAACACCCCTGCTCCCACCCTGACAACACCCCTGCTCCCACCCTGACAACAACACCACTGCTCCTACCCTGACAACAACACCCCTGCTCCCACCCTGACAACAACACCCCTGCTCCCACCCTGACAACAACACCCCTGCTCTCACCCTGACAACAACACCCCTGCTCCCACCCTGACAACAAGCTGCTCCCACCCTAACAACACCCCTGCTCCTACCCTGACAACAACACCCCTGCTCCCACCCTGACAACAACACCCCTGCTCCCACCCTGACAACAACACCCCTGCTCCCACCCTAACAACACCCCTGCTCCCACCCTGACAACAACACCCCTGCTCCTACCCTGACAACAACACCCCTGCTCCCACCCTAACAACACCCCTGCTCTCACCCTGACAACAACACCCCTGCTCCCACCCTGACAACACCCCTGCTCCCACCCTGACAACACCCCTGCTCCCACCCTGACAACACCCCTGCTCCCACCCTAACAACACCCCTGCTCCCACCCTGACAACAACACCCCTGCTCCCACCCTGACAACAACACCCCTGCTCCCACCCTGACAACAACACCCCTGCTCCCACCCTGACAACAACACCACTGCTCCTACCCTGACAACAACACCCCTGCTCCCACCCTGACAACAACACCCCTGCTCCCACCCTGACAACAACACCCCTGCTCCCACCCTGACAACAACACCCCTGCTCCCACCCTGACAACAACACCCCTGCTCCCACCCTGACAACAACACCCCTGCTCCCACCCTAACAACACCCCTACACCCACCCTGACAACAAGCTGCTCCTACCCTGACAACAAGCTGCTCCTACCCTGACAACAGGCCTAGTGTGGTTCCGCTAATCAACATTTAAACACTCCATATTCTGCTGCTGCTGCTGCTGGTTTAATAGCGCTGCAGACCAGGAGGAAACTGCCATCCACTAACAGTGGCTACGGAGCATAGACTGTATAAAAGCAACATATTTAGTGAGAGCGGCACGGCGCTGAGTCTGAAGCAGGGCGGACCGGGCCAGGCCAGCCGACCAGAACGGCGAGGAATCGACGAACGCCATCGGAGGAGTGGCAGGGGTCGGAGGAGTGGCAGGGGTCGGAGGCAGCGCCATAAATAGACACATTCAGAACCATGATCGCCCTGACCTTGGTCCAGACCTGTGCAGCCGAGCGAAGACGGAGTTCATCAGCAAGGTTGTGTGTGTGTGTGTGTGTTAGCTCATCAATGAAGCATAATCCACTCTGTAGGGAGCTCAGATAATCCACCGCCTGGGCCGAACTGTCTGTCATTGAGTCTCACTGTGTGTGTGTGTGTGTGTGTGCGCATGTCTGTGAGTGTGAGTGTTTGTGTGGTTATGTGTGTAGTGACTGTGTGTTTGTGTGTGAGCATGTGTGTTTGTGTGTGAGCATGTGTGTTTGTGTGCATGTGTGTGTGTGCATGTATGTGTGTGTATGTGTGTGCATGTGTGTGTTTGTATGTGTGTGTGTGTGCGTGTGTTCGTGCGTGCGTCCACTAACACTCGGCCTTGGCGCAGATGAGGCTGGAGGTGGGGTAGCTGAAGGAGCGGAGGATGGCGCCGATGGCCAGGCTCAGGTCCTCGTTGCTGGGGTACAGCGTGACGGAGGCGAAGCGCAGGTAGGGCAGCTTGGGCGTGTCCTCCGGGCCGATCTTCACATGAGGGATCTGGGACAGGGAGGAAGGGCGCGGGCTGGTTTACTGTACATCCTACTGTTCGTGTGGCAAGTGTGCTTCAATTAAGCAATAAACCACTCGAGGCCGTGTGTTATAGTGATTTTATAACAGCTAGGGGGCGTTGTTAGGCACGACGCGAAGCGGAGTTATAAAATCACTATAACACATGGCCTCGAGTGGTTTATTGCTTTTATACAACGGTTACTACAGCTATTAGTGTGAAATAGACACACAGCAATGTAAAATATTAACATTTATTCAAAACGAAGCATCATTCCCTCAATTCCGCGGAGCAAAATAGTTCCCCTAACAAATGGGTTGCTAAGCCACAACAACAACTACAATGCATTGAATCAAATGGGAGGCGCATTAATACTGAAAATGGAATGATATGCGGTCCCAGGTGTGTGTTACAAAGTATTTTAACACGGCTTCCAGCCAATCAGAATCAAAGAACCAGAACTAACCGTTGTATAATGCAAAACACATGGACGTGTACAAGGCCGTTGACGATTTGTAGCGTGTGCATAGTACCTTTTTTGTTTCTTTTTTTCTTTCCTATACTCGCTGTATAATCACTCTGTTGTTTTTTCCACACCAATTCTTGTTGTCATTTAATTATTTATTTTTTTGCCATATTTTGAATCAAATTTCTATGATTTTAGCTTTTTTTGGTGAGGTTTTCAAATAAGCCCTTTCGGGTTTCTTACCTCACCTGCACACATCTCAATTTATATCAAATTGTTGTTATTTTATATGAATATTTGTGCAAACTAAAGTATAAACTATAAAAACTATAGTTTAAGTCAGGCTTCAGGAGTGGAGATACGAAGTCAGAGTTATTGTAATCAAATGGCTGGTAAAACAGATAATGCGGTGAGTTTTTCAGGAGGTAGAACTCCCTGATCTCTGCTACTGTCTGGATATCTTTATGATTATCCTATCCACAGGATAGTGATCTATTTATGATTATCCTATCCACAGGATAGCGATCTATTTATGATTATCATATCCACAGGATAGTGATCTATTTTAAGAAGGTGAAAGGATGTTTTATATTAGGGAGAGAGAGAGGAGAGGAGAGGAAAAGAGGAGGAGGAGGAGCGGAGAGGAGAGGGGGGAAGAGAAAAGGAGAGGGGAAGAGAAGGAGGAGAGGAGAACAGAGGTGGGGAGAGAGGAGAAAATGAGGAGAGAAGGAGTAGAGGAGAAGAGAGGAGGGGAGAGAGGAGAGAAGGAGTAGAGGAGAAGGGAGGAGGGGTGAGGACAGGGGAGAGGAGAGGAGAGATGGAGGAGAGCTAGAGGTCGTGGAGGAATGAAGCCCTCCAGGCTTGCTTGGTTCATGCTATCATCATGCTATCCTGCCATCCTGTCCATGCTATCCTGTCCATCACTGATGTTGTTGAAGCTCAGAGACCGGGGAAGCCAAAGGCGCTTCGCTCCTCGGCCGGCCTACATGCCAACAGACTCGCCGGCACATTTTCCCATCAGCATCTTCACCCCCGGAGGGTCCAAACCCGTCATCCAGGGTCGACTCAAACTGACAGGCCGGAATCTTCCCCTCAACCCGCGGGGTTGGACACTTTCCCCCGTCATCAACAATTTAATGTGCTGAATGAAAAGGGGAGCAGAAAAAAAGAAAAAACGCGCCCGCGGAGATGGCGAGGGAATCACATCCCAGCGTCGGCCTGTGACTGACAGCCTATAATCACCAGGCACGCTCTGAAACCCACAGGATGAGATATACACAGCTCCTTATGGAGAGGGAGATAATCGGAGTGTGAAATAAGACAGGGAACCATTATCTGAGATATGATTAATTAACCAGGGAGGCCCCCGGAGGACAAGAGCACCGTGAGCAGGATCTCTATGATCTACAGTATATATGGGGAGTGGATATCACTATAGATCATCTTATGGCGATCTTTATATATTACAGTATATATACAATATAATATAGATTTATTTACATATATTTATATATTTACAAGATACCCACCTGTATCTTGTAAATAGGACAAATCAACATCCATGAATTCTTGAACCACACCTTATCAACACGCAATACCATATACCATATAATGTAAATATATATAAATATATTATTTATATATAAATATAACTCCCACAGGAGGCTGTTAGTACACTATATATATATATATATATATATATATATATATATATATACGTATATATATATACATATATATATATATATATTTACACACACACACACTACACCTGCATACCTGTATCTTGTTAATAAGACAAATAACAGCGTACAGTATAAGACTCACACATAGTATACTGTATAGTATCGTAAGATATACTGTGTTTTGATTGGGTGCGGTAGATGCTGGATGCTAACTCACCTCCTTCTCTCCGCATATGTGACTGACAGTGGAGCCTGAGGCGGGGCTGGAGGCGGGGCCTATTACAGCGACCACACCCTTCGGGAGAATCTGACACACTGAGAGAGAGAGGGAGAGAGAGAGAGAGAGAGAGGGATGGGGGAAGGAGGGGACAGAAGTGAGACAGATGGAAGAGAGAGGGTGAGAGAGAAGGAGAGGGACAGACAGGTGAAAGTGGGGAATAGAGAGGAGAAGACAAGAGAAAGTACAAGTGAGAGAAATTGGCCAGCAGAAGCAGTAGGAGGAGTGAGAATCGATGTCTTGGAGGTGCTCCAGGGCTGACTGAGCCCTGTTTTTGGAGCATACATCCAATTAGGCCTCAATGGAGGATGACGGTGATTAATTACTGTCATAACGCCAATCGGAATCCCACGCCATCAGCAAGAGATTACACTTCTAATTGTGACCAGCCGGACCTGGAACCTGTTCCCTCGGACACCAGATGGATTCGCAAGTTAGAGAGAAAGAGTGTGTTTGTGTGTGTGTGTGTGTGTGTGTGTGTGTGTGTGTGTGCCCCTCTCTCCATCAACACTGGTCTCCCAGTGTCCCTTTGCGTGTTACCATGGTACTAAAAGAAACAATTGTCTCAGTGATCAATGATAATTAGCTCTTCCTGGCACTGAGGATTGTTTATGTAGTGTAGTGGACAGCCAATGCCTGCTTCAGCTGGCCCGTAAACACTATCAGAGGTTAACTGCACTGTCTCATCTGTGGTCTTGTAATACTAATACTGCTCTGATTCTAGTCAGTGCTTATTGGTGTCTATGGTCTTACACTGGCCTGTGCTAGTCTGTAGTGGGGCGGCGGTATAGCTCAGTTGGTAGAGCGGGTCGTTCAGTGATCGTAGGGTCGGTGGTTCGAATCCCGGCTCCTCCTGACTACCTGTCGAAGTGTCCTTGGGCAAGACACTGAACCCCAAATTGCTCCCAATGAGCAGGCAAGCGCTTTGCATGGCAGCTGCCGCCATTGGTGTGTGAATGGCGCTCCGGGCCGGTGTAACAACTGGATAGGGAGCGCGTTACCCTCCTACCCACATGGTTACCGCCCGTAGCCATCTCCGCTCGCTCTCCCCTACTGACCTTTCCTCTACTGTCACCTCCGCCCTCCCCGCCCCTGAATCCTTCTCTCTCCTACCCTCTGATACTGCCACTGATCTTCTCCTCTCTACTCTTTCCTCTTCTCTGGACAATCTCTGTCCCCTCACCTCCAGGCCTGCACGCCCAACTCCACCCGCCCCATGGCTGTCGGACTCAGTGCGTACTGATAGACGGAGCCTGAGAATAGCTGAGCGCAAATGGAGGAAAGGCAAGCTCCCAGGGGACCTTCTTAATTTCCAATCTCTTCTTTCCACATTCTCCTCCTCTCTGTCTGCTGCTAAAGCTGCTTTCTTCCGCTCTAAAATCCTAACCTCTGCTTCCAATCCTAAAAAACTCTTTGAAACCTTCTCTTCACTACTCCAGCCCCCACCTCCTACTCCCAACTCCTCCCTTCTCCCTGATGATTTCGCCAACTTCTTTGACAAGAAAGTTAACAATATCAGATCCTCTTTCCCCCCTCCCCCGGTCAACGCTCCATGCACGAAACTCACCCCCCCATCCCCACCCTCTCTCCACTCCCTGCTCCCCCCCTCCTCTCCACGCCCCACCTTATCCCACTTTTCTCCCCTCTCCCCCAACGAGGCCCTCAACCTTGTAACATCTAACCGCCCCACCACGTGCTCCCTAGACCCTGTTCCCTCGACTCTCCTTCAGTCTGTTGCACCTGAACTCCTTCCCTTCCTAACCCACCTCATCAATGCATCTCTTGTTTCAGGATGTTTTCCCTCTGCTTTCAAGACTGCCAGAGTCACCCCCCTCCTAAAGAAACCATCTCTCGACCCCTCTGATGTCAAAAACTACAGACCGGTTTCCCTTCTATCCTTTCTATCCAAAACACTTGAACGTGCTATCTTTAACCAACTGTCTTCGTACCTCCACCAGAACGACCTCCTAGATCCCCACCAATCCGGGTTCAAGGCTGGCCACTCGACAGAGACCGCCCTCCTTGCAGTAACAGAGTCACTCCATGCCGCTAGAGCGAACTCTCTCTCCTCTGTCCTGATACTCCTAGACCTGTCAGCAGCATTTGATACGGTAGACCACCAGATCCTCCTCTCCACCCTCGAGGAGAAAGGCATCGATGGCTCTGCACACTCCCTGTTTGCATCCTACCTGACGGGCCGCTCCTACCAGGTGACATGGAGAGGGTCAACGTCGGAACCACGTAGTCTGACTACGGGGGTTCCACAAGGGTCTGTCCTGGGTCCTCTCCTGTTTTCCCTCTACACTACATCTCTGGGCGCTGTCATTCGCTCGCATGGCTTCTCCTATCACTGCTATGCCGATGACACCCAACTGGTTCTGTCATTTCCCCCTTCTGATACAGAAGTGGAGACACGCATAGCTGGGTGCTTGGCTGACATTTCGGAGTGGATGAAGACACATCACCTCAAGCTCAATCTGGACAAGACTGAGCTGCTGTTCCTCCCGGGGAAGGGCTGTCCGCACCGGGACCTGGCCATCACCATTGAAGACACAGTGGTGACCCCGACTCGGACTGCGAGGAATCTGGGTGTGACCCTGGATGACCAACTGTCATTTTCCTCACATGTCACATCCGTCACACGTTCCTGCAGATTCATGCTCTACAACATCAGGAGGATTCGCCCTTTCCTCACTAATGAAACGGCGCAGGTACTCATCCAGGCCCTGGTCATCTCCCGCCTGGACTACTGCAACTCCCTCCTCGCGGGGGCACCGGCGTCAGCCATTAAACCTCTGGAACTTGTCCAGAAAGCTGCTGCTCGCCTGGTGTTCAACCACCCCAAATTCTCCCACACAACTTCCCTCCTCCGTTCCCTACACTGGCTCCCTGTAGCGGCTCGCATCCAGTTTAAAACTCTGGCGCTAACCTACAGGGCAATGAAAGGAACAGCCCCCTCCTACCTCCAGGCCATGGTCAAACCCTACATCCCCTCCCGACCACTACGCTCTGCTACCTCAGGGCGACTGGTTGCCCCGTCACTCCGAGGCTCCTGCGGTCGATCGACACGGTCACGGCTCTTCTCTGTCCTGGCCCCGCAGTGGTGGAATGAGCTGCCCACTGATGTCAGGACAGCAGAGTCGCTGCCCATCTTTCGTCGCAGGCTCAAAACTCATCTCTTCAAGAAGTACTACAACAATCCTCCCACCTAAGCACTTATTATATTATATTGCACTGTACTTTTGATTGTGATTCTTGCACTTTGCCTTCAGCACTAGATTATGCTCTTAGTCACTTGTTTGTTTTAGAAAGAAAATGCACTTGTGAGTTCTGGCAAGTAGTAGTACATTGGCTCTTCCTACGTTAAATGCAATTATTGTTAGTCGCTTTGGATAAAAGCGTCTGCTAAATGACTGTAATATAATGTAATGTAATGTTACAAATGCAGTACCTATACCTATACCTAGTGGTGCGATACTGGTCAGTCACTTACTTGAATCTGAATTGGTCTGGTACTGGTCTGATACTAGTCTGTACTGGTTTGATACTGGTCTGATACGAGTCTGTACTGGTTTGATACTGGTCTGGTACTGGTCTTCACTTACTAGTGTCATAGTGGTGTCATACTGGTCTGCAATGGTCAGTACTGCTACTTATTAGTGTCTCTATTGCTCCCATACTGGTCAGTACTGGTCAGTACTTACTGGTGTCTGTGGTCTCGTACTGGGAGTCTTTCTGCAGCTCGTAGATGTCAACCTGGACGCGGGCGCGGGACGTCCCTTCCATCAGGCTGTTGATGTTCTCTCGTGCCAGAGCCAACGCCAGGCGCTCCCCGCGACCGCAAGAGGACTGGTCATCCAAGATGGCCGCTGGTGGGGGGCGGTGGGCAAGATTGAGAGGTGGGGAGGAAGGGGAGAGGGAGAGGGAGAGATGGACGGGGAGAGGGAGAGGGAGAGATGGACGGGGAGAGGGAGAGAGAGAGATGGACAGGTGGAGGGAAGGGGGAGTGGGAGAGCAGATAAAAAGACCATGAAACACACCAGTCTGGCCCAGCGTAGGGTCCTTGGGGGGGGGGGGGGGGGGGGGGGGGGGGGGTGGGACATGTCCCACTCAACATTGGAAACAGTTGGATTTGTCCCACCCAAAAATGACACTGTGGTGCGGGTGGGGCAAAAACGGTACATTTGGCGACCGACCAGCTCACTTTCACTTTTGTCAGTTTCTTTTGTAGAGCAGGTTACCCCCACCAGCATTGCCAGATGTACAATAAGTATCGTATTTGTACGACAGTGTTGCCCTTTGTACGATGTACGATCAATAATGCCCAAAATCCAATAATGTACGATACTTTGATTATTTTGTGATGCTTAGTAGTTGTAATCAGTTGGCAAAATATGATAATTTTAAGCCTCTGGTACCATACTTCAACATTTCCCATGTGGCAACGCTGATCCCCACCAGTTTGAAGATGGTTTGGATGAGGTATTATCAGTTGTTTCTAAGTGATGCGGGTAAAACAGCAAACTTTATGAAATCAAAGAATGGATGTTGTTGGAGCCAATTAGGAAATTAAGATTTATATCCACTTGTATTTAATGAACAATGACTCCACCCGGTGGACATCTGGGAAAGAGGCCAAGGACAGGAAATATAGTCCACACATGGACACATGACAGGCCCCCCAGGTAATTGAGCCAGGTGTGCTGGTATGTTAGATGCAACACGGGAAACCTTTGTCAACCGTACAGCTATACCGCACAGCTACCGACCTTTGGATTTATTTACATTTTCTTGAAGATACATTTTGAAAGTGGGCTATTGTTTTTTATCCTGAATTTGTTTGGACAGGAACACACACGCATCACACCCATGCACAAACAAACAAACAAACACACACACACACTCATACAAGCTAGAAGCTCCAAGAAAGAACTGAAGACGGCAAGGAAAGTAAGTGAAATCTGATTATCCGCGATGTGGTGGACGCGTTGACTTCCGTATGCATCTAGTTGGATTGGCGTAAGTGGAACATTCAAAAAGGCCAATACAGATGTGATTAAATCAACAAATGAGTCTCAAAACTTTTTAAGTTTTAGCCTACTACAGTACATAAGCTACAAAGGCTGGCTGGCTAGCAAAGACAGATAATTATAGCTTGTTTATATCAAGTAGTGGTTGCGCTCAATGACGGCAGGGCCCCATCTCTCTGTCTTCACCTTCCACATGCATCACTGCAATCATATTTTAGGAGCAGGAAGGCAGCAGCAGCAGAGGACTGAGGTGAGGTCTTAAAAAAGGCTTAGTGATGACATGTTTCCTCTGGTATAAACACAGATGTCAGTGTACCGTATTTTGTGCACCTGCAAATAGGTGGTTTGAGATAATAAAAATCAATCAGTCTGTGACAAAACCATACTCAGTGTGTACTGTAGCCCTTGTACTGGTTAAGTCCAGTAGTGAGACTGTACATTGACTGTAACTGTTTATGATGTTCTCTGAAAAACGAGTGTTGTAATTTACATTAAAGGACGGGTTCGGAATTTAGCCTTATAAGCCATGTAATATGGTTATTTACGATCAACGGCCGATATCAGTTAATAATTTGTGAAATGGTGCACTCTTGAGATACAGTATAGTCCATCGCCACTAACACACTCAATGGCTCCATACAGTGTATGGATATAGGTGCATAGACAAAATCCCCCCAAAACACCATAAACTCTTGTTTTCAAAGACGGGAAACTCATTGAGTGAACTGGTATCCGTTGATGTTCTGACAAAAAAAATCGCCACAAAGTATGCATCCGAACGGTTTTTATTTATCATTTAGCATAGAACTATTTTCACTCGCAGTACACACATTTGTAAGCTTCTGCTTGAACTTTGAGGTCTTGACTGAGTTTGGAGGCTACCGTAGAAGAAGAGACGCTTCCGGGTCACAGCTCTACACAAAAACAATAATTAATCAAGCTCCAAGCGACCACGCTGCACCGACCACGCTGCAACGACCACGCAGCAACGAACGAGAGCTACAACGAGCGAGTGTAGCAACAAGCCCATCAACAGGCCATACTATTAAAGCACATTTGAGTTATAACATCAATGAAAATACAATGAAAGCGTGATGGGCGTGGCTTTGCACAAAGTGCGTAATCTACTCCCGTCCCGCCTGCACCCCCACCACCAGCGCGTGTAGGCTACTGACCATGGAAGTGCTAGAGTCACGCACATGCTTCTACGTGGTGTAACATGGTGGCGCCTTCTTCGTATTCAGTGAGTTTAATCTCCCTAGATCAGGGGTCTCAAACTCAAATTGGCTTGGGGCCACTGCTGGTATCGTCAACTCATAGGAGGGCCACTTCAATGTCAACTTCAAGTACTACTAACTATAAGAAAGTGCAATATTTCTGAAAATGTAATTTTTCATTTCCATAACTAGACTCACAAGTCAGTCTCTAAATGTTGCAAGACTATTCCATGACTATTCCTAACATTTTCATCATACAAATTCGAACCGGTTTTTATACATTTTAATATATTTTAACAGTTGGTGCAAATCTTTTTTCCTTACTTATATTTTATCTTGAATAGCCTACATTTGTGCTTTATTCTGTTTTATCTGCAAGATGCATCACTACTGTAAGCCTGCCCTGGACCTGTACTTGCATTTATTAAAGTTCAAGTTTGTTTCCATTTCTTGCCAGACACTAAATACATTTGTATGCTACTACTCTATTTCTTGCTATACACTTATCTTGAAAGAGTGAGACGTTATCCCTCTCAGCTGTGTGGCTCGTTTTTTCCTCTCGTCTACCTATGACACTGTTCTCCATGTTTAGTAATGAATAGCTCTTGACATTATATTCCTTTAGAACGGCGACTTTGTTCTTGCATATCAAGCAGGTAGCATTTCCATTGAACTGCAATGTCCATCTTTCTTGAAACTGTCTGTGTTCCTAACGTTAGTTAACCATGAAAACAGCCTCTCGGTGGCGAGCTGCATCCGTTCATAGCTCATACCCAGATAGCAAGCGGATCTGGGCCATATACAGGCCAGATCTGGCCCTTGTGGCTTAGTTCCGGCCCATATATGGCCCAGATCCGCTTGCTATCTGGGTAGTCGTGTACGGATTGATTGCACCTGTGACTACTTCACCTCGCACGCTGTGCACAATAACAGCATTTCGCCCCATGTTTGAACGACTTGAATTTCGCATTGTAGGTCTGCCTGCTGGCGGCATGTACAATAAATTATTTTGCGGGCCGGATTACATTATATTTCTGACATCATGTCCCGGGCCGGATGGAGGAGTGGGGTGGGCCGCAAATGGCCCGCGGGCCGGGAGATTGAGACCCCTGCTCTAGATTATTGTTGTACAAAATTATAAGCACTTGAACTTTGTGGCCCAGTTAAAACTTTTTTTTTTGAATGCCAGTTTCTCTGCCATCTTGGATTGGATTTCTTAGCTGTTAAAGTCGCACTGAAACGGACGTTTGAGATCATCTAACTTCCGTAGTTTGACGTATTTCCGACGCAAACAAGCTATGAGGGTGGGACATATGTTTAGAGGAATTTGATTGGAACATTGACAGGTGGTCAAGCACTTCTAAATCTGAGGCCATGGTTCTCAGCAGGAAACCGGTGGCCTGTCCGCTCCGAGTAGGAAATGAGTCCTTACCCCAAGTGAAGGAGTTCAAGTATCTGGGGGTCTTGTTCACGAGTGAGGGAACCATGGAGAGGGAGTTTGGCCGGAGAATTGGAGCAGCTGGTGCGGTTCTGCAGTCGCTTTACCGCACTGTTGTGACGAAAAGAGAGCTGAGCCAAAAGGCAAAGCTCTCGATCTACCGGTCTATCTTCGTCCCCACCCTCACCTATGGTCATGAAGGATGGGTCATGACCGAAAGAACGAGATCACGGATACAAGCGGCCGAAATGAGTTTTCTCCGGAGGGTGGCTGGGGTCTCCCTGAGAGATCGGGTGAGAAGTTCAGTCATCCGGGAGAGACTCGGAGTAGAGCCGCTGCTCCTTTGCGTCGAAAGGAGCCAGTTGAGGTGGTTCGGGCGTCTAGTGAGGATGCCTCCTGGGCGCCTCCCTAGGGAGGTGTTCCAGGCGTGTCCGGCTGGGAGGAGGCCGCGGGGTAGACCCAGGACTAGGTGGCGGGACTACATCTCCGCACTGGCCTGTGAGCGGCTAAAGATTCCCCAGGCAGAGCTGGTTGATGCTGCCAGGGAAAGGGATGTCTGGGGCCCCCTGCTGGAGCTGCTGCCTCCGCGACCCGACCCTGGATAAGCGGATGAAGATGATGATGACATTGACAGGTGGATGGGTTTTAAGAACTTTATACAGATTCGATAGAAGGATAGCGTTGATTGACGGGTGGATGTCGTGAGATTATTGGCCTAAAATCTAAGGTACCTGTTGTTGTCATTGCACGTGACCTACCGTTTTCCAGGAAGTAAGAAATTATATACTTTGTTAAAAGATTACAACAAAAGTATAATTTTGTAATTTTTATGTTTTTATGTTTAAATGCCAGTTTCTCTGCCATCTTGGATTGGATCTCTTAGCCGTGAACATTCTATAGCGAGACATGTACCCTAAACATACATCTGAAATTTCAGACCGATCAGACTTACATTTTTTGAGAATAAACTTTTTGTAGGTTTTGCTAAATTTTCACTTTCACTTATCAATTTTCATTTTGTGATTGACTCAGTATTGACTGCTCCTGCTAATAGTATTTCAAAAAGTAAAAAATACAGAAATAAAAATAAGCACACAGAATAATGGTCAAGTAAAAAAATAAATAAAAGAAGCCCTTTCTGTGGAAAATGTGCCCCCCCATGTCAAACTCGTTCCTACGCCCTTGGCTACAACACAAAAGAGAGTTACAGCAAACACGCCAGATGTCGTGCGCAGTGTCAAATCTGCAGTGTGTTGCATCCTTTCAGAGCCCAGACGTGTGTGTGTGTGTTTTTTCAATAGAGCTGACATTTGACTAACATTCAGCTCATCTGACAGAGAAGACTCGAAGCTGAGTCACACACACACACACCAGACAGGTCCAGTTAAAGGTCTTCTCAGAGAGAAAAACATGGTCAAACTAGATAGCAGCTGGTTCACCAGACTTCCTCATCACTGGAGAGGTGGTTGTGGAGACTTAGAATAGCTTCTACAACATGTACACTGCTGTGTATCCATGGAGATGTCTACAGATCCTCTCACTGCATTGTGGGCTTGGCATGGTTACAACCCAGAGAGTCATCATAGGTAGTGTATTGTAGGTAGAGAGTCATCATAGGTAGTGTATTGTAGGTAGAGAGTTATCACAAGTAGTGTATTGTAGGTAGTTTCAGAGTCATTATATGTAGTGTATCGTAGGTAGTCAGAGAGTTATCAGACTGTAGGTAGTGTATCGTAGGTAGTTAGAGAGTTATCAGACTGTAGGTAGTGTATCGTAGGTAGTCAGAGTTATCAGACTGTAGGTAGACTGTAGGTAGTGTATCGTAGGTAGTTAGAGAGTTATCAGACTAGGTAGTGTATCGTAGGTAGTTAGAGAGTTATCAGACTGTAGGTAGTGTATCGTAGGTAGTTAGAGAGTTATCAGACTGTAGGTAGTGTATCGTAGGTAGTTAGAGAGTTATCAGACTGTAGGTAGTGTATCGTAGGTAGTTAGAGAGCTATCAGACTGTAGTGTATCGTAGGTAGTTAGAGTTATCAGACTGTAGGTAGTGTATCGTAGGTAGTTAGAGAGCTATCAGACTGTAGTGTATCGTAGGTAGTTAGAGAGTTATCAGACTGTAGGTAGTGTATCGTAGGTAGTTAGAGAGTTATCAGACTGTAGGTAGTGTATCGTAGGTAGTTAGAGAGTTATCAGACTGTAGGTAGTGTATCGTAGAGAGTTGTCATAAAGAACTTAAAAAACTAAAATAAAGGTGATCCGCCTGGAGGAGCGGATTGGCATGTGTACTAATGTCTACACATGCTCACACACACACGCACGCACGCACACACTCTGTACGACACACACACGCACGTGCGCACACACTCTGTACGACACACACACACGCGCGCACACACACGCACACACACAGTCCTTACCCATGCGTACGGCGGCAAGGGCGGGGTTCTGGGAGAGTGAGCGTGGGGCCATGGTCAGCAGGAACAGGAAGAGGAAGTAGTGTGTCGACAGCAGCAGCGCTGGCAGAGCCGGCATCTTCCACTGCTCCTCATGGAGAACGGTGTGCTGGCTGCCAGGTTCGCCCCCTGCAGGATGGGAGGGACAACACAGTTTACAGTGTGAGACTGGAACAAGGTCCTCATATAGAATTCATAGTTAGTTAATAATATATATATTAACTAACTATGTTAGTAATATAATATAATTATATAATATAATAGTTCATACTCTTCGGCAAGGTTACCTTTCGCTGCCTGCTGACACGAGGACCATACAGCAGAATGGAACATTCTAGTGCTCTCGAAAGCACACTTGACCTCAGGACTCTTAAATGAATAAATACAATAGCATACTATTAGATAGAATGCAGGGCCCTTGAAGCCCATGTTGAACACAAGGAAAGCTGTGTGGTCCTAGTGTACAAGTTCAGAGGGAATTCACACACACACACACACACACACACGTGTGCGCGCGCACACAGACACGCGCGCGCACACACACACACACACACACACACACACACACACACACACACACACACACACACACACACATAAGCCAAGGTAGTCAAAGAACTAACAACAGAGAGAGAAAGACAGAGAGAGAGAGAAGGATGGAGGGCAGAAAGAGGGGAAGGGGATAAGAATCTTCAAAGTGGGTCAGATAGTCTACCTCAGACCCCCCTTAACACACAGTCTACCCCAGACTCAAACACACAGTCTACCCCAGACTCAAACACCCAGTCTACTCCAGACTCAAACACACAGTCTTCCCCAGACTCAAACACACAGTCTACCCCAGACTCAAACACACAGTCTACCCCAGACTCAAACACCCAGTCTACCCCAGACTCAAACACACAGTCTACCCCAGACTCAAACACCCAGTCTACCCCAGACTCAAACATCTAGTCTACCCCAGACTCAAACATCTAGTCTACTCCAGACTCAAACATCTAGTCTACCCCAGACTCAAACACACAGTCTACCCCAGACTCAAACATCCAGTCTACCCCAGACTCAAACATCCAGTCTACCCCAGACTCAAACACACAGTCTACCCCAGACTCAAACACCCAGTCTACTCCAGACTCAAACACACAGTCTACCCCAGACTCAAACACACAGTCTACCCCAGACTCAAACACACAGTCTACCCCAGACTCAAACACACAGTCTACCCCAGACTCAAACACACAGTCTACTCCAGACTCAAACACCAAGTCTACCCCAGACTCAAACACCCAGTCTACCCCAGACTCAAACACCCAGTCTACCCCAGACTCAAACACACAGTCTACCCCAGACTCAAACACACAGTCTACCCCAGACTCAAACACACAGACTACCCCAGACTCAAACACACAGTCTACCCCAGACTCAAACACACAGTCTACCCCAGACTCAAACACACAGTCTACCCCAGACTCAAACACACAGTCTACCCCAGACTCAAACACACAGACTACCCCAGACTCAAACACACAGTCTACCCCAGACTCAAACACACAGTCTACCCCAGACTCAAACACACAGACTACCCCAGACTCAAACACACAGTCTACCCCAGACTCAAACACACAGTCTACCCCAGACTCAAACACACAGTCTACCCCAGACTCAAACACCCAGTCTACCCCAGACTCAAACATCTAGTCTACCCCAGACTCAAACATCTAGTCTACTCCAGACTCAAACATCTAGTCTACCCCAGACTCAAACACACAGTCTACCCCAGACTCAAACATCCAGTCTACCCCAGACTCAAACACCCAGTCTACCCCAGACTCAAACATCCAGTCTACCCCAGACTCAAACACACAGTCTACCCCAGACTCAAACACCCAGTCTACTCCAGACTCAAACACACAGTCTACCCCAGACTCAAACACACAGTCTACCCCAGACTCAAACACACAGTCTACCCCAGACTCAAACACACAGTCTACCCCAGACTCAAACACACAGTCTACTCCAGACTCAAACACCAAGTCTACCCCAGACTCAAACACCCAGTCTACCCCAGACTCAAACACCCAGTCTACCCCAGACTCAAACACACAGTCTACCCCAGACTCAAACACACAGTCTACCCCAGACTCAAACACACAGTCTACCCCAGACTCAAACACACAGACTACCCCAGACTCAAACACACAGTCTACCCCAGACTCAAACACACAGTCTACCCCAGACTCAAACACACAGTCTACCCCAGACTCAAACACACAGTCTACCCCAGACTCAAACACACAGACTACCCCAGACTCAAACACACAGTCTACCCCAGACTCAAACACACAGTCTACCCCAGACTCAAACACACAGACTACCCCAGACTCAAACACACAGTCTACCCCAGACTCAAACACAGTCTACCCCAGACTCAAACATCCAGTCTACCGCAGACTCAAACACACAGTCTACCCCAGACTCAAACAACCAGTCTACCCCAGACTCAAACATCCAGTCTACCCCAGACTCAAACACACAGTCTACTCCAGACTCAAACACACAGTCTACTCCAGACTCAAACACACAGTCTACCCCAGACTCAAACATCCAGTCTACCCCAGACTCAAACATCCAGTCTACCCCAGACTCAAACATCCAGTCTACCCCAGACTCAAACACACAGTCTACCCCAGACTCAAACACACAGTCTACCCCAGACTCAAACACACAGACTACCCCAGACTCAAACACACAGTCTACCCCAGACTCAAACACACAGTCTACCCCAGACTCAAACACACAGTCTACTCCAGACTCAAACACACAGTCTACCCCAGACTCAAACACACAGACTACCCCAGACTCAAACATCCAGTCTACCGCAGACTCAAACACACAGTCTACCCCAGACTCAAACACACAGTCTACCCCAGACTCAAACACACAGTCTACCCCAGACTCAAACACCCAGTCTACCCCAGACTCAAACATCTAGTCTACCCCAGACTCAAACATCCAGTCTACCCCAGACTCAAACATCCAGTCTACCCCAGACTCAAACACACAGTCTACCCCAGACTCAAACACACAGTCTACCCCAGACTCAAACATCCAGTCTACCCCAGACTCAAACATCCAGTCTACCCCAGACTCAAACACACAGTCTACCCCAGACTCAAACACACAGTCTACCCCAGACTCAAACACACAGTCTACCCCAGACTCAAACACACAGTCTACTCCAGACTCAAACACACAGACTACCCCAGACTCAAACATCCAGTCTACTCCAGACTCCAACACACAGTCTACCTCAGCTCAGCTTTGTCATCTGTGTGATTGTTATCCGGCCCCGACAATGAGGCATCCTGCAGGAATTTGAGTTGGATTCAAATTTTGAATGATTTGAATTTAAATTGAAGGAGTGAGTTGGACAAGATGACAAGGGGGAGAGACAGCCAGAGGCAGGGGGAGGAAAGATAGATAAAGAAGGAGAGAGAGAGGGAAAGAGAGAGAAGGCAGAGTCTGAGTTCTGAGTGATAGAATATTGAGTATGAAAAGACAAAGACACACAAAGAAAGGAAATGAGAAATGAGTTCTGGCAGAAATAAACAGATAATGATGCCAATTAATGGCAGAGGCTTCCTGTCGGAGACCCCAGCCAACTGCTTTAGGCCCTCTGCTGCACTTCTGATTCTACTGTAGGCCTATACAACGGCTTTATTTGAATTTAAGTAAAATATGATTACGCCTGCATTGTTAGCCAAATATCAGCTAGAAAATATCAACCAAGAGTCCTATGATCCTTTATATCTAGGGATCGTTGGGAAGATCTTTTGTGCGTGGCTGTAAGCCAGCGCACCTAGGATAGCGTTTGTCCAGTTATCACTCCTTCCCTCCCTCCCTCCCTCCCTCCCTCCCTCCCTCCGTTGAATGTTGAGCTGCATTTCTCTGTTGGCACCACAAGGGGCAGTAGTCCCAGCACACAAAAATAAAGAAGGACACCAAAATCAACCCACTAATCTCCACTGCACAAGTAGGGTAGCGGTGAAAGTATTGGACTCCCACATGAGAGATCGGGGTTCAAGGCCCCGGTGGGGATGATTTTATGGGACTACACCCCAAACCTCCACATGTTCATCCTTTCACTCCAACCTTTACCCCTTGCCTTATAGGTCAGATCCTAATCCCAACCCACACCAGGGACTGGAAGAAGGACACCAAAACCAACCCGTCGATCTCCACACCACAAGTAGAGTAGCGGTGAGAGCATTGGACTCCCACTGGGGTTCAAGATCCGGTGGGGAGGACTTTATGTTATCATCAGTGTAACTGCTTTAGCCACTGACCGCTACCATTAATGTTATGGAAGCTGCTGCTAGTTGTTGTGAGCTCATGAGCTAACTGGCTATCCTGCTCTTATTGTGCTGGATTAGCATTGGAAGCATGGGAACTGATGTGTTCAGGTGACAAGACCTACCTTAATTTATCAGACGTTATTTCATGTCATTTCAATTCACAGCTATTTCAGTGGCGTGACTAGCTTCCGTCCTACCAGTCCTGAACAGAAACAAGCCAGCCACGCACATCAGCCAGGCTGGACCTGGCCTGATTTTCTGAAGAGTTACCAGACCAGTTTTTCAGGGTGCGTTTCAATGCCAATCTTATACAGGTAGCTCCATACCAAAATACTGTACGTTGTCATTCTGTCAAAGCTACTCTGATCCGTCCCTCCATCATCGATCCATCCCTTCAAACGCCCACCAGAACATAATCACAAAGAGGGGGAAGGCTCCAGAAAGATCCGGATCAAGTGCTACAGTAGGCCCAAGTCTGTCTGAGTAATGGGCCTTAATACCGTCCTAAACAGAACATTAGCATTCTCTTCCCGGGGGGATAAGGCGATTTTGTTTTGCTTTGCCGGCATTGTGGTGCTGTCTTGCTGACTCAAACGCTTTAATGACATGGTAATCCTTTCCTTTAGTCAGAGACGCTCCGCACTTCCCTGCCATCGAGAACAGCGGGAACACGCTCTCACCTCCGATGCAGAGCTGGCTTTTTCCATTCTCCGCCGCACGCCTTCAGACTAGCAACGCGACTGCGGGCGACATCACAGCGGCGGTGCGAACAGAGGATGACAAAAGCGAGCCGACGGGAGCGACACTAATGAGCGTTGGTTATTCGGTGGAGTTCTGCTCTACACTTAGGCTTTACCGCGTGTTCACTCGTCTCATTGCCGGGATATGATGTTTCTAAAGTCACTGCGGTAGCCTTTGTGAACTGTGCCCCAGTTACCCAGTAGGCCTTCTGACTAGAAGGCTCATTAAACATTACTGACCCGATTCCCTGCATTCTGTCTGATGTTCCACATCCGGCTGACCTTCCTGCTTTCTGTGTCGACCGTCTGTGTTATCCCGACCTCATGAATAAAGCTGATGCGGAGACGATAGCGCCTGGTATGGATCGGCTACCCGACGCGCGCGGCTGCTATGTGGACCCGGACGCGCGAATCTTTATCAGCTGCAGTTCACTGCGAGTTCATCCTCTCTCATCCTTTCATGTGGCTATTTCTCCAGCCCCCCACGATTATTGAATCTAAACCCCCGGGATTGGGTAGATGGGGGGGCGAGGAAAGGGTCGACCCTTGGAGGAATGGAGGGGATGATCGGAAGAGGGGGGGGCTCTTCTACAGTGGGAAGGTGAGAAGGGAGGAAGCAAGGTGGATGGAGGGAGGGAGAGGAGGAGGAGGGCTGGAGGGAGGAGGACAATGTAGAGCTACTACAGTGTGAGGGTGAGGGAGGGAGGGGGGGGGAGGACAGTGTAGAGCTACTACAGTGTGAGGGTGAGGGAGGGAGGGAGGGGGGAGGGAAGGGGGAGGACAGTGTAGAGCTACTACAGTGTGAGGGTGAGGGAGGGAGGGGGGAGGACAGTGTAGAGCTACTACAGTGTGAGGGTGGGTGAGGGAGGAAGGGGGGAGGGAGGGGGGAGGACAGTGTAGAGCTACTACAGTGTGAGGGTGAGGGAGGGAGGGAGGGAGGGAGGGGGGAGGGAGGGAGGAGGACAGTGTAGAGCTACTACAGTGTGAGGGTGGGTGAGGGAGGAAGGGGGGAGGGAGGGGGGAGGACAGTGTAGAGCTACTACAGTGTGAGGGTGAGGGAGGGAGGGGGGAGGACAGTGTAGAGCTATTACAGTGTGAGGGTGAGGGAGGGAGGGAGGGAGGGAGGGAGGGAGGGGGGGAGTAGAGGTCACTGCTACTACAGTTTGGAGGTGAAGCGTGACCTCCGCGACCCGACTGCGCCGAGCTGCAGGAACAGGCATGGCGCCCGCGGGGGAACGAGAGAGGAGAGTACCACGTCAGCAAAGACAGGCAGAGAGGTGAGGAGGAGGGGAACGGAGGAGAGGAGAGGAGGAGGGGAACGGAGGAGAGGAGAGGAACGTGGATATTAATACGAACGAGGGAACTGAAAGAGAGTGGATGGGATGTTGAGAAAAGCTGAAGTACCAAGCTATTGTTATTCACCGAGTTGGAAATGACTGCGCAGTGGTCTGTCTTGACCAAGGTTATGTGGCTGTCACTATGGTCCTGAGAAGGGAACAGAATAACACCTTTAACGCCTTTTACTGGTGAGAACACAACCACAACCCTGAATGCACGAACTAGACATTGGGCCATGGAGAATACAGAGAGAGAGAGAGGGGATAGAGAGAGAGAGAGAGAGAGAGAGAGGAGAGAGAGAGGGGATAGAGAGAGAGAGAGAGAGAGAGGAGAGAGAGAGCAAGAGAGAGAGAGAGAGTTTTAAGGGACACTGTAAAAAGATATATATGCGAGTGTACTTTTAGTATTAGAAAATAATAAATGCCATTTGTCTGATTCGAATGAAGTCTATTTACAGTAGCGTTGCACTAACAGAGACAGCACAGAGAGAGGTACTCAGAGAGACTCACTATGTACTGGATACAAGAATGCTAATTCCTACTGCCACGAATGTTGATAAAGCATTTCTAAATCCCTCTATAAATAGTTCATTAATGTTAGGTTAACCTACACACAACAACAGCATCACTCCCTCTCTCTCTCTCTCTCTCTCTCTCTCTCCCACACACTCTCCCCCTCCATTTCTTCCCTCCCCCTCCTCTCCCCAAGCCTCTCCACCACCCCCCACCCCCCCCCCCCCCACCCCGCCTCCCCTGCAGCTGTGAGACAGTGTGTGCCAGTCTCTCTCTTTCAGTGATGAGATGAGAAAATGACACCACTCTCCAGCCGCCCACCCCCCCCCCAGCTACCCCCCCCCCCCCCCCCTATAAAAAAGACTAGTGGTGCTAAGCTAATATAAGGGGTGTAATCAGACCGCTTCTAAAATTAAACACCAAGGCCCTCCAGCTATGGCAGGTTCCTCCATTCCCTCAATACCAAAGCATGGCTGGGAGAAGACCTTTGGTGAGCACTCTTTCTCTCTATCTCTTTCTCCGTCTGTTTCTCGCTTTCTCTCTCTCTCTCTCTCTCTCTCTCTCTTTCTCAATTTCTTCTTGCCGTAATTCTCACTTTCTCGATTGGCATCTTTACCTGACTTTGTCTCTGTGTGGCTAGTTCTCTCTCTCTCTTTCTCTCTCTTTCTCTCTCTCTCTCTCTCTCTCTCTCTCTCTCTCTCTCTCTCTCTCTCTCTCCTCTATCTACCTACTGTATAGTGTGAGACAGAGGACAGGTGCAGAGCTGCTGGAGATAGACCGGAACAGGAAGTAGAATTGAATTTCAACAATCTCAACAGGAAACAATATCTCTTGCCGCTCTATCTACCATCTCACTCCTCTGGCTTGCAGAGCAGCTCCCAGCCATGCAGCTGAACCATGACGCGGTGACACGGTGGCCTGGATCACGGACTACCTCACCTGCAGGCCACAGTACGCCTGGCTGCTGGACTGCCTGTCCAATGTGGTGATGAGCAACACTGGCGCCCCTCAAGGAACCGTACTGTTACCTTTCCTGTTCATTACATTACATTACAGTTATTTAGCAGACGCTTTTATCCAAAGTGACTACAGTACCAGTAATTGCCGTTTACACTGTTCACCGTCTACACCTCTGACTTCAGCCACAGCTGTGGTGGGTGCCACCTCCAGAAGTTCTCAGACGACTCCTCTATCGTGGGCTGCATCAGTTAAGACACAGAGGAGGAGTACAGGGATGTGTTCAGGAGATCCATTAGATGATCTGAGGAGAACCAACTCCAACTCAACATCAGTAAGACCGAGGAGCTGGTGGTGGACTTCCAGCGGAGTAAGAGGTCCCCAACCCCTATTACCATTCAGGGGGAGGAAATTGGGACGTGGACTCAAACATGTTGTTGGGAGTGCACTTGAACAACTAACTGGACTGGACTGACAACACAGAGGCCCTCTAAAGGAAAGGACAGAGCAGACTGGTCTTTGTTAGGAGGCTCAGGTCCTTTGATGTGAGCAGCAGGCTGCTGCAGATATTCTATCAGCCTGTGGTATCAGATATTCTATCAGCCTGTGGTATCAGATATTCTATCAGCCTGTGGTAGCCAGCACACTGTTCTTTGCTGTGGCCTGCTGGGGAGGCAACATCAAGATGGAGGACACCAACAAGCTGGTGAGGAAGGCCAACTGTCATGGGGCAACAACTGGACAGTCTGGAGCTAGTGGTGGAGAGGAGGATGAGGAATAAACTGAAGTCCATCCTGGACAACCTATCCCCTCCATGACGAGTTGTGGTTGAGCCTTCAGCCACAGGCTCAACCTGCCCGAGTGCAAGTGTAAGTTCAGGCGTTCCTTTGTGCCAGCAGCCATCAGACTTCATAACAACAGTGCCTGAGTGTCCCCCCACCCCCACCCCATCCCCCACTTGTCACTTTACTTGGCACACCGCTAGGCTTTTTAATTGATATTTATAGGTTTTTATAGCAGATGTATAGTTCTTATGTATTTAATGTACTTATTTTGTTTTGACTCATCGATTCTTGATTAGGGGACTTCCCATGCATGAGAAATCACCAAACTTTGGTCCAGTCCAATGGGCCAATAGTCCTGATGGTGATCACTTTGCAACCACCACAAAAGTGTAGGCCCAGGTGAGAAGAAACGTCCATTTGCTTTGAGCTGGCAGGAATTATGAAGCCCATCACTCAATTTTTCTCAAAAACTGTAAAACCTATCAAACCTATTTCCTCTCACATTTTGGGTCAATTGACACCCCAATTGCTACACTGCATCTTCAGACTGTCCTTCACAAATGATCTTCACAGATTTTTAAAATATCAAAAACTGAGCCCACAGCTCATCAAAATGTTTTACTGTAAACAGTACTGTATGCAGCTACTTTACTGCAAATTCTCCCTAATGTTCATGAAAGAAAATAACAAAATGTTCAAGATATGGTAGATGTCGTGTGAATTTTCATCAGAATTTTTTCTCTGTCCCTGTCAAATTATTTTTCTCATATGGAAAAAAAAAACAAATCCATCCCCAAAAACATATTGTGCAACCGGGCAAGCTCCACCAACAGCGATGTATACATACATACATACACACACACACGCACACGCACACACCATCATCATCATTGGCGGTCACTCGGGGTTGAGTATGACTGTCCTCCTTCTTGGTCGTTGTGGGTCTTCAGGTGGGCGAAGAGGCCGATCCTGGAGCCGCATACTTTGGTGCAGGGATGGGCAGTGAGGGTCGTGGGTCTGGATTGAACCTTTTTGGTGGAAGCGCACTCCTTTCTGCGTCTGCGCTTGTCTTCCGCAGCACTGTGGAGGTCGTCATTATATTGTGCGGCTCCATCTCGGACAAGTTGTCTCCAGGCCACCCTGTAGGTTGCTGAGGCCTCCCAGGTCTTAGGGTCTATGTGGCACTTCTTGATGTTTGTTTTGATGTTCTCCTTAAACCTTTTCTTTTGCCCGCCTGGGGCACATTGTCCTGTAAAGAGCTGGGAGTATAGGACTTGTTCTGGGAGCCGAGAGTCGGGCATGCAGACCACATGGCCAGTCCATCGTAGTTGGCGCTGGGCGATGATGGCAGTGATGGGGGGGATGTTAGCCTCCTATAGGATGCTGGTGTTACTACGTTTATCTTCCCAGGTGATCTTGAGGATTTTCCTGAGGCATCTTTGATGGTATGCCTCTATGGCCTTCAGGTGCCTACTGTATGTGGTCCAGCATTCTGATCCATACAGTAGGGTGGGCAGCACTACCGATTTATAAACCAGAATCTTTGTCCTGGCTTGGAGGTCACGGTTTTCAAAGACCCTTTTTCTCAGTCTTGAGAACGACCCACTGGCAGAGCTGAGGCGGTGGTGTACTTCCTCGTCAATGGTTGCCTTGGAAGACAGGAGGCTCCTGAGGTAAGTAAAGTGGTCCACATTTTCGAGTCTGGTTTTGTCGACGGAGATATCTGGAGGTGAGGCAGGGGTAGTTGTGTTGAGAGGTGGCTGGTAGAGGATCTGGGTCTTTTTAATGTTGCGGGCCAGACCAAGATGCTTGTATGCTTTGGCAAAGGCATCCAGAAGCAGCAGCAGGTCCTCTTCTGAGTGGACCACAAGGGCATTGTCGTCGGCATACTGCAGCTCGGTGATGGATGTGGTGGTGATTCTGCCCTTAGCCCTGAAACTGTTGATGTTGAAGAGTTGACCGTCAGTCCTGTACATGATTCTGACTCCTTCGGGCAGATGTTTTCCCGTAAGATGTAGGATGGCAGAGATAAAGATGGAGAAGAGGGTGGGAGTGATCACACAACCTTGTTTTACTCCAGTGTGAACCCTGAAGGGTTCTGTTTCATTCCCACCACCGCTGAGAACTGTGGCTGACATGTTGTCATGGGGCAGTCTCAGTACCCGGATGTATCTGGGCAGCCAATCTTTGCCAGAACCAGCCAAAGAGCTAGCCCCCCCAGAACCAGGCACACACACACACACACACACACACACACACACACACACACACATACATACATACATACATACATACATACGAACACACACACACACACACACACACATACATACATAGATACATACATACATACATACATACATACGAACATAGAGTGGCAGTTGGGATTTGAATTTGTTGCTGTCCATTTTTGACACTAGTTTGATGGCTGCTGCATGCCTTGTGTAATTTTAAGTTTGTTTGAGAACCTTTTGTAGAACCCAATAAGTTTTATTAGAAGGCCAAGCAAAGGATATACTGCCAGCTTCTAACTTGGCTCATCAAGAACATGACCTTCCCTTGGTGTTTATGGTTGAGAGATCAAACCCCAGGTAATGCTTAATAAACATGCTAATGCCTACTCAGGCATTGTACAGTTTGGATTTCAGACACATGATTTTAAAGATTTTTTTTTTAAATTTAAGATTTAGATAATTAGGGTCCGGGCAGAGACCTTCAAGTATTTGTCATTTTTCTCCTCCTACTTCCTCTTCCTCCGCAAAAGCCTGGCCCCAACTCAGGGCTGCGCAGCAGCTGTTAATTCATTCTGTTCCTTCTTTCAACTGTGGCAATGCCCACATTTCCCCTCCTGTGGATCATTAAAGTTATACTGTATCTTATCCCATCTCCCTGGGGGCCCCAAACATCCTCACTGTTGTCCTCGTCATTGCCGCTCGCATTATGAAAGCTGCTCCACATTAAATATTTACACACAGAGTTAATTAACCACTCTGCCGGAGCCACTGAGGACCGACTCTGTCTTAATTATCTCACATCCTGAGATGGAGGGAGCGCGGTCGCCGGGGCGGTTGCCGGAGCTCTCCCCATGGCGACCCCGACCCATAAGGCACCAGGCTGGCCGGTGGTCCCCTCACAGAGCGTCTGAGTAGATGAACGGAGGGAATGCTCTGGGTTTCATGTGCCATGTAGTGGAAATAAATTTGATATAGCTATCAAAAGTAAAAAGGATTTGCCAAGGTTCGCTCAAAAAGATTGTCTGATTTATTAGGAAAACTTACGATTGCAAAAGGACTTCAGGACAAAACACAAGAGTGTTTCACCCAAGCAGAAGTAACTGGGTTTGTGCTTGCGCGCTGTTATAAACAATGCTATCCGGATATGACGTTTCTAAGATCTGATTGGCTAACTCATCAACACATCATCAACAATGGCCGAGAGGTCAGACAAGTGGTATGGGAAAAGGGCGGTAAAATCTGAAAAGGTTTCTGCACGAACAATGAAGACAATGGGAAGTCACTCTAGTGCAGACAGAAAGTCTGTGGTGTGTCGTCCTCCTGGAGACGTCACCCTGTTAT
>NC_140254.1:18753667-18763667 GCF_949987555.1 Borostomias antarcticus | reverse complement strand
TCTCTCTCTGTTCCTGCCTCTCTCTCTCTCTCTCTCTCTCTCTGACTGGCCTTCCCTCAGATTGGTAGTTGTACAAATTTAGATTGAACCAAGTGCAAGGGATGTGTAACTGTGATGTGTTTAAAGAGGGAGAGAGAGAAGGAGAGAGAGGAGGTGAGTTATGTACAGTGCTAAAAAAAAAGACTTTCATTCCATTCCAAGGTTCTCCTCCTCTCAACTGGAGGGCAAGATGAAGACGGTTCTTTTTAAAGATCTGTTTGTGAGAGAGCAACGCTGGGAGGCAGGTGTGACCTGCTGACGTCAACAACAGAGAACCGCTCTCTGTGATCTGTGTTTCCACACGTTTCCTCTCTCCCTCTCTCTCCCTCTACCTCTCTCGCTCTCTTCTGTACCTCTCTCTCTCCCTCTACCTCTCTCTCTCTACTGTACCTCTCTCCAACCTGCTCTTCTCTCTCCCTCTACCTCTCTCTCCCTCTCCCTCTCCCTCTCTCCAACCTGCTCCTCTCTCTCTCCCTCTACCTCTCTCTCCCTCTCCCTCTCTCCAACCTGCTCCTCTCTCTCTCCCTCTCTCCAACCTCCCCCCTCTCGCTCCCTCTCTCCAACCTCCCCCTCTCTCTCCCTCTCTCCCTCTCCAGCCTGCTCCTCTCTCTCTCCCTCTCTCCAAGCTCCCCCCTTTCTCTCTCTCTACCTCTCTCCAATCCCCGCTCTCTCTAACCACCTTCTCTCCAACCTCGCTCTCTCACTCTCTCTCTAACCACCTTCTCTCCAACCTCGCTCTCTCCCTCTCTCTCTAACCACCTTCTCTCCAACCTCGCTCTCTCACTCTCTCTCTAACCACCTTCTCTCCAACCTCGCTCTCTCCCTCTCTCTCTAACCACCTTCTCTCCAACCTCCCGCTCTCACTCTCTCTCTAACCACCTTCTCTCCAACCTCACTCTCTCTCTAACTTACATCTCTCCAAACTCCCCCTCTCCAACCTCCCTCGCTACCTCTCTCCAATCCCTCTCTCACACTCTCTCCAGCCTCCCTCTCTCCCTCTCTCCAACTTTCCTCTCTCCCTCTCTCCAACCTCCCTCTCTCCCTCTGTCCAACCGTCCTCGCTCCCTCTCTCCAACCTTCTTCTCTCCCTCTCTCCAACCTCCCTGCCTGCTCTTCATCTGCTTAACATGCACCTGGGCTCTGGAACAGGGAGAAAATGAGAGAGAGAGAGAGAGGGAGAGAGAGAGAGAGAGAGGGGGAGAGAGAGAGAGAGAGAGAGAGAGAGAGAGATAGCAATGAAAAGTATAGCAATGAAACACGAGTGATAAAAATGTAACTGTGATTCCTTCAGGGCTACGAATGGAGATTATATGCAGCCAAACCATAAAACCCAAAACTCCGCAAGAGGCGAGAACCTATTTTGAGTGAAATGTCTCTTTAATGGTCCCAGTCTTGTTAGAGAGTGATATCTACCACCCGTTGACCCTGACAGGCCTGGTACGGAATAGCAAGACTTTCACAGGATGAGTGAAGAGATCAGGAGGGTATTAAACATGAATGGATTCACACACTGATCGAATTACAGAGTAATTATAGGGCAGGTGTGCACTCTTGTCAACTTTTTCTTTCTTCTCCAAATTCACCGGCACTTCTCGAATTATTCTTTGAGTTACCTAACAAAATGTATTTCACGGTAACAAGAACAGTGGGGGTTTTTGCCGGGGGGGGAGGGTCTAAAGTTCAACCTCTCTATATCACATTCAGTCCTGCACACTGATTTCCAGTTGTCTTGGTTACAGGGGTGTAGTGGAGAGTAAACACAAGTACATTCAGTTCAACCACCTCTTTAAATTGAGGCTGAGAGTTCACTCACCTATTTTCGTATGAACTGAATTAATCAATGAGGAGAAACTCGACAGCGTTTACCCAACTCTGGATTTGCCTGCACGCCCTTGCTTGGTTATTCAAAGTGTTTGCGAAGTGTTTGTTGTCTTCCTGATATTATAACACACTTCCGTTTCCGCCACAAGATTTCCCGCCAGTGTACGAGCCAGTACACTGAAATTCTAAATTAATAAATTCACAGGGTCTCATGCAGTCTCATGAAAATTATTTTTGGGGTCTTGCTAAGGCCAATTCATAAACTAATAGCAAGTAAAGGTGAATATTGAACCATAAAAAGTTATCTCATTGAGCTTTAATGCAAATACATTCAGGCCTGATCAGGGGCGGACTGGGGAAATAATTCACTTACAGCAGGTCGGGGCAGTTAGCGCCGGGAATATCCACTCTGAATATCTCACTCACAGCAACCAGGCCGGCCCACTTGAGGACCGGCCCATCGGGATTCGTCCCGAGCGTCCCGATGGCCAGTCCGCCATTGGGCCTGATTCCATTTGTTTTATTGACTCAGCATGAACAAGATTATCCTCTTCTTAAAGACACACACACACATACACACACACACACACACACACACACACACACACACAGCTGGGATAGCATGGCTCCACTGAGTTCTTTTCAGAGTTAATGTAAATTAACAACATAAGAAGTCCAGAGAAGAAAGAACAGAAAAAGAACAGAAGCTCTCTGAAGAGCAGACTTTTCAAAACAGGTCTCTCGAGGCCTCCATTTGAACACACTCTTTAATAGGTTGCGTCTTCAGCCCCCCTCCCTTCAACAGAACGTGTAGAACTCTTTCACACACGCGCCTCCTTTCATATTTCCTCCAAACACTAGAGAGGAGAAAAGTGAGCTAGCTCCAATAGACGACAGCAGGCGACATCTTCATACGCTCCAGAGGTCAACCAGCATGTTAGCATTTTCAACTACTAACAGCCTCATCTGTACACCCCCCATCCTGTCTTCCTTCTCATCCCTCCTTCCTTCCGTCCGCTTTCTTACCTCGTTTCCCTTCCCCTTCCCCCGAGGCTAGCTGCTGCCCCTCCTCTCACCCCTTCATCTCCTCTCCTCTGGGATATCGCTAGCCACCTCAAATCAAAGGGTGAGGGGTGGGGGGGGGGGGGTCTGTTGGGAGGCAGGATGGGAGGGTGAAAAGGAAGAGAGGAAACGAGGGAGGAGGAGAGGATGAGGAGAAGGCGTGAAATGCTGAATCACAGACTCATTGAGATTCTGCTCAGCCCATTCGCTACGCACACACACACACACACTCACACACACACACACACACACACACACACACACACACACACACACACACATTCTGCTCGGCCTGTTCGCTACGCTCGCCGACTGCACGGCAGCCACTGGCAAACCGACCGTGAAGTAGGACATTGTCTGACTGCCGTACACACACACACACACACACACACACACACACACACACACACACGTTCGCACAGAGGGACACGCACACACACACGCACACACATGTATGCACAGAGGGACAATGGAGGGGGTGGATTAGCCAAAAGAGATGGCTATTTTGTAAATGTGTATGTGAGTGAATGTGTGTGTGTGTGTGCGTGTGTGTGCGTGTGTGTGTGTGTGTGTGTGTGTGTGTGTGTGTGCCCTCTCGCAAGGTCTGCACTTGACCGGGCTACATGGCTGACAATGGTAGCCTAGTAGAAACCTGCTTAATAGGAAGTCCCTGGGGACAATACGCTTTGCTTTGTAAGGTCCTGCATGGTTCACCTAGCACACACACACACGCACGCACACACACACACACACACACACACACACACACACACACTGCATAACACAACACACGTACTCACACACTGTATAATACGACAATACACACATTCACACTGCACTGTACACAACCCCCCCACACACACACACACACACACACACTGCATACAAATTTTTTGGAACATTTAAGTTGATCTTACAGGTAAATCTTGAATCTTTTGAATCTTGCATAGCCTAATAAACACACTACAGACAGTACAGAGTGTAGACACTCACACACTGCATAAAACAACACACACACACACACACACACAGACACACACTGCATAGTACAACATACTACAGTATTATAAACACTTACACACACTGCATACTGTAATACAACACATTGCAGTATACTCAGTATTGTATTTTATCACAGTGTAAACCAGTTCTTGCATAACACAAGTATCAGTGTAGCTCCCCTTTCAGCCAATCAAATGCTTCGTTTCTGACCTGTGATGGCAGTAGAATGGAAATGGAACGATTGAAAATGTTTAATTTACATTTTTCATTTACAGTTTAGTCATTTAGCAGACACTGTTCTACAAAGAGACTCACAATATGTGAATATAAGCACAGGTAATTAAAAAACGTTGTTTTTGTGTGTTCTTTCATTCGACCCGATCAGGGCTGGTGGACTCGGCTCTCACTAATGAGCTGGATGCCCCTCCAGTCCCCCAGCAGGTCGCTGCTTTACTGCTGTTTGTGTGTGTGTGTGTGTGTGTGTGTGTGTGTGTGTGTGTGTGTGTGTGTGTGTGTGTGTTTGAACACATCTGCCGCTCTCTCGCAGGCCCTGATTGGTGGATGTTTGTCTCCATGATTAGTCGGACGAGGTAATGTTACGTACTGCCACACTGAGTCTCACATACATTTACAGCAGAGAGAGAAAGCGCCAGGACACACACACACACACACACGCACGCACACACACAAATTGCCGTTGTGAACAGTAAATAATGCTCCATCCACCGTCCTTCACCGCAGTCATTTGCGAGTGTGTGTGTGTGCCCGTGCAAGTGTGTGATTGTGTGTACTGTATGTGTGTGTTCAGCGGTTTTCAAAAGGAGTGATTGGTTGCCATAAAAGTAGAAATTTTTAGCTCTGTTCAGCAAGTGAGGGGGGAATTATGCAACAGAGAGAGAGGGAGACTGTGCGCGCGCACACACACACACACACACACACACACACACACACACACACACACACACACACCTTTGTTTTACATCACTGCTGGACCCAGACACCAAACTCATCTTTACTCTCTCTCTCTCTCTCTCTCTCTCTCTCTCTCTCTCTCTCTCTCTCTCGCGCGCGCGCACTGCCCGCCACCTCTCTCTCTCTCTCTCTCATGATCCTCTGTTGCCACGGCAGCAGTGCGAAAAAGAGGGAGAGAGGGACGGACAGAGGAAGAGAGGGGGGAGGAGAGAGAGAGAGAGGAAGAGAGGGGGGAGGAGAAAGGGAGAGAGAGGAAGAGAGGGGGGAGGAGAGAGATAGCAAACGCTATGTTGATAGCTTATGTCCACCTACTGTATGTGTGTGTATGTTTGTGTGTATGTTTGTGTGTGTGTGCGTGTGTGTGTGTATGTTTCTGTGTGAAGAGAGGAGAGAGAAAAATGGAAAGGAGAGGAGAGAGAGGAGTGGAAAGGAAAGGAGGGAGGGACCAGGCAGAGAGAGAGAGAGAGAGAGAGAGAGAGAGAGAGAGAGAGTACAGTGTAACTGAACAAATTAAGGGGAAAAGTTCAAGCGTTCAGTTTTCAATTGTTTTTCTGTGCCACGGCTGGTGTGTGTGTGTGTGTGTGTGTGTGTGTGTGTGTGTGTGTGTGTGTGTGTGTGTGTGTGTGTGTGGAGAGCACAGGAGAGCACGTCGCTCTCCCAGTACCATTCAGTACGATCAGACACACAGCAAACAGCTCCACTTCACTGACCACACAGACTTAGACCTTTACACACACTGCCCATGGGGCTCGCTACTATTGTATGTATTATTGTCAACAGAATCAGTTTGAAAGACTGTGGTGTGACGTGTGTGTGTATGTATGTGTGTATGTGTGTGTGTGCGTGCGTGTGTGTGCGTGTGTGTGTGCGCGTGCATGCTTATTGTCAGCCATTTTCAGAGGACGGCTATCTCTGTAGCTGCATCAGTCCATGTGTATGAATGATGGCACTCTGCACATCCTAACATCCATCTGTCATTTCATCTGTTCTCCGCCAGTGCGAATGTCCGGTTGCTAGCATGTGGGTTCATATATCTGTCTACCTGTCTCTCCTCTCCTCTCCCATCTCCCCTCCTCTCACCCTCCTCTCCTCTCCCATCTCCCCTCCTCTCCCCCTCCTCTCCTCTCCCATCTCCCCTCCTCTCCCTCTCCTCTCCCATCTCCCCTCCTCTCACCCTCCTCTCCTCTCCCATCTCCCCTCCTCTCACCCTCCTCTCCTCTCCCATCTCCCCTCCTCTCACCCTCCTCTCCTCTCCCATCTCCCCTCCTCTCACCCTCCTCTCCTCTCCCATCTCCCCTCCTCTCCCCCTCCTCTCCTCTCCCATCTCCCCTCTCCTCTCCCATCTCCCCTCCTCTCACCCTCCTCTCCTCTCCCATCTCCCCTCCTCTCCCCCTCCTCTCCTCTCCCATCTCCCCTCCTCTCCCTCTCCTCTCCTCTCCCATCTCCCCTCCTCTCACCCTCCTCTCCTCTCCCATCTCCCCTCCTCTCACCCTCCTCTCCTCTCCCATCTCCCCTCCTCTCACCCTCCTCTCCTCTCCCATCTCCCCTCCTCTCACCCTCCTCTCCTCTCCCATCTCCCCTCCTCTCCCCCTCCTCTCCTCTCCCATCTCCCCTCTCCTCTCCCATCTCCCCTCCTCTCACCCTCCTCTCCTCTCCCATCTCCCCTCCTCTCACCCTCCTCTCCTCTCCCATCTCCCCTCCTCTCACCCTCCTCTCCTCTCCCATCTCCCCTCCTCTCACCCTCCTCTCCTCTCCCATCTCCCATCTCCCCTCCTCTCCCCCTCCTCTCCCCTCCTCTCACCCTCCCCTCCTCTCCTCTCCCATCTCCCCTCCTCTCACCCTCCTCTCCTCTCCCATCTCCCCTCCTCTCACCCTCCTCTCCTCTCCCATCTCCCCTCCTCTCACCCTCCTCTCCTCTCCCATCTCCCCTCCTCTCACCCTCCTCTCCTCTCCCATCTGCCCTCCTCTCACCCTCCTCTCTTCTCTGGCCCGTCTAGCAGATGCTCAGCCAAACTAAACAGTAGTTATTACTGAGGCCTGCTGGCCTGACCAGGGCCAGACTGAAACCATAATTCATGCCGGGAATTTGACTCCATCCCAGACCACCCTTCTCACACAAACCTCCAGACTGCTAATGTTGTAGGCTAGGCTATAGGCTAATGATGTAGGCTAATGTTGTAGGCTAAGGCTATAGGCTAATGTTGTAGGCTAAAACTGTAGGCTAATGTTGTAGGCTAATGATGTAGGCTAATGTGTAGGCTAAAACTGTAGGCTAATGTTGTAGGCTAATGCTGTAGGCTAATGTTGTAGGCTAATGCTGTAGGCTAATGTTGTAGGCTAATGCTGTAGGCTAATGTTGTAGGCTAATGCTGTAGGCTAATGTAGTAGGCTAATGTTGTAGGGTAATGTTGTAGAAAATGTGGGACTGACCAACAAGTAGCCTATCTAAATACTGAGTTTTCAAGGTATGCTATGGCTATTAGCCTTGTGAGACCATCCTGATTTCGCAAACTCACGTTACTCGCAAGTCAGTCTGGATACTCTCCATAGAGCAATCCATTTGAGCACAATCGGAAAACAATCTCTCCAATCAGCGTTGGTTCTGAGGAATTTGAAAGACAAACTGTTACGCTGAGCGGGTTTATGACAGCGAGGAGCGGTTGAAGTTAGCGTGTGACAGACGGTAGTAATAATAATAATAATAATAATAATACATTTTATTTATAAAGCGCTTTTCAGTAACCCAAAGTCGCTTACAGAGATGTCGGTAAGAGCAAAATAACATAAAACAGGCATGAGACAAACAACAAACAATAAACAAAGCAGAGATATTACACAGCAGGGGCAGGAGAGAGATATTGAACAGTAGAGATATTACACAGCAGGGGCAGGAGAGAGATATTGAACAGTAGAGATATTACACAGCAGGGGCGTGAGGTAATACAGGCAGAACCAGGATGGACAGACAGTAGTGAAAAGAACATGTACAGTGATGATAACGGGGTAATAGGGGCAAAACAGTCCAGATACTGGCAGGGTGGCTGGGGTAGGTGGGAAACAGAGGGAGGGTCGGGGGGGCAGAGGGAGAGAGGGGCAGGGGTTTAGAGAGAGGGGCAGGGGTTTAGGGAGAGAGGGGCAGGGGTTTAGGGAGAGAGGGGCAGGGGTTTAGGAGGTGGTTAAGGGTAGGGAAGGTCGAGAGGGGCAGGGGTTTAGGGAGAGAGGGGCAGGGGTTTAGGTGGTGGTTAAGGGTAGGGAAGGTTGAGAGGGGCAGGGGTTTAGGGAGAGAGGGGCAGGGGTTTAGGAGGTGGTTAAGGGTAGGGAAGGTTGAGAGGGGCAGGGGTTTAGGGAGAGAGGGGCAGGGGTTTAGGAGGTGGTTAAGGGTAGGGAAGGTCGAGAGGGGCAGGGGTTTAGGAGGTGGTTAAGGGTAGGGAAGGTCGAGAGGGGCAGGGGTTTAGGGAGAGAGGGGCAGGGGTTTAGGTGGTGGTTAAGGGTAGGGAAGGTCGAGAGGGGCAGGGGTTTAGGAGGTGGTTAAGGGTAGGGAAGGTCGAGAGGGGCAGGGGTTTAGGGAGAGAGGGGCAGGGGTTTAGGAGGTGGTTAAGGGTAGGGAAGGTCGTAGGCTAGGGAGAAGAGGGAGGTGTTAGGCCGGGATTTGAAAATGGGAAGTGAAGGTGAATCTCTGACAGGCTGGGGAGAGAGGTCCATAGTCGGGGTGCTGCTCTGGAGAACGCTCGGTCTCCATAGGTTTGAAGTTTGGATGGGGGTACGGCGAGGGTGAGAGTGGAGGAGGATCGCAGGGCTGTTGTGGGGGCTATGCACCCCGCACTCAACACCCAGTTGGCGCAGCCTTTGAAGGAGGATGGAATGGTTCACTGTGTCAAAGGCTGTGCTGAGGTCTAGTAATAGCAGGATGTTGAGGGCATCGGAGTCTGCAGAAGTGAGGAGATTGTTGGTGACTTTGACCAGGGCTGGGGGAGGGGGGGGGTGGGGTTGGAGGAGTTGATGATGACGGTGGTCAGAGAGCTGTTGCTTTAATAGACAGATGGTGATAGACAGATGGTTCATCCAATCACCTGCCAAGTATTTTCCAACAGAGAGTTCCCAGATGGTTATGCGAAGCAAACCATCTGATCAAGTTAATGGTTATGGTTGCACCCTCAAAGGTACAAAAGGTTACACTATACAGGGAGAAGATCAGCTTATTGTGCAGTAGGCTATAAATATAACTATACTCTGGTGACCTGGAGATCCTTCAGTTTGTCGTCTCTCCAACCAGGAAATGATCACATAGACTGGGACCCTCCACTCAGTGGTATAACTACTGTACGATACTGTATGCAGGTAATGCAGCTGAATTGGGGCCCGCAACACAGCACACATCGGCCCCTCTTTATCTTGCTACTATCCTATTATAAGATCTCAAGCATCTCGAGCAGCGAGTCTACAGCATGGGTTCCCAAACTCTATCAATGTGGGCCTCCCCTCTGAAAACAGTGACACACCCGCGCCCCCCCGACCCCCCAAATTTGTCCGTTTTGCAAGGCAGCGTTAGCTAGCCTATAACATTACACAGCTATGTTAGCTCGGTGGCACCTGCTGCTAGTTAACGTTATGACGTTTTCGCACTTTAAAATCACGTTTCATTCATGAAAAACCATAGACATTTCAAAAATAAAAAAAACATGTTTTTTCTTTTTTTTCTTCTAAACATCTCTCTGCGCCTCCCCTGAATTTCTTTGGGGCCCCCAGGGAAGGCGCGCCTCACAGTTTGGGAAAGCCTGCTCTACAGAATACAAACTTTAATACTTTAATAACTATTTATAGATAGAGAGACTTTATTTCAGACCATAGCAAAAAATGATCAAATACAATACAATATGAGGACAATAACACAGATTATACAGACACATATAGTACACACTGAGCCAAGTGCTGCTCCCTGATGTCATATACTTGATGTCCTTCATTTAGCTCAAGCATATCGTTCATTGACTATAACGAATAACGGCCGATTTGATATCAGCTGTGCAGTGCGTTTCGCTGTTGCTGGTCGTTTCAAAGCTTTGCGCTTTCACTTCTTTCATTCGCTACTGACATTACGTTATGT
>NC_140254.1:18743667-18748667 GCF_949987555.1 Borostomias antarcticus | reverse complement strand
AGTCACCACCATCACCAGCACAGTCACCATCATCACCAGCACAGTCACCACCATCACCAGCACAGTCATCACCATCACAGTCACCATCATCACCAGCACAGTCACCACCATCACCAGCACAGTCAGTCACCACCATCACCAGCACAGTCACCATCATCACCAGCACAGTCACCACCATCACCAGCACAGTCACCACCATCACCAGCACAGTCATCACCACAATCATCACCATCACAACCACAATCACCAGCACAATCACCACCATCACCAGCACAGTCACCATCATCACCAGCACAGTCACCATCACCACCAGCACAGTCACCATCATCACCAGCACAGTCACCACCATCACCAGCACAGTCACCATCATCACCAGCACAGTCACCACCATCACCAGCACAGTCACCACCATCACCAGCACAGTCACCATCATCACCAGCACAGTCACCATCATCACCAGCACAGTCATCACCATCACCAGCACAGTCACCATCATCACCAGCACAGTCACCACCATCACCAGCACAGTCACCATCATCACCAGCACACCACCACCATCACCAACACAGTCATTACCATCACCAGCACAGTCACCATCATCACCAGCACAGTCACCATCATCACCAGCACAGTCACCATCATCACCAGCACAGTCATCACCATCATCACCAGCACAGTCACCACCATCACCAGCACAGTCACCACCAGCACAGTCACCATCATCACCAGCACAGTCAGTCACCATCATCACCAGCACAGTCACCATCATCACCAGCACAGTCAGTCACCATCATCACCAGCACAATCACCATCATCACCAGCACAATCACCACCACAATCATCACCATCACAACCACAATCACCACAATCACCAGCACAATCACCACCATCACAACCACAATCACCACCATCACAACCACAATCACCAGCACAATCATCACCATCACAACCACAATCACAATCACCACCATCACAGCCACAATCACCAGCACAATCACCACCATCACAACCACAATCACCAGCACAATCACCACCATCACAACCACAACTAGACTGCACTCCGGTGAGGTGTCAACCTTCTCCTTACTGTACATGACGTCTTTCCATAGCATGGTACCTTGATTCAGCTTGATTCCACTTCAATTGCTGTACATTTTTTTCACTGCTCTTACCACTGCAAAATAGTATTCCCCCCCAAATGTGGTCGTCATAGCAACGCCCCAGATGTCACATAGAGGGGGTAGACACGCGGTCTGTCCGGATTTATGCGCCGGTCTGGTCTCGTGCTTTATTTCTGTCTCTATGTGGCTTCGTCCATTCATCACGGTAGGGCTGGAACACCACAGAAATGTCTGTGATACAGAACACGTGAGAAGTCTGCACAGAAACCCACGGGTTATTTCTGGCTCCGAATGACATTAAGCTACAAAACAGAGTCTCGCCAGGCACATTTCCTTTCATTTCGGGGTTCATAGAATGATTTGGGGGCATGTTTCAAACCCACGAGTGACCTCTCGTCTGCTGTGTGCCTGAGTGCAGCTTGGCGGGGGAGGACCGATCTCCGGGCAGATCTGACAGCTTATCAATGGCTTTTGATTGGTCCCCATTGCGCCTGTCAGAGTGGTCGTCATGGGTAACAGGTTTAAAAGGGTCCCCAGACCACAGTATATTGGCCGGAGTCAAACCTCCCAACCTTAAAGCCCAAAGCACACAGCAAGCGAACAGGCGACAATTCGAATCGGAGATCGTTTTGAACCAGATGATGCGTTGCAAATGAAACGTCTGTTTTTTTTTAACTTAAAGGGATAGTTCTTTCAAAATGCATATTAAGCACATTCACCCATCGGAGTGAATCTGAGGCCTCAGAAGTGTCCATTTTTCTTTTCAATCTTTTTTTATTTATTTTTTCCTTATCTCTTCCAGCCATGTTCCAGCGTGTTTTATGAGCTCTGTGATGGAAGTGTGATCCTAACAGATCAAGGTCTCTTCTGAGGTGTCATAGAGACTGTATACATATGTCATACTGTGTGTGTGAATGAGACGGGAAACATGAGATTTTAGTGAAAGTCCTTAAAGTCACATGCCTTAAAGTTCTTGAAGAGATGAGGACCGGTGCTCTCAGTTAAGGACCAGCAGTTTCTAAAGAGAGAGTAGAGTAGACTAGAGCACATGGATCATGAGTAGACTAGACTAGAGCACATGGATCATAAGTAGACTAGACTAGAGCACATAGACTAGACTAGAGCACATGGATCATGAGGAGACTAGACTAGAGCACATGGATCATGAGTAGACTAGACCAGAGCACATGGATCATGAGTAGACTAGACCAGAGCACATAGACTAGACTAGAGCACATGGATCATGAGTAGACTAGACCAGAGCACATGGATCATGAGTAGACTAGACTAGAGCACATGGATCATGAGTAGACTAGACTAGAGCACATGGATCATGAGTAGACTAGACCAGAGCACATGGATCATGAGTAGACTAGACCAGAGCACATGGATCATGAGTAGACTAGACTAGAGCACATGGATCATGAGTAGACTAGACCAGAGCACATGGATCATGAGTAGACTAGACTAGAGCGCATGGATCATGAGTAGACTAGACTAGAGCGCATGGATCATGAGTAGACTAGACTAGAGCGCATGGATCATGAGTAGACTAGACTAGAGCACATGGATCATGAGTAGACTAGACTAGAGCACATGGATCATGAGTAGACTAGACTAGAGCACATGGATCATGAGTAGACTAGACTAGAGCACATGGATCATGAGTAGACTAGACTAGAGCACATAGACTAGACTAGAGCACATGGATCATCTTTAAGAAGACTTTTATTGGTGCACAAGATTCACCCACTAATGTTTCGACAACAGTGTTTTCTTCAGAGTGAAACATTTTCTAACAGAATCTGTGAGCTCCAGTCTATCCTCCTTTTGGGAACATGGGATATTAGCCATATCCACACAGGGTCACGCAGTTAATCTATCAACAAGAACATAAGGTTTACTATGATGATGATGATGATGATGACGATGATGGAAAGCATCTCTCAAGGCCCTCCTTGTTGTCTGAGAGAAACAGTCCTGCAGATTGGACAAGTTGATTATGATTATCCCTGACCAGTAGAGCATGATGGGAGACAATCAAGTCGCACTCAAACTCTCATCCCACAGCTGTGTTCTTCGCTGGCCCTGGACAACCTCTGGAGAGAGGGAGAGAGGGATGAGAGAGGAGAGGAGAGAGGGGGGGAGAAGGGAGGAGTGTAGTTTCTGTTTCATTAATCGCTCCGCTCCCTGTTACTGGAGTCTGGGGGGATATTTGAGCCAGGGATATTGGGACAGGGCGGGGCCTGGAGGAGGGTGGGGACAGGGGTGGGCCTGGAGGAGGGTGGGGACAGGGGTGGGCCTGGAGGAGGGTGGGGACAGGGCGGGGCCTGGAGGAGGGAGGAGGGAGAGTCAGGGGTGGGCCTGGAGGAGGGTGGGGACAGGGCGGGGCCTGGGGGAGGGTGGGGACAGGGCGGGGCCTGGGGGAGGGTGGGGACAGGACGGGGCTGGGCCTAGATGAGGGAAGGCGGTGGGGACAGGGCGGGGCCTGGGGGAGGGTGGGGACAGGGCGGGGCCTGGGGGAGGGTGGGGACAGGGCGGGGCCTGGGGGAGGGTGGGGACAGGGCGGGGCTGGGCCTAGATGAGGGAAGGCGGTGGGGACAGGGGGACTGGGATGGGTCTGGGCTGTAGCTCCACCAGTCATGCATACATAAACTAGTAAAAACCGGCTAGCCTCCAGTAGGTGAAAATGAGCTGCTTCCTCCTCCTTTAACTCGCTTCCTGTCTCTCTCATCCCTCTACCTCCCCTTTCCTCCACTCACTATCTGTCCTTCACATCATCTAAGTGGTCCAGGCAAGATGGCGGACTCCAGTCCATTCTCCTCTCCCAGTGGTGGTCTGAGGAGGCGAGGCGATGGGGTCATTTAAATGTGTTGGGACAGACCCATTGATTTCTGGGTGCTGGAGCTTGGAGGTCCATGAGGAGACGCTTACCTCAGGCCAGCCGTGATGACTGCAGCTGGACCGAAGACCCCCTTGGGAAATCAGGCTCTCATTAAATGTGTGCGCGTGCACACACACACACACACACACACACACACACACACACACACACACACACAAGCGTACACACACGCACACACACACACACACACACACACACACACACCACCACCACCACCACCATAACCAGCAGCCGGTAACCAAGGAGAACAACGTCATTACCAAGTGGGCATGTCATGATTGCCGTAGCAACGGCTGCTTGGTGACAGCACTGTCAATGGCAGGGTTTCCTGAAAGCGTTAAGAAGCACTTAACTCCAAAGTACTTCTTAACTCCCATACAAAGGGTTGCTTAAGAAGGGTTCCTTAAGAACGTTCTTTATCGGGAAACGCGGCTAATGACGGTAGTCTTGATTTAATGACCAGGTTGGATAAAAGGATAGTTCACTCAAATTTGTTTCCTCTCTATGAAGACACTTCAAGAATACAATTACACCCAGTATTTCACCCAGTTGCATTCTTTTATATATTTTTACCATGGCACAGTGAGTCACATGCCGTGGTCTATACACTAGAAAGTCAATACAGTCAGTCAGTCAGTCAGTCAGTCAGTCCATCAGTCAGTCACACACTGCTCAAAAAAATGAAGGGAACACCAGTCATCAATCATCATGGCAGATCCAGGCATCTTAGTTTTAACAGTATAATTGTGACTGAACATGTTTGGTTTGCTAGTAGGTGGTATTCATTCTGTTCACAACAACACGATGGGCAGCCAGGCGAAATAGCTTCAGGGGACCTGGTCCCAGGCGAGTTGAACAGCTGTCCACCCAGAGACGGGATCTCTCGCTGCGGCATGAAGTTCGCGGCTAACCCGCTGAGCTCGAAACAGAATGAATACCACCTATTAGTAAACAAAACATGTTCAGTCACAATT
>NC_140254.1:18733667-18738667 GCF_949987555.1 Borostomias antarcticus | reverse complement strand
AGAGCCTGCAGAGTGACGTGTGTGTGTGTTAGTGTGTGTGTGTGTGTTAGTGTGTGTGCTGCAGAGCCTGGAGAGTGACGTGTGTGTGTGTTAGTGTGTGTGTTAGTGTGTGTATGTGTGTTAGTGTGTGTGCTGCAGAGCCTGGAGAGTGACGTGCCGCAGTGAAAGAACCTAACGTCCCGCTCTGCTGAACACCTTTGACTAAGCAGCTCCAAGACATGAGGTTAGAGCTGCGCGCACACACACACACACACACACACACACACACACACATACACACACAGAGGAGGAGAGGCGTTCATCAGTGTGTGGTCGTGAGGGCCTCCTTGGCATCCATAATCACTCCAAGGTAATCATATAGCATCGTTCCCCATGAGCGATAGGAACCATCAGCAGCGTCTCTCCCTCATGCGCTCCGGTGATGGATCTCTCCATCCAGCCCCGGCCAGGCCTGACCCACCATCCCGCTGCTCATCATCAAATAGGTATGACTGGCTACTGCTCAAATATGGAGCAGTTCTAGTGAATTGAATTCACCGCTGGGTTAAATTGATGACCTGCTGGATGCCTTTTTTTTTTTTTGTCGCTTGACATCACCTGGAGGCAGGGGGGACCAAGTAGACGCCCGAAACTATTCAGACAACCGAATAAAAACTGGAATGATATTCAAAAAGCTCCAGTTTGGAGAGTTTTCCACTGGCTGTGTTGGGTTTGCTCAAACATACAGTAATGCCACTAGACATGTCGGCGCGCTGAACGGGATAGAACTGGACATTTCAGTTCTTAACTCAGCTCTAATAACCATCCACTAACATTGATGTTGATGAATACAGAGACATATGATTTATAAGTGAATACATTGTGTCTCCATACAAAACGACTCCAATTGAATGAGCATAAATCTCTCTGGCAGCTTCTATTGTAGGGCACCAACGGCAAGCTGTGAGTGACAGAAATCAGCCTCAATGATTCAAATGCAATCTGATTACCAGGGTGAGTGCCCCATAACCTAATGACTGCATGTCCAGTCGTATATAACAGCCATAAATCAACAGGAGAACAGAAGCATTCCATTCCAAAATGCTTTATATCCGATCTTAAAGGTCTCTGTCATGTCCCCCGAGATCTTTCCAGTAAAAACTGATGTCATCGTCAAGAATATCATATTTATTTTGCCAAATGACATAAGATGGCTCATGTGACCGCAGAATTCCTAAAGAAAATAATTCTGGACTGAGATCCGGGAGCAGACACAATTCATCCAGAACCAGGAGCTATCGAAAGACAGCAGGCCGTTTCCACGGCAACGCCCCCATGGTCCAGAGTACTGAGAGAGAGGGACTGAGAAGAGACCGTTTCGCCGGCAGTGATTGTCTGTAAATGCAGCCCAGCAGACAGACTATCAGCGTGGCTTCCCAATTTATCGACAGGCTACAGTGTGTGGACTGGACAGGCTGAGATTACTGTCCCTCTCTCCTCCCTCGTCCTCCCTCCCTCCTGCCTCCTCTCTCCTCTCTCCTTACTCCCTCCTCTCTCCTGCCTCCTCTCACCTCTCTCCTCCCTCGTCCTCCCTCCCTCCTCTCTCCTGCCTCCTCTCTCCTTACTCCCTCCTCTCTCCTGCCTCCTCTCTCCTCTCTCCTCCCTAGTCCTCCCTCCCTCCTCTCTCCTGCCTCCTCTCTCCTTACTCCCTCCTCTCTCCTCCCTCGTCCTCCCTCCCTCCTCTCTCCTGCCTCCTCTCTCCTCCCTCCTCTCTCCTCCCTCCTCCCTCCTCTCTCTTCTCTCCTCCCTCATCCTCCCTCCCTCCTCTCTCCTGCCTCCTCTCTCCTGCCTCCTCTCTCCTCCCTCTTCCTCCCTCCCTCCTCTCTCCTCTCTCCTCCCTCGTCCTCCCTCCCTCCTCTCTCCTGCCTCCTCTCTCCTTCCTCTCTCCTCTCTCCTGCCTCCTCTCTCCTCCCACATCTCTCCTCCCTCGTCCTCCCTCCCTCCTCTCTCCTGCCTCCTCTCTCCTCTCTCCTTACTCCCTCCTCTCTCCTGCCTCCTCTCTCCTCTCTCCTCCCTCGTCCTCCCTCCCTCCTCTCTCCTGCCTCCTCTCTCCTTACTCCCTCCTCTCTCCTCCCTCGTCCTCATTCCCTCCTCTCTCCTGCCTCCTCTCTCCTCCCTCCTCTCTCCTCCCTCCTCCCTCCTCTCTCCTCTCTCCTCCCTCATCCTCCCTCCCTCCTCTCTCCTGCCTCCTCTCTCCTTATTACCTCCTCTCTCCTGCCTCCTCTCTCCTCCCTCTTCCTCCCTCCCTCCTCTCTCCTCTCTCCTCCCTCGTCCTCCCTCCCTCCTCTCTCCTGCCTCCTCTCTCCTTCCTCTCTCCTCTCTCCTGCCTCCTCTCTCCTCCCACATCTCTCCTCCCTCGTCCTCCCTCCCTCCTCTCTCCTGCCTCCTCTCTCCTTACTCCCTCCTCTCTCCTCCCTCCTCTCTCCTGCCTCCTCTCTCCTTACTCCCTCCTCTCTCCTCCCTCCTCTCTCCTGCCTCCTCTCTCCTTACTCCCTCCTCTCTCCTCCCTCCTCTCTCCTCCCTCGTCCTCATTCCCTCCTCTCTCCTGCCTCCTCTCTCCTCCCTCCTCTCTCCTCCCTCCTCCATCCTCTCTCCTCTCTCCTCCCTCGTCCTCCCTCCCTCCTCTCTCCTGCCTCCTCTCTCCTTATTACCTCCTCTCTCCTGCCTCCTCTCTCCTCCCTCATCCTCCCTCCCTCCTCTCTCCTGCCTCCTCTCTCCTTACTCCTTCCTCTCTCCTGTCTCCTCCCTCCCTCCTCTGTCCTCCCTCGTCCTCCCTCCCTCCTCTCTCCTCTCTCCTCCCTCGTCCTCCCTCCCTCCTCTCTCCTGCCTCCTCTCTCCTTCCTCTCTCCTCTCTCCTGCCTCCTCTCTCCTCCCACATCTCTCCTCCCTCGTCCTCCCTCCCTCCTCTCTCCTGCCTCCTCTCTCCTTACTCCCTCCTCTCTCCTGCCTCCTCTCTCCTGCCTCCTCTCTCCTCCCTCGTCCTCCCTCCCTCCTCTCTCCTGCCTCCTCTCTCCTTATTACCTCCTCTCTCCTGCCTCCTCTCTCCTCCCTCATCCTCCCTCCCTCCTCTCTCCTGCCTCCTCTCTCCTTACTCTCTCCTCTCTCCTGTCTCCTCCCTCCCTCCTCTGTCCTCCCTCGTCCTCCCTCCCTCCTCTCTCCTCCCGCCTCTCTCCTCCCTCCTCCCTCCCCTCTCCTCCCTCCTCCCTCCTCTCTCCTCTCTCCTCCTTCCTATCTCCTCTCTCCTCCTTCCTATCTCCCCCCCCTCTCTCTCAGAGTAAGTAGACATATAGGCTGAAAGATCAACAGGATGTGTTGGATACAATATGCTCCACAGTCTGCACGGATGTTCTATGGATGGTGTGTTCTACGGATGGTGTGTTCTACGGATGGTGTGTTCTATGGATGGTGTGTTCTATGGATGGTGTGTTCTATGGATGGTGTGTTCTATGGATGGTGTGTTCTACGGATGGTGTGTTCTACGGATGGTGTGTTCTATGGATGGTGTGTTCTATGGATGGTGTGTTCTATGGATGGTGTGTTCTATGGATGGTGTGTTCTATGGATGGTGTGTTCTATGGATGGTGTGTTCTATGGATGGTGTGTTCTATGGATGGCATGTTCTATGGATGGTGTGTTCTATGGATGGTGTGTTCTATAGATGGTGTGTTCTATGGATGGTGTGTTCTATGGATGGTGTGTTCTATGGATGGTGTGTTCTATAGATGGTGTGTTCTATGGATGGTGTGTTCTATGGATGGTGTGTTCTATGGATGGTGTGTTCTATGGATGGTGTGTTCTATGGATGGTGTGTTCTATGGATGGTGTGTTCTATGGATGGTGTGTTCTATGGATGGTGTGTTCTATGGATGGTGTGTTCTATGGATGGTGTGTTCTATGGATGGTGTGTTCTATGGATGGTGTGTTCTACGGATGGTGTGTTCTATGGATGGTGTGTTCTATGGATGGTGTGTTCTATGGATGGTGTGTTCTATGGATGGTGTGTATGCAGCACAGTGTGGAATTGCTTTGAAATGGACCAGGGCTCGATACTGTACACAGCAGTGCAAGGCAGGTCTACACATTCACACGTGGATTAAAAGCTTGTGAGTGAACATGACATTTACCGTAGCCGGGATGAGCTTTATGATTACTGGACCGCATAGAGGAAATGTACATGGATTATTACAATCAAGCCCTATGTAGCCTACTTGTAAACGTACCGCTGCAGCCCTAAACGTAAATACATAATCTTTCTCTCTCTCGCTCTCTCTCTCTCTCTCTCTCACACACACGCAGCGTGCATGTCGACCTGTTTCTGCGCCACAGGAGAAAGGAACAGCCCCTCGGTGTAATTAGCCTCAACAGAACGCCTGTAGCACAGTGACGCACACTCACACACCACAGGGCGGGCAGCGGGGTGTATACTCACAGAACGAATCAACACCGGGAGACCACGTTTCAAGATTCCCAAGGCCGGAAGCCGGCGCGGTCCGGTCCAGGCGGAGAGAGGAGGAGGGGGAGCGCTCGGAGAGACGGAGAGCTGGACGAGGATGCCGGGAGGAGGAGGAGGGAGGGTGAGGAGCGAGGCTCGGACGGTGTGGCGGGGTACTAGGTTTCTGGGTTCCGAGGGAAGCGTGCGCCGCGGTGTTCGTCGTCCCCCACCGTGAGCGGAGTTCCTTTGCTCTCCAGTTCTTATTGATATGGAGGTGAGGTCGCCGGTATGGCGAGCAACTCCCGCCCTTTTAGGGGAATGTGGCGGAGAACAGGACACAGAGTTCGGCGGACAGGCGAGGGGGGCGGTCGAGGTGAAGGCTCTCTGGTCCGGCTTTGATGGGGAGATAGGAGGGGACAGAAAGATGAAAGCCTGGGCTGCTAACAAATAAAAGGGTCGGGGTGAAAAGAGAACATTCTGTTTCGGTTGGTTAAAAAAAAAGGAAAGGGCCAACCTCTTTTTCTTCTCT
>NC_140254.1:18669532-18733467 GCF_949987555.1 Borostomias antarcticus | reverse complement strand
ATGACAGCAATGGAGTTATATTCGGGCCCCTGCAATGTACAGTATTCCAAACATCACGGACAGCAATGTTTGGAGTTATATTCGGGCCCCTGCAATGTACAGTATTTTGAAATGCGGACCTAAATAAAGAATTGAAATGTGTGTGTGTGTGTGTGTGTGTGTGTGTGTGTGTGTGTGTGTGTGTGTGTGTGTGTGTGTGTGTGTGCTACGGTGAGCTGGTGTGGTGTGATGGTGAGTGGGAACGACAGGCAAATTAGCCGGATGGCGAAAAAAATGCTCCCGGCTGAGAATGCCCTTTATGGATCTGAGATCAGCTATCCCAGCCTCAGCTGTTACCGGACTGAAAGCCTGGAGTTGACCCTGGATCAGTAAGGTTGGGTTACTACACTAACCGTATGCCTTCAAACACAACCGGACTGCCAGAGGCATACAGAGCACACACACACACACGTGCACACACACAAATGCACAGATACACACACACACACACACGTGCACACACACACACACACACACATATATTTGCCGTAAGTCACATTTACTCCGTATGAATGGGTTCCCAATGGCGATGATAAGGTTTGCGGTGATACCAGTGGGTGATATCAGTGGGTGATATCCGTGGGTGATACCAGTGGGTGTTTAAGCCTGATAAATGTCCGCCAGGTGTTTTTCTGATCTATCTCTGTTTACATCTGCCGCGTTATAAATCCAGCCTGGGCGACGGTAGCAGACGTGGTTACGCCTTGATATCATCAGCCAGTGTTTCAGGGTCATTTATGACTTCTATAGCCAGGCTCATGACTCACAAACACCCCCACACACACACACACACACACGCACACACACACACACACATACGTGGCCCACCTCATGACTTGGTGTTGTGTGTAGTGGGTCTTCTCTGCTGGCTGTCGTCTGTCCAGGTCCAGAGGAAGACTCAGGGCTCAGTTGTTATTCTGAGCTCGTCTCGAGACGGCGCCGTGTCTCACAGGTGTCTCAGAATATCCAGACCTGTAGCGAAGGAGACATGGAAATGCAGGGTCTCAGTGTGTGTGTGTCTGTGTGTGTGAGCTGTTTAATAATGTGTGTGTGTGTGTGTGTCTGTGTGTGTGTGAGCTGTTTAAGAATGCGTGTGTGTGTGAGTGTGTGGAAATATGAGGTGTCGACTTGGGAAGGTTCAGGAAAGCATTTGTCAGGTGTGTGTGTGTGTGTTTGTGTGTGTGTGAGAGAGACGTAGGAGGCTCAGGAAAGAACATCTGTGTGTGTGTGTGTGTGTGTGTGTATGTGTATGTGAGTCAGTGTGTGTGAACATAAATCTGTATGTGTGTGTATGTGTGTGTATACATAAATCTGTGTGTAGGTGTGTGTGTGTGTGTGTGTACATAAATCTGTGTATGTGTGTGTGTGTGTGTACGTGCGCAAAGACCCCAAACATCCCCTGAGGTTGAGCCGTTCTTGAGCTCCCTCTGTAATATCCTCTCACATCACCTGACGTCACACACACACACACACACACACACACACACACACACCTGCACAAGCCACAGCCAAATCCCTGACCAGACCGCAGTCACCACGATGACAGTGATCTCCAGAGCACAACACAGCCTGTGCTATCATCGCCGTGCCAACCAGAGTGACGGCTAGCCAGCTAGCGTTAGCCGTTAGCATCCATCCCCAGTCCCCACCCTCCCCACCCCCCCACCCCAAACATCTGCCTGGGTCTGGAGGCCTGGGGCTGGGGGGAATGGGGTGGGGGTGGTGGGGAGTGGAGGCTGGAGGGTAGGAGAGACACGACTGGGGTGAGCGAATCGGGGTGAGGGAGGAGAAGGGGGGGGGGGGTCTGGGGAGATGGAGGGATGGAGAGACGGAGGGATGGAGAGACAGAGGGATGGAGAGACAGAGGGATGGAGAGACAGAGGGATGGAGGGATGGAGGGATGGAGAGACAGAGGGATGGAGAGACAGAGGGATGGAGAGAGAGGGATGGAGAGAGAGGGATGGAGAGACTGAGGGATGGAGATACATAGGGATGGAGAGACAGAGGGATGGAGGGATGGAGAGACAGAGGGATGGAGAGACAGAGCGACGGAAGGATGGAGGGATGGAGAGACAGAGGGATGGAGAGACAGAGGGATGGAGAGACGGAGGGATGGAGAGACAGAGGGATGGAGAGACAGAGGGATGGAGAGACGGAGGGATAAGCAGGGTCGGGGGTGGGGGGGTGAACGTCGATCGTTTCGACGTCCCAGCTTGGGTGGCTTCATCTCCACGACGTCCCAGGATCATGCGTGTGGTGGCAGACAGGGAGAGAAGGAGGGAGGAGGAGAGAGGGAACGGAGGAGAGGGAGAGGAGGAGAGAGGAGAGGAAGAGAGAGGGAACGGAGGAGAGGGAGAGGAGGAGAGGGGAGAGGAGGAGAGAGGGACCGGAGGAGAGGGAGAGGAGGAGAGGGAGAGGGAGAGGAGGGGAGAGGAGGAGAGAGGGACCGGAGGAGAGGGAGAGGAGGAGAGGGAGAAAAGGAGAGGGAGAGGAGAGAGGAGGAGAGGAGAGGGTGACGGGCAGGGAGAGAGAGCAGGGGGGGGGGTGATTTGGAGGAGGGGGGGAACGGGCGATAGACAACAGCGGACGAATAGAAACTGCAGAGGAGAGAGGTAGACGAGAGAGAAAAGAAAGAGAGCGAGGGATGGATGGAAGAAAAAAAAAAGGGGAAAAGAAGAGAGGGAAACCCCCCCCCCCCCCCACACACACACACACACACACACTCACCCACCTCATTCCTCCGCAGACGAACGGTTAGCTCCGGCGTGGTTAGCGGCTAGCGGTCGCCACAGCGAGAGAGAGAGAGAGACAGAGCCTCCCAGCTGAATGCCAAGCGGACGGATGCCTGTTGTGAGTGTGTGCACCAGAGCTGGGGAAAACAGAGAGAGAGAGAGAGAGGCAGGCAGGAGGGGGAGGAGGAGGCGGAGGAGGGAGAGAGAGCGGTGGAGTAGAGGGTGGGAGAGAGAGGGAAGCGGCAGTGGGAGGGGGAGGAGGATGAGGGGAGGGAGAGAGAGAGGGTGAGCAGAGAGAGAGAGAGAGAGAGAGAGAGGTGCGTGGTACGACAGAAGGACTCTGTGACAAGTCTATGTCCTTCTACAGCGTTTGCAGGCAGCCTGAGTCTCACTATCTCTGTCCTAATTCAATGACAGGAGGAATAAAGAGACAGAAAAGATGTAACCATCACTAAAAGGCTATTGACAAATACAGCTGCTGCACACACACACACACACACACACACACACACACACACACACACACACACACACACACACGTGTTCTGTACACACACGGTTGCGGTCGCAATGACACCTCGGTTAATTCCTCGTCCTGTGTTCCGTGTTCCAGGCTGCCGATAGGAGGGGTTACACCCCTCCCCTCCCCTACAGACTCCCCTGGCGCTCCTCTTCATCAACTGCCCGTCCGTTAGGAGGCAGAGTGAAACACGAGGAACCTCTCCTCTCCTCTCCCCTCCTCTCCTCCCTGCTCTTTCCTCTTCTTCTGACCGTGTTAACGCTTTCTGTCCCTGTGTGGATTAGATACACACCTCTCTCTCTATCTCCCCCTCCCTCTCTCTCTCTATCTCCCCCTCCCTCTCTCTCTCCATCTCCCCCTCCCTCTCTCTATCTCCCCCTCCCTCTCCCTCTCTCTCTCCATCTCCCCCTCCCTCTCGCCCTCTCTATCTCCCCCTCCCTCTCTCTCTCTATCTCCCCCTCCCTCTCTCTCTATCCCCCCCTCCCTCTCTCTCTCCATCTCCCCCTCCCTCTCTCTCTATCTCCCCCTCCCTCTCTATCGTCCCTCTTCTCTCTCTCCCTCTCTCTCTCTCTATCGTCCCTCTTCTCTCTCTCCCTCCCTCTCACTCTCTCTCTATCTCTCCCTCCCCCTCCCTCTCTCTCTCTCTCTATCGTCCCTCTTCTCTGTCTCTCCCTCCCTCCCTCTCTCTCTCTCTCTCTCTCTCTTTCTCCCTCCCTCTCTTCCTCTCTCACTCACAACTCGTCTCCCACCCTGTTTCTATCAGTCCTGCGTTCTGCGTACGTATACATGTATTCTTTAGCGTTTGGATCCTTTTAATGTGGTTTTATATGTGCCCATGTCTACAGTCTCTGTTGTCATTGTGTACCTTTGTGTTGTGTGTATTGATGCTTATGTGGGTGTTATTGGTTTTAGGTTTTTTTTTGTGGGTGATTTTGCAACCTGCTCTGGTGTATTCAGCACTTTGGTCAGCGTTTTTACATTTTCTTTTTAAATATATTTGACTTGATAAATAATAACCACTGCTGGTCTTTCATACTCTTCAGTCAACCCAGAAACCACCATCAAATAAATATCATTTCATTTCATTTCAAACCTTTATTTATACTCGTAAAGCACTGAGGTGTCCCTCATTTACAGTGTTGACGAGTTTACACAAATACACAAATAACAACAGAACAAATACAATATATCCACCTCTCTCTCTCTCTTTCTCACACACACACACACACACACACACACACACACAAATCAAATCAAATCTGTTTACTGTTACATCACTGTTTCTCGAGTGTACCAGCGAGTGAAAGTCTTGGCTGTGTGAACCACCAACACGCGGTTAGAGTATATAATACAATTAAACACAGTATTAAACAGACACAACATACATACTGTATAGTACTGTACACTATAGACATGTAGACATATGATACATTATAGACATAATAGACTTATAGAGTATGATGCATTATCGACTGACATGATGCACTATAGACAGATGGTGTATTAGATGGTGTATTATTGGTGTGTGTTCATACTGTAGTTATAATACACCATCTGTCTATAGTGTAACTACAGTATGAACACACACTAGTTATAATACACCATCTGTCTATAGTGCATCGTCAGTCGATAATGTATAATACTCTATACGTCTAGTATGTCTATAATGTATCATATGTCTGTATATATATGTATGTTGTGTCTGTTTAATACTGTGTTATTACTGTAGTTACTGTACTATGCCTGATGTCCTGAGGGAATAAACCTGTCCCACAGCCCCTTGGTGACCCTGATGCCACCAAGGCTGGCCGATGTCATCGGTGTGACGAGTCTGCGGTCAGGGTGACTGGGTTCTCTAAGGACTCTCCTCAGTCTCTTTCAACAGCGCCTGGTGTAGAAGTCCTGGAGGGACACAGCTCACCTCCGAAGGGGCGCCGGGTCGTCGGCGCCTCCCTCCGCGGCGCCTCCCTCCGTGGCGCTCTGCGCTCGACGGCGGTGGCGTTCCCGTACGGGCAGCTGTGCAGCCGGCCAGGACGCTCGCCACGGCGGACGCCTAGAAGTAGTAGGTAAGCTTTATTTATATAGCGCTCTTCACAGCACGGATGCACAGAGTGCTTTACAGTAATAAATTAAAATGGCAATACAACACGAGACAAAATTAAAACGACACAGAACAGAAAAAAAAAAACATTGCGAGCAGCAAGGCGTTATAGATGGCCGAAGGCCTGCCTGAACATGTGTGTCTTAAGTTTTTTGAACATGAGTTCAGTGGATGGCTCTCTCAGGGCCTGGGGAAGAGCGTTCCAGAGTCTTGGCGCCACCGCCTCAAATGTTCTGTCACCCTGGGTTTTTAGTCTGGTCCGGGGCACCGCCAGGAGACCCTGGTCGGATGATCTCAGAGACCGACTCAGAGAGTCAGGGTGTAAAAGTTCTGAGATGTAGGCCGGGGTCCGTCCGTGAAGAGCTCGGTGGGTAAACACCAGGACTTTGAACTCGATCCGGAGGTGAACTGGGAGCCAATGCAGGGAGGCCAGGATGGGGGTGATGTGGCATGTCTTCTTTGAGCTGGTGAGTAGTCTTGCAGCAGCGTTTTGGACTAGCTGAAGTTGTCCCACAGAGGATTACGTCCTGAGGGCGCGGGGGTTCTTCTTGAATTTCCTCAGCCGCCCAAGGGAAAAAAGGCGCTGTTGTGCCTTTGTTTGTTTATTTAGGATCCACCATTAGCTGCAGCGTAGCCTATAGCCCTACGGCCTCTGTGTGGACCGTCCATGCGAGCTCCTCGGCTGTGGACCGTCCATGTGGACACCGAGGAACTTGAAGCCGATCACCCTTTCCAATGGCGTTCCATCGACGGTGACGGAGACTTACTCTGCCCTGTCTCCCGACGTCTGTTTAATGTTTGAGGACTGCAGATGGAAACTAGCTCCTAGCTAAATCCAGCATGTTTACAGTCATGTACTTGTATGTGGTCATTAATATGCACTGTCCTCAACAAATAAACCAATAAATGAAATGAAACGTCCGCGAGCTACTCGGCCTTGTTGGCGTGGAGTGAGAGGTTGATTTCCTGGCACCACTGTGTCAGGGGGCTCACCTCTTCTCTGGAGGCCGACTCATCGTTGGTGGTGATCAGATCTACCAACGTCATGTCATTAGTAGAATTTAATAGAATTAATAGATTTTAATGATGACACGGGAGCTACCTGTGGCCACTGGCCAGGCAGTTGTACGCGGGTGTGGACTTCAGCATGTTACACGCCTCCAGGGAAGCCCTGAAGTGGGCATGAAAGATGGTGGCCGACCCCTCCCACCCTGGTCGCCAACTCTGTGAACCACTCCCCTCCGGCAGGAGGCTGCGGTCCATCAGGTTCCAAAACTTCTCGGAACAAAAACTGTTTCTTCCCGACTGCAACTGACCTCATCAGCAAGACCCGAGACCCCCACTGACACTGTCCTTACTTTTGTAGATTGCATCGTATCACTTCTTTGAGACACACTTATGGGCATTTTTCCTATTAAAGTCGCACTGAAATGAAAAAAGCATTCTGTCCCATTTTGGTTCACATAATTGGTCATAGTGTTCACCTATTCAACGATGTATGCCAAAAGAATTACAAAATTCTACTTTTGTTGTAATCTTATATCAAAGTATATAATTTCTTGAAAACGGTAGGTCATGTGCAATGACGACAACAGGTACCTTCGATTTTAGGCCAATAATCTCACGACATCTACCCGTCAATCAACGTTATCCTTCTATCGAATCTGTCTTAAGTTCTTAAAACCCGCCCACTTGTCAATGTTCCAATCAAATTCCTCTAAACATATGTCCCACCCCTATAGCTTGTTTGTGTCGGAAATACGTCAAACTACGGAAGTTAGACGTCCGCTTCAGTGCGCCTTTAAATCCACGTAGAAGGACTTTGCTCGCACCTCCGACCCACGGTTCTTTTCACCACCAACCCGTCGGCATATACTGTAGGGCGTGATGTCACTGTAATCAAAAGAGTGGGAATTTTGCATTCTCCTGTCTTGTTCTTGCACTGGCTTTATAGTCATGCAACATACCAAGGCAAATTCCTCGTAGGTGGAAGCCTATTTGGCGACACAAAATCTGATTCTGATTCTGATTGTGATATTCACACAGTAACACACTGACACATAACTGTACTGAGATGCTACTGTACATCTAACCAGACAACCTAACAAAGCACACAGAACAGCTGTGGATAGTCTGTTTATTTGCTTCACAGAGAAACTCCTCAAACATGTGCACAGACAGACAGACAGACAGACAGACAGACAGACAGGCAGACAGGCAGACAGGCAGACAGGCAGACACACAGACACACAGACACACAGACAGACAGACAGACAGACAGACAGACAGGCAGACAGACACACAGACAGACAGACAGACAGACAGACAGACAGACAGACAGACAGACAGACAGACAGACAGACAGACAGACGGAATGGAATGCCTGATCAACGACAGGCAGGACTCATAAACCTTGTGCTTCACAGGAGTGTTGTGTAGTGGCTCTCAACATCGATAACTATCTCCTCCGATCTCCTCCCTCTCTCTCTCTTCCCACTCTCTCGGTCTCTCCCTCTCTCTCTCTCTCTCTCTCTCCCTTGCTCTCTCTTTATCTCTCTCCTTTTCTCTTCCCCTCTCTCTTCTCCCTCTCCATCAACCCCCAATCACAGCTCTGTAAAATATAGGTAATACCCTAACCTCTCTTTTATGTAAACACACACACACACACAAACACACATACAAAAAAGTATTTGATATCAAAGCTCTCTGAATCAATGTTGCAGGCATAATCTCTATCCATTTTCATGGAGTGTGCTTCTACCTGGTGGTCACTGTCAGGGTGCTTAGGAGACAGCAGGGAATAAGCTGTGAACACACACACACACACACACACAAACACACACACACAAACACACACACTGAACTACAAACACACACACACAAACACACACACACACACACATAAACACAAACACACACACACAGAACTACAAACACACACAACACTACACAACATTACACACACAGAGATCCTCACAGCGGATCAGAGACGAGCAGGAGAGACGTAGAGCTGACAACGGTAAATCCGATGCTACAGTATGGAATTTAAAACATGAATCTATTGAGTGAGGCTCGACATGGGATCAGCAGAGGTAACGTATGTGTGTATTGATGCGGTGTGACAAGGAGAGCGCTTGATAATATAGTAACCAGCGCTGCAGACGGCCACAGACCTCTTTATAGGAGAAGGTCGGCTCCTTACATAGGCCCAGATATGAGCCATCTGTATGCCTAGAGACTGAGATTGAAGGACAGGATAAAGACATTCTTACATACCAGAGCGCACGCTAATGCATTCACACACACACGCACGCACAAGCACGCACGCACACACACACACACTTTTTGACGCGAGCGTCCCCTGCCTAAGGGCACTGTGTTCCCTCCACTCCTACTTTATCTGCATGTAGAACTGTAGTGTTTTATCACGTCGTGTCCCTCTCCTCATGTCCTCCCCTTCAGGGGGGCTGTCTGTGGGGTCCCTCTGTCCACACTGGCCCCGGGAGGGAGGGGGGGGGGGACAGAGAGAGAGAGAGAGAGGTGTTGGAAAGGCAGAGAATTGACATTCAGGCCTGGCACCCTAGCTCTGCTGTGGAATAATGATGAGGAGCTCAGCATTCCGCTCACACAGACGCCACTGTCCGTGAGGGAGGGAGGAGAGGAGAGAGGAGGAGAGGAGAGGAGAGAGGAGAGGAGGGGGGAGGAGAGAGGAGGAGGAGAGAGGAGAGGAGCGGAGAGGGAGGATGAGGAGGGCAGAGGAGGAGAGAAGAGGGGAGAGGACTGCGAGAGAGAGCGACGCATAAGGACAAGGTGAATAATGGAGTGGAAGGGGGAGAGAGAGAGAGAGAGAGAGAGAGAGAGGGGGGGAGAGAGAGAGAGGGGAAGAGAGTGAGAGAGGAGGAAAGAGAGGGAGGGAGACAGAGAGAGAGCGAGAGTGAGTGAGAGAGGGTGCAAGAGGGAGAGAGAGAGGGAGAGAGAGAAAGAGCGAGAGGGAGAGAGAGAGGGAGAGAGGGAGAGAGAGAGGGAGAGCGAGAGGGAGAGAGACGGGATGAAAAGCAATGAAGGGCAGTGATGTAGTGGTGGGGAGGAGAGATGCAGCTCTGAGTATGAATGAATGAAGATTTATGGTTGCACACACGAGTGCACACACACACACATGCACATATATGCACACACACACACACACACACACACACCCATCTGTGCCATAGGGAGGGTATAGGCCGTGCCAAGGATGGATGAAACACAAGCAACTTTATGCAAGTCTGCATGGAGATACACAACGACACACACACACACACACACACACACACACACACACACACACAATCAGTGCAGGTAGAGTGTTCTCAGCTGGGAGCTGATGTCGCATCACTTAGAGAGGCAGGTGAGAGGAGGAGGCGCGGTACTAAAACACTGATTGGAGGAAATCTAAGTCCTATCTGGAGGAAGTAGAGGGTGCAGCGTTGCCAGATTTACAATCATTATAGTATTTGTATGATAAAAATGCCCTCTGTACGATCAATAATGTCCAAAATCCCATAATGTACGATACTTTGATCATTTTGTGACATTTAGTAGTTGTAATCAGTTAAATTAATTTCCTGAGTCCCGACAAGATCAGGATACTGTCTACAAAGTAAACAGAGCGGAGGGTTACAGTGGTAGTGCGGTTGGTTAAATAGTTCCGGTTCAAATGTAACTGTTGTTTCAACATTCGGTTTGCAAACAGACTACATTTCACAGGACGGCATACTGAGACCAGGTAAGATTAAGGGGCTTCTTATCTTGCTAAAGGTAACACATTTTCCTATGCCCCATCCATGTCCATTGCAAAGAAATTTGAAATTTCAGAGGAAAATGTCGATCTAGCTCAATACTTGAGAGATTAGTGAAATGATGGTCTTGTTCAGGTTCATGTAAGACATACCACAAATACGGCTAAATATCCAAAATAGCACACAGAGCTGCACTCTTGGACAGTATCAAGCAGGCTACCCAAGCAACAGGCACCCCTGCAGAATACAGCCACAGACAGACATAAGCCATGTTTCCATCCACTTGTCAATCGAATTGTGTGAGGATCGCTAAAACTATGAATGCGAACATGATTTTTAATGGAATTTTACTGTTTCCATAAGGCATTTTGTGAACAATTTAATTATTTCCACCTGGAAAAAAACATAAGGGGTATGTATGTATGGCATTTTTTTTTCAGACCAAATTTATTTTTATCTACAATCTTCATGAACATTCACAGGTATGTAGTACAAGCAATTCTGATCAGAGATCTGCCACTCAGGGGTGTCTAGTCCATTAGTAGGCTGAGCAGGGAACAATTTAATTATTTCCACCTGAAAAAAAACATATGGCGTTTTTTTTTCAGACCAAATTTATTTTTATCTACAATCTTCATGAACATTCACAGGTATGTAGTACAAGCAATTCTGATCAGAGATCTGCCACTCAGGGGTGTCTAGTCCATTAGTAGGCTGAGCAGTGAACAATTAAATTATTTCCACCCAGAAAAAAACATAAGGGGTATGTATGGCGTTTTTTTTTCAGACCAAATTTATTTTTATCTACAATCTTCATGAACATTCACAGGTATGTAGTACAAGCAATTCTGATCAGAGATCTGCCATTCAGGGGTGTCTAGTCCATTACTAGGCCGAGCAGTTAACAATTTAATTATTTCCACCTGAAAAAAAACATAAGGGTTATGTATGGCGTTTTTTTCAGACCAAATTTATTTTTATCTTCAATCTTCATGAACATTCACAGGTATGTAGTACAAGCAATTCTGATCAGAGATCTGCCACTCAGGGGTGTCTAGTCCATTAGTAGGCTGAGCAGTGAAAACTTTAATTATTTCCACCTGGAAAAAAACATAAGGGGTATGTAAGCCGTTTTTTTTTAAGACCAAATTTATTTTTATCTACAATCTTCATGAACATTCACAGGTATGTAGTACAAGCAATTCTGATCAGAGATCTGCCAGTCAGGGGTGTCTAGTCCATTAGTAGGCTAATCAGTGAACAATTTAATTATTTCCACCCAGAAAAAAACATAAGGGGTATGTATGGCGTTTTTTTTTCAGACCAAATTTATTTTTATCTACAATCTTCATGAACATTCACAGGTATGTAGTACAAGCAATTCTGATCAGAGATCTGCCATTCAGGGGTGTCTAGTCCATTACTAGGCCGAGCAGTTAACAATTTAATTATTTCAACCTGAAAAAAAACATAAGGGGTATGTATGGCGTTTTTTTCAGACCAAATTTATTTTTATCTTCAATCTTCATGAACATTCACAGGTATGTAGTACAAGCAATTCTGATCAGAGATCTGCCACTCAGGGGTGTCTAGTCCATTAGTAGGCTGAGCAGTGAAAACTTTAATTATTTCCACCCAGAAAAAAACATAAGGGGTATGTATGGCTTTTTTTTTTCAGACCAAATTTATTTTTATCTACAATCTTCATGAACATTCACAGGTATGTAGTACAAGCAATTCTGATCAGAGATCTGCCATTCAGGGGTGTCTAGTCCATTACTAGGCCGAGCAGTTAACAATTTAATTATTTCCACCTGAAAAAAAACATAAGGGTTATGTATGGCGTTTTTTTCAGACCAAATTTATTTTTATCTTCAATCTTCATGAACATTCACAGGTATGTAGTACAAGCAATTCTGATCAGAGATCTGCCACTCAGGGGTGTCTAGTCCATTAGTAGGCTGAGCAGTGAAAACTTTAATTATTTCCACCTGGAAAAAAACATAAGGGGTATGTATGGCTTTTTTTTTCAGACCAAATTTATTTTTATCTACAATCTTCATGAACATTCACAGGTATGTAGTACAAGCAATTCTGATCAGAGATCTGCCATTCAGGGGTGTCTAGTCCATTACTAGGCTGAGCAGTTAACAATTTAATTATTTCCACCTGAAAAAAAACATATGGCGTTTTTTTTTCAGACCAAATTTATTTTTATCTACAATCTTCATGAACATTCACAGGTATGTAGTACAAGCAATTCTGATCAGAGATCTGCCACTCAGGGGTGTCTAGTCCATTAGTAGGCTGAGCAGTGAACAATTAAATTATTTCCACCCAGAAAAAAACATAAGGGGTATGTATGCCGTTTTTTTTTCAGACCAAATTTATTTTTATCTACAATCTTCATAAACATTCACAGGTATGTAGTACAAGCAATTCTGATCAGAGATCTGCCATTCAGGGGTGTCTAGTCCATTACTAGGCCGAGCAGTTAACAATTTAATTATTTCCACCTGAAAAAAAACATAAGGGTTATGTATGGCGTTTTTTTCAGACCAAATTTATTTTTATCTTCAATCTTCATGAACATTCACAGGTATGTAGTACAAGCAATTCTGATCAGAGATCTGCCACTCAGGGGTGTCTAGTCCATTAGTAGGCTGAGCAGTGAACAATTAAATTATTTCCACCCAGAAAAAAACATAAGGGGTATGTATGGCGTTTTTTTTTCAGACCAAATTTATTTTTATCTACAATCTTCATGAACATTCACAGGTATGTAGTACAAGCAATTCTGATCAGAGATCTGCCATTCAGGGGTGTCTAGTCCATTACTAGGCCGAGCAGTGAACAATTTAATTATTTCCACCTGAAAAAAAACATAAGGGGTATGTATGGCGTTTTTTTCAGACCAAATTTATTTTTATCTTCAATCTTCATGAACATTCACAGGTATGTAGTACAAGCAATTCTGATCAGAGATCTGCCACTCAGGGGTGTCTAGTCCATTAGTAGGCTGAGCAGTGAACAATTTAATTATTTCCACCTGAAAAAAAACATATGGCGTTTTTTTTTCAGACCAAATTTATTTTTATCTACAATCTTCATGAACATTCACAGGTATGTAGTACAAGCAATTCTGATCAGAGATCTGCCACTCAGGGGTGTCTAGTCCATTAGTAGGCTGAGCAGTGAACAATTAAATTATTTCCACCCAGAAAAAAACATAAGGGGTATGTATGCCGTTTTTTTTTCAGACCAAATTTATTTTTATCTACAATCTTCATGAACATTCACAGGTATGTAGTACAAGCAATTCTGATCAGAGATCTGCCAGTCAGGGGTGTCTAGTCCATTAGTAGGCTAATCAGTGAACAATTTAATTATTTCCACCCAGAAAAAAACATAAGGGGTATGTATGGCGTTTTTTTTTCAGACCAAATTTATTTTTATCTACAATCTTCATGAACATTCACAGGTATGTAGTACAAGCAATTCTGATCAGAGATATGCCATTCAGGGGTGTCTAGTCCATTACTAGGCCGAGCAGTTAACAATTTAATTATTTCAACCTGAAAAAAAACATAAGGGGTATGTATGGCGTTTTTTTCAGACCAAATTTATTTTTATCTTCAATCTTCATGAACATTCACAGGTATGTAGTACAAGCAATTCTGATCAGAGATCTGCCACTCAGGGGTGTCTAGTCCATTAGTAGGCTGAGCAGTGAAAACTTTAATTATTTCCACCTGGAAAAAAACATAAGGGGTATGTATGGCTTTTTTTTTCAGACCAAATTTATTTTTATCTACAATCTTCATGAACATTCACAGGTATGTAGTACAAGCAATTCTGATCAGAGATCTGCCACTCAGGGGTGTCTAGTCCATTAGTAGGCTGAGCAGTGAACAATTAAATTATTTCCACCCAGAAAAAAACATAAGGGGTATGTATGCCGTTTTTTTTTCAGACCAAATTTATTTTTATCTACAATCTTCATAAACATTCACAGGTATGTAGTACAAGCAATTCTGATCAGAGATCTGCCATTCAGGGGTGTCTAGTCCATTACTAGGCCGAGCAGTTAACAATTTAATTATTTCCACCTGAAAAAAAACATAAGGGTTATGTATGGCGTTTTTTTCAGACCAAATTTATTTTTATCTTCAATCTTCATGAACATTCACAGGTATGTAGTACAAGCAATTCTGATCAGAGATCTGCCACTCAGGGGTGTCTAGTCCATTAGTAGGCTGAGCAGTGAACAATTAAATTATTTCCACCCAGAAAAAAACATAAGGGGTATGTATGGCGTTCTTTTTTCAGACCAAATTTATTTTTATCTACAATCTTCATGAACATTCACAGGTATGTAGTACAAGCAATTCTGATCAGAGATCTGCCATTCAGGGGTGTCTAGTCCATTACTAGGCCGAGCAGTGAACAATTTAATTATTTCCACCCAGAAAAAAACATAAGGGGTATGTATGGCGTTTTTTTTTCAGACCAAATTTATTTTTATCTACAATCTTCATGAACATTCACAGGTATGTAGTACAAGCAATTCTGATCAGAGATCTGCCACTCAGGGGTGTCTAGTCCATTAGTAGGCTGAGCAGTGAAAACTTTAATTATTTCCACCTGGAAAAAAACATAAGGGGTATGTATGGCTTTTTTTTTCAGACCAAATTTATTTTTATCTACAATCTTCATGAACATTCACAGGTATGTAGTACAAGCAATTCTGATCAGAGATCTGCCATTCAGGGGTGTCTAGTCCATTACTAGGCTGAGCAGTTAACAATTTAATTATTTCCACCTGAAAAAAAACATGGCGTTTTTTTTTCAGACCAAATTTATTTTTATCTACAATCTTCATGAACATTCACAGGTATGTAGTACAAGCAATTCTGATCAGAGATCTGCCACTCAGGGGTGTCTAGTCCATTAGTAGGCAGAGCAGTGAACAATTAAATTATTTCAACCCAGAAAAAAACATAAGGGGTATGTATGCCGTTTTTTTTTCAGACCAAATTTATTTTTATCTACAATCTTCATAAACATTCACAGGTATGTAGTACAAGCAATTCTGATCAGAGATCTGCCATTCAGGGGTGTCTAGTCCATTACTAGGCCGAGCAGTTAACAATTTAATTATTTCCACCTGAAAAAAAACATAAGGGTTATGTATGGCGTTTTTTTCAGACCAAATTTATTTTTATCTTCAATCTTCATGAACATTCACAGGTATGTAGTACAAGCAATTCTGATCAGAGATCTGCCACTCAGGGGTGTCTAGTCCATTAGTAGGCTGAGCAGTGAACAATTAAATTATTTCCACCCAGAAAAAAACATAAGGGGTATGTATGGCGTTTTTTTTTCAGACCAAATTTATTTTTATCTACAATCTTCATGAACATTCACAGGTATGTAGTACAAGCAATTCTGATCAGAGATCTGCCATTCAGGGGTGTCTAGTCCATTACTAGGCCGAGCAGTGAACAATTTAATTATTTCCACCCAGAAAAAAACATAAGGGGTATGTATGGCGTTTTTTTTTCAGACCAAATTTATTTTTATCTACAATCTTCATGAACATTCACAGGTATGTAGTACAAGCAATTCTGATCAGAGATCTGCCATTCAGGGGTGTCTAGTCCATTACTAGGCCGAGCAGTGAACAATTTAATTATTTCCACCTGAAAAAAAACATAAGGGGTATGTATGGCGTTTTTTTCAGACCAAATTTATTTTTATCTTCAATCTTCATGAACATTCACAGGTATGTAGTACAAGCAATTCTGATCAGAGATCTGCCACTCAGGGGTGTCTAGTCCATTAGTAGGCTGAGCAGTGAAAACTTTAATTATTTCCACCTGGAAAAAAACATAAGGGGTATGTAAGCCGTTTTTTTTTAAGACCAAATTTATTTTTATCTACAATCTTCATGAACATTCACAGGTATGTAGTACAAGCAATTCTGATCAGAGATCTGCCAGTCCGGGGTGTCTAGTCCATTAGTAGGCTAATCAGTGAACAATTTAATTATTTCCACCCAGAAAAAAACATAAGGGGTATGTATGGCGTTTTTTTTTCAGACCAAATTTATTTTTATCTACAATCTTCATGAACATTCACAGGTATGTAGTACAAGCAATTCTGATCAGAGATCTGCCATTCAGGGGTGTCTAGTCCATTACTAGGCCGAGCAGTTAACAATTTAATTATTTCCACCTGAAAAAAAACATAAGGGTTATGTATGGCGTTTTTTTCAGACCAAATTTATTTTTATCTTCAATCTTCATGAACATTCACAGGTATGTAGTACAAGCAATTCTGATCAGAGATCTGCCACTCAGGGGTGTCTAGTCCATTAGTAGGCTGAGCAGTGAAAACTTTAATTATTTCCACCTGGAAAAAAACATAAGGGGTATGTAAGCCGTTTTTTTTTAAGACCAAATTTATTTTTATCTACAATCTTCATGAACATTCACAGGTATGTAGTACAAGCAATTCTGATCAGAGATCTGCCAGTCAGGGGTGTCTAGTCCATTAGTAGGCTAATCAGTGAACAATTTAATTATTTCCACCCAGAAAAAAACATAAGGGGTATGTATGGCGTTCTTTTTTCAGACCAAATTTATTTTTATCTACAATCTTCATGAACATTCACAGGTATGTAGTACAAGCAATTCTGATCAGAGATCTGCCATTCAGGGGTGTCTAGTCCATTACTAGGCCGAGCAGTTAACAATTTAATTATTTCAACCTGAAAAAAAACATAAGGGGTATGTATGGCGTTTTTTTCAGACCAAATTTATTTTTATCTTCAATCTTCATGAACATTCACAGGTATGTAGTACAAGCAATTCTGATCAGAGATCTGCCACTCAGGGGTGTCTAGTCCATTAGTAGGCTGAGCAGTGAAAACTTTAATTATTTCCACCTGGAAAAAAACATAAGGGGTATGTAAGCCGTTTTTTTTTAAGACCAAATTTATTTTTATCTACAATCTTCATGAACATTCACAGGTATGTAGTACAAGCAATTCTGATCAGAGATCTGCCATTCAGGGGTGTCTAGTCCATTACTAGGCCGAGCAGTTAACAATTTAATTATTTCCACCTGAAAAAAAACATAAGGGTTATGTATGGCGTTTTTTTCAGACCAAATTTATTTTTATCTTCAATCTTCATGAACATTCACAGGTATGTAGTACAAGCAATTCTGATCAGAGATCTGCCACTCAGGGGTGTCTAGTCCATTAGTAGGCTGAGCAGTGAAAACTTTAATTATTTCCACCTGGAAAAAAACATAAGGGGTATGTAAGCCGTTTTTTTTTAAGACCAAATTTATTTTTATCTACAATCTTCATGAACATTCACAGGTATGTAGTACAAGCAATTCTGATCAGAGATCTGCCAGTCAGGGGTGTCTAGTCCATTAGTAGGCTAATCAGTGAACAATTTAATTATTTCCACCCAGAAAAAAACATAAGGGGTATGTATGGCGTTCTTTTTTCAGACCAAATTTATTTTTATCTACAATCTTCATGAACATTCACAGGTATGTAGTACAAGCAATTCTGATCAGAGATCTGCCATTCAGGGGTGTCTAGTCCATTACTAGGCCGAGCAGTTAACAATTTAATTATTTCAACCTGAAAAAAAACATAAGGGGTATGTATGGCGTTTTTTTCAGACCAAATTTATTTTTATCTTCAATCTTCATGAACATTCACAGGTATGTAGTACAAGCAATTCTGATCAGAGATCTGCCACTCAGGGGTGTCTAGTCCATTAGTAGGCTGAGCAGTGAAAACTTTAATTATTTCCACCTGGAAAAAAACATAAGGGGTATGTAAGCCGTTTTTTTTTAAGACCAAATTTATTTTTATCTACAATCTTCATGAACATTCACAGGTATGTAGTACAAGCAATTCTGATCAGAGATCTGCCAGTCAGGGGTGTCTAGTCCATTAGTAGGCTAATCAGTGAACAATTTAATTATTTCCACCCAGAAAAAAACATAAGGGGTATGTATGGCGTTTTTTTTTCAGACCAAATTTATTTTTATCTACAATCTTCATGAACATTCACAGGTATGTAGTACAAGCAATTCTGATCAGAGATCTGCCATTCAGGGGTGTCTAGTCCATTACTAGGCCGAGCAGTTAACAATTTAATTATTTCCACCTGAAAAAAAACATAAGGGTTATGTATGGCGTTTTTTTCAGACCAAATTTATTTTTATCTTCAATCTTCATGAACATTCACAGGTATGTAGTACAAGCAATTCTGATCAGAGATCTGCCACTCAGGGGTGTCTAGTCCATTAGTAGGCTGAGCAGTGAAAACTTTAATTATTTCCACCTGGAAAAAAACATAAGGGGTGTGTAACCCGTTTTTTTTTAAGACCAAATTTATTTTTATCTACAACCTTCATGAACATTCACAGGTATGTAGTACAAGCAATTCTGATCAGAGATCTGCCAGTCAGGGGTGTCTAGTCCATTAGTAGGCTAATCAGTGAACAATTTAATTATTTCCACCCAGAAAAAAACATAAGGGGTATGTATGGCGTTCTTTTTTCAGACCAAATTTATTTTTATCTACAATCTTCATGAACATTCACAGGTATGTAGTACAAGCAATTCTGATCAGAGATCTGCCATTCAGGGGTGTCTAGTCCATTACTAGGCCGAGCAGTTAACAATTTAATTATTTCAACCTGAAAAAAAACATAAGGGGTATGTGTGGCGTTTTTTTCAGACCAAATTTATTTTTATCTTCAATCTTCATGAACATTCACAGGTATGTAGTACAAGCAATTCTGATCAGAGATCTGCCACTCAGGGGTGTCTAGTCCATTAGTAGGCTGAGCAGTGAAAACTTTAATTATTTCCACCTGGAAAAAAACATAAGGGGTATGTATGGCTTTTTTTTTCAGACCAAATTTATTTTTATCTACAATCTTCATGAACATTCACAGGTATGTAGTACAAGCAATTCTGATCAGAGATCTGCCACTCAGGGGTGTCTAGTCCATTAGTAGGCTGAGCAGTGAACAATTAAATTATTTCCACCCAGAAAAAAACATAAGGGGTATGTATGCCGTTTTTTTTTCAGACCAAATTTATTTTTATCTACAATCTTCATAAACATTCACAGGTATGTAGTACAAGCAATTCTGATCAGAGATCTGCCATTCAGGGGTGTCTAGTCCATTACTAGGCCGAGCAGTTAACAATTAAATTATTTCCACCCAGAAAAAAACATAAGGGGTATGTATGGCGGTTTTTTTTCAGACCAAATTTATTTTTATCTACAATCTTCATGAACATTCACAGGTATGTAGTACAAGCAATTCTGATCAGAGATCTGCCATTCAGGGGTGTCTAGTCCATTACTAGGCCGAGCAGTGAACAATTTAATTATTTCCACCCAGAAAAAAACATAAGGGGTATGTATGGCGTTTTTTTTTCAGACCAAATTTATTTTTATCTACAATCTTCATGAACATTCACAGGTATGTAGTACAAGCAATTCTGATCAGAGATCTGCCATTCAGGGGTGTCTAGTCCATTACTAGGCCGAGCAGTGAACAATTTAATTATTTCCACCTGAAAAAAAACATAAGGGGTATGTATGGCGTTTTTTTCAGACCAAATTTATTTTTATCTTCAATCTTCATGAACATTCACAGGTATGTAGTACAAGCAATTCTGATCAGAGATCTGCCACTCAGGGGTGTCTAGTCCATTAGTAGGCTGAGCAGTGAAAACTTTAATTATTTCCACCTGGAAAAAAACATAAGGGGTATGTAAGCCGTTTTTTTTTAAGACCAAATTTATTTTTATCTACAATCTTCATGAACATTCACAGGTATGTAGTACAAGCAATTCTGATCAGAGATCTGCCAGTCAGGGGTGTCTAGTCCATTAGTAGGCTAATCAGTGAACAATTTAATTATTTCCACCCAGAAAAAAACATAAGGGGTATGTATGGCGTTTTTTTTTCAGACCAAATTTATTTTTATCTTCAATCTTCATGAACATTCACAGGTATGTAGTACAAGCAATTCTGATCAGAGATCTGCCACTCAGGGGTGTCTAGTCCATTAGTAGGCTGAGCAGTGAAAACTTTAATTATTTCCACCTGGAAAAAAACATAAGGGGTATGTATGGCTTTTTTTTTCAGACCAAATTTATTTTTATCTACAATCTTCATGAACATTCACAGGTATGTAGTACAAGCAATTCTGATCAGAGATCTGCCACTCAGGGGTGTCTAGTCCATTAGTAGGCTGAGCAGTGAACAATTAAATTATTTCCACCCAGAAAAAAACATAAGGGGTATGTATGCCGTTTTTTTTTCAGACCAAATTTATTTTTATCTACAATCTTCATAAACATTCACAGGTATGTAGTACAAGCAATTCTGATCAGAGATCTGCCATTCAGGGGTGTCTAGTCCATTACTAGGCCGAGCAGTTAACAATTTAATTATTTCCACCTGAAAAAAAACATAAGGGTTATGTATGGCGTTTTTTTCAGACCAAATTTATTTTTATCTTCAATCTTCATGAACATTCACAGGTATGTAGTAAAAGCAATTCTGATCAGAGATCTGCCACTCAGGGGTGTCTAGTCCATTAGTAGGCTGAGCAGTGAACAATTAAATTATTTCCACCCAGAAAAAAACATAAGGGGTATGTATGGCGTTTTTTTTTAAGACCAAATTTATTTTTATCTACAATCTTCATGAACATTCACAGGTATGTAGTACAAGCAATTCTGATCAGAGATCTGCCATTCAGGGGTGTCTAGTCCATTACTAGGCCGAGCAGTGAACAATTTAATTATTTCCACCTGAAAAAAAACATAAGGGGTATGTATGGCGTTTTTTTCAGACCAAATTTATTTTTATCTACAATCTTCATGAACATTCACAGGTATGTAGTACAAGCAATTCTGATCAGAGATCTGCCATTCAGGGGTGTCTAGTCCATTACTAGGCCGAGCAGTGAACAATTTAATTATTTCCACCTGAAAAAAAACATAAGGGGTATGTATGGCGTTTTTTTCAGACCAAATTTATTTTTATCTACAATCTTCATGAACATTCACAGGTATGTAGTACAAGCAATTCTGATCAGAGATCTGCCACTCAGGGGTGTCTAGTCCATTAGTAGGCTGAGCAGTGAAAACTTTAATTATTTCCACCTGGAAAAAAACATAAGGGGTATGTAAGCCGTTTTTTTCAGACCAAATTTATTTTTATCTACAATCTTCATGAACATTCACAGGTATGTAGTACAAGCAATTCTGATCAGAGATCTGCCAGTCAGGGGTGTCTAGTCCATTAGTAGGCTGAGCAGTGAACAATTTAATTATTTCCACCCAGAAAAAAACATAAGGGGTATGTATGGCGTTTTTTTTTCAGACCAAATTTATTTTTATCTACAATCTTCATGAACATTCACAGGTATGTAGTACAAGCAATTCTGATCAGAGATCTGCCACCCAGGGGTGTCTAGTCCATTACTAGGCCGAGCAGTTAACAATTTAATTATTTCCACCCAGAAAAAACAACATGTCACAATACACCACAATACAACATGGAACAACATGGAACATGTCACAACACAATACAACACAATACAACACAATATAACACAATACATCATGGAACAACATGTCACAATACAACACAATACAACATGGAACAACATGGAACAACATGTCACAATACAACACAATACATCATGGATGTATGGCTTGTGTGCTACTAACCCTGCTCTGCCTCCCCTCTCCCTAGTGCCTCTCTCTCTCCCTCCTATCTTCTAACCAGGTCCAGTGGATGCCCCACTGTCACCAGTAGACCACCCTGAGACCGATAGATACCCCTGTGTCTGCTGCAGATGTCGTAACAAATTAGTTAACACACACACGTACACACAGACATACAACAGTCCACTTCCGGCTTTAGGCCTGGGCCCAGTACCCCCTACCCCTCACCCTAACCCGGGTCCGTATCCTCTTCCTACCCCAACCCTACCCCAGACCCCTGCCTCTACCTGGACCCAGGCACACACACACACACTGACATACACCAGTCCTGGGCTCAGATCCCCTTCCCCTCACCCTAACCCGGGTCCGTATCCTTTTCCTACCCCCCACCCTACCCCAACCCCTGCCTCTATCGGGGCCCAGGCACGCACACACACACACACACATTAGTGTTTGCCACACCTCTCCCATGATGCTCTTAGCCTTTCTTGCTCTGAAAATGTAGTTTGACGTAATGTATTGCTCTATATATGGCTTCGTGTGCTACTAACCCTGTTCTGCCTCCCCTCTCCCTAGTGCCTCTCTCTCTCCCTCCTATCTTCTAACCAGGTCCAGTGGATGCCCCACTGTCACCAGTAGACCACCCTGAGTCCGATAGATACCCCTGTGTCTGCTGCAGATGTCGTAGCAAATTAGTTAACACACACACACGCACACACAGACATACAACAGTCCACTTCCGGCCTTAGGCCTGGGTCCAGTACCCCCTTCCCCTCACCCTACCCCGGGTCCGTATCCTCTTCCTACCCCCACCCTACCCCTGACCCCTGCCTCTACCTGGACCCAGGCACACTCACACACACACTGACATACACCAGTCCTGGGCTCAGATCCCCTTCCCCTCACCCTAACCCGGGTCCGTATCCTTTTCCTACCCCCCACCCTACCCAAACCCCTGCCTCTATCTGGGCCCAGGCACATTTATGCAGAATTTTTACAGCTCACTTATCTGGCCCCCGGGTGATTACTGTTTTTTTGCTTCCCTCTGGAATATGTAGGGGTGGGATGTCTGCCCACCTCCCTTGTTCTCTGTAAAGCGCATTGTGTTGCCTCTGGGTATGAAATGCGCTATATAAATAAAGCTTTGATTGATTGATTGATTGATTGATTGATTGATGGAACAACATGACACAATACAACACAATACAACATGGAACAACATGTCACAATACAACACAATACAACATGGAACAACATGTCACAATACAACACAATACAACATGGAACAACATGGAACATGTCACAACACAATACAACATGGAACAACATGTCACAATACAACATGGAACAACATGTCACAATACAACACAATACAACATGGAACAACATGGAACATGTCACAATACAATACAACACAATACAACACAATATAACACAATACATCATGGAACAACATGACACAATACAACACAACACAACACAATACAACACAACACAATACAACATGACACAATACAACACAACACAATACAATACAACATGACACAATACAATACAACACAATATAACACAATATAACACAATACATCATGGAACAACATGATACAGTACAACATGGAACACAATACAACATACATGTAACACAACACAATACAACATGGAACATGACACAATACAACACAACACAATACAACATGGAACATCATACAACACATCACAGGACAGTACAATACAACATGGAACAACATGACAACACAACACAACACAACACAATACAACATAGATCAACATGACACAATACAACACAACACATCCAATACAACATGGAACAGCATTATACTGTACAACATAGTACAATACAATAGAATACAACACAATACAATACAATACAAGAACACCTGCTTACTGTATGCAAAGGAGAGAAGAGAGGGAGAGAGAGAGCAAAAGAGAGAGAGAGAGAGAGAGAGAGAGAGTGTGTGTGTGTGTGTGTGTGTGTGTGTGTGTGTGTGTGTGTGTGCGTTCGTGCATGCGTGCCTGTGTTTATGGTTGGACCACTAGACCATCCATCACACAGAGGTCCTTCTAGGTCTCAGCTGGGCCAATCACATATACTCAAACATACTCTCTCTCTCTCTCCTTCTCTCTCTCTGTCACATACACACAAACACACACACACACACCCTCCATCGCTATTCTCTCTTTCTTCATTTCCTTTCTTCATTTGTCATTCTTCATTTTCGTTCTCTCTCCCTCTCCCTCCCTCATCCGAGTGAGACGCCTTAAGATGAAAACTGTTACATTTGTGGTCGGCGCATGTTGTTATGGTAACATTATGGTATGGTAACAAAAACAGCATGTAGTGAGGTGATAAATCAAATCAAATCAAATAAGCTTTATTGGAATGAATGGTCATAAACCGTTGTTGCCAAAGCAGAATAATAATACACAATTATATACATATACATACATATGACATACACACATACACATTCATAACATAAAATATGTTACATTTGTCAATGCAATCCAATGGAGTATTAACCGGAGAGATATGATATATATAAAATAATAAAATAAAACCAAATTAAATTTAAATAAAACTTGATATATATATATATATATATATATATATATATATATATATATACACAAAAATAATATAATCAGATTATGTAATATATTAATTAATGTTTTTCTCTAATATCATGGCAGTGTTACATATTGTGCAGCTAAATGTGTGATAACATTGTCTAAATAAAGCTTCTCTACACAATCATGATTGAACAGCATCGAGGAGGAGATGAAGGGTGGATATAGGGGAGGAGGGAAGGGGAGATGCTTTCTCAGAGTATTCGGACAGGGCCCGGTGCCAGGGTCTTTCCTCTCCTCTCTTCCTCTCCTCCTCTCTTCCTCTACTCCTGTCATCCTGTCCTCCTCCTCTCGTCCTCTCTGGTGCCTTTACTGGGTTGGTCACACTGCCTTACATCCCTGTCTGGACAGTAGCTCTCACTCAACGCAGGGAAAAGCTCTCATTGCTGACCACTAACATAGTGTGTAAAACCATATAGATTTACAGACAAATTATGTCAACGCAAGTACTTTGGCGATTGGCTTGAGTTTATTGTCTTGCCGATAAAAGCCATTGGATGGTTGGATGGAGACAGATTACAGCTACAGTACCCCTCTGCAAAAAGAAGGCAGATTAGATACAAAGAGAGAGAATTTAGCTCTGTGAAATACATCCATTTGGTTCAATGAAATGCTGCTGATTTTTAAAGGTGTGTAACGTTACATCAGATGGATTACAGTTTACCGTGGAGAGGAGATTACACAGCTGTATGTTCATCGAACAGGACAGAGTTCAGCACTCGTCCTACCGATGCATCCTGTTGTCCTCCTTCCTCTCATCACTCATTCTCTCTTTCATTAGCCGGGGAGGGGTAAGGACAGGAGGAAGAGGGAGGAATAAATAGGACAGAAGAAAGTGGAAGGAAGGAAGGAAGGAAGGAAGGAAGGAAGGAAGGAAGGAAGGAAGGAAGGAAGGAAGGAAGGAAGGAAGGAAGGAAGGAAGGAAGGAAGGAAGGAAGGAAGGAAGGAAGGAAGGAAGGAAGGAAGGAATCCTAAGTTCACACAACAGAGAGAGCTGCCTGTGATTGACATATAAAAAGTGTTTTCTAACATAGCAGTGAGGTGGTCCTGGATATTTACCATCCAAATGTTGTAATCATTTAGGCTACCCAAGAGTTATATTAATCAATAAAGTAATAGAATACACAGCAAACTGTCCGTCTTTAGCTAAGATAAGATTAGATACGATATTTGCAAAGACCGGCAACCCTCAGTGCACTCAGGCAGAGATGCAGCCAGGAGAGATGTGTGATTCAGAGCATACAGGCATTATACAGAGGGCGTTGCATAGCGACCCTAGTAGCTACTGTAGGACAGAATGACCACTCAACTAGCAAAGAGAGTGTCCAATTTGAGCATCTCTTAGTTCTCTTAGTGCATGGGCAGACTGACAACAGATGTTTCAGCTCTTAAGGCTTTCATCTGTGCCATGAGAGAGATGAGAACATGTTCAACTATCAATTAGGCCTAATGTGAGTTCTGGTTCTTTGCTACTTTAGCAGAACTTGTTCTAGGCTGTTCCCCTGGTAAGAGTGTTTTAGTTCAGTCGTGCTCCCACCTTCTTTGAGGAGGCTCCCACCTCCAGCCCACTTCCTGCTTTAGGCCTGGGCCATAGCAAACACACACCAGTATTTGCCATGTCTCTCCTATGATGCTTTTTTAGCCTCTCTTACTCTGAAATGTAATTTAATGTAATATTGCTAGTATTGCTTTATTGTAGTATTGCTTTATAAATGTTCTTAGCCGGTAGACAAACATACTCCTGGAGCTTGCTCGATCGCCTTGTTGAGAGGGGTCAGGGAAGAATTTTTACAGCTCACTTATCTGGCCCCCGGGTGATTACTGTTTTTTTGCTTCCCTCTGGAATATGTAGGGGTGGGTCGTATGCCCTCCTCCCTTGTTCTCTGTAAAGCGCATTGTGTTGCCTCTGGGTATGAAATGCGCTCTACAAATAAAGCTTTGATTGATTGATTGATTTGATCTACAGGTCAGAACGACCACCAACAACAGATAAAGAATTGTTATTCATACTTAAGGTGTGTGTATCTATGCAGCTGGCGCCTATCAATGTTCATAGCAGGATGAGTCTTACTTTACGCTAACGACTGGGCCTCAAACTCTGATTGTGGGTGACTTTACTGTTAAAGATGTAAGACGCATGTGCAGTAAAAACACCAAAATACTCTGCTTTCCCAAGGATATGGTCACTGACATGACAGAAAGAGTCCTGCATATCAAGGCTACACATCCAACTGTGAAAACCAGGCTAGGTCAAGCCTGGCTGATGTGCGTGGCTGGCTTGTTTCTGTTCAGGACTGGTAGGATGGAAGCTAGTCATGCCACTGAAATAGCTGTGAATTGAAATTACATGAAATAATGTCTGATAAATAAAGATAGGTCTTGTCACCTGGACACATCAGTTCCAAAACATTAACAACAGCGTTTGTTTACATATAGACTAGAGGAGTTTCGCTCAGCATAGATGGTAATCTCTGAGAATGTCCCGCGTGGGAGTCCAATGCTCTGACCACTACTCTACTTGTGCAGTGGAGATCGACGGATTGGTTTTGGTGTCCTTCTTCCAGTCCCTAGTGTGGGTTGGGGTTAGAATAAGGGTTGGGACAGGATCTGACCTATAAATCTAGTCTAAAAACGTACCTGTTCCATGCCCCTTCCACTAGGCTCCTCATGTAGAAATGGTTTTATATGGTTTTAAATCCTAGATCCTAGATAGGATACTATAGTTTGCTCTAGTCCTGAAATACTAGTTTTATTTTATTTTCATATGTAATATTTGAATCCTAGTTTTAATTATGTTACATTATTTTTTAGCCAGTTATTGCCCTTTATGTTTTATGTTGTTTTTACTGCACTCTATGAAGCACCTTGAGATTTGTCCTGTATTTTATTAAGTGTGCTATACAAATAAAATTAATTATTATTATTATTAATCATTCAATGAAATGGAATAAGAGATGAGCTGAATTCCTTGCTCCAGCAGCGCGCCGAATTCCTTATTCATCATCTGCGTCAAAATCATTATTCATGGTTCATGTCCCAGCCGGTCACTTGCCATAAGCCTTTTGTGCCAGTGAGAATTTAGCTAATAAATCATCTATTAAAACACCACACAGAGTTCTTGTAACGGATACAGTCTTGATCAATTCTACATTCCGTACTTTCTATTGTAATTTGTACAGCTCTGAAGTTGCTTATGATCCCACAAAGTCTTATTTATTTTTTCATAATCTCAATCTTACTAAACTATTGCCTCGGGAGGTTATGTCCCTGGATAAGCGCATCACCTTAACTGAATTGGAAAGAATGCATGGTAATAAGCATTGAGTTCTGCCTCAAAAGAGTAGGCAAGATGTAATGTCACAGGTAACGCACCACAAACCACACGCACACAGTAGTCACGGTACGCGATCAATTATCTTTATAAAATAGGACAAACACTTCCTATAAGTAATTCATGAAGGCAGGAATCACAAGAAGGGCACAAATAAACACCTGCTTCTACTTTTAGGCTGGGGCCTTATTGCCAACTGCCATCACACCACACTGCAAACGTACACTGCACACACACACACACACACACACACACCCATAAGAGGGCCATTACAACCATAGCCACTTTACACTTGACCACCGCACACAGGGGTCGCTTCAGTGACTGTGAGGAACGGCGTGACACTACATTACACACATGGGGGGCTACACCCGTTCACACAGCAAAATAAGGCAGCAGACATCAATCCCCAGTAGCCTAACAGGGCAGGCTGAACCCTGAACCCTCCCCGCTATCCCCCACTAATAAAAACCATCTAAATGACAAACAGGGGTGGGAAAGGAATACACACAATTCACACACACATAAAGTCTATAAGGATTTAAAAGACATAACTCGCCCAACCGACGAGCCCCCCCCCCCCACCACCCCCCCGGGGTCCGAGCGCGTGGTACCGTCCAACTCCCCGGGGAAGACTTGGCCGGCGGTGCAGTAGCGCCTGGTAGCTGGTCCAATTAGCTAGACCTAATTGGTTAATCCGTTATTGATTCTCATTTACTTACTATTTTCTGTAATTTGCCTACTGTTGGTTTACATACCGATTTGGCAATTTTGTTGTGCTGTTTCAATAACTTAATTACTTAGCTGTTTGGGTGTGCTGGACCTTGGGGGGCTGGGTTGGGAGGGGAGGGGGGTCGGGTGAGTGCCTCAGTGTAATGTTGTTGTCTATTATTTTTGGTGTATATGTGTAGATGTTTTGTGTATTTATATTTACTTTGTCTATGAAATTCATGAAAAGAATGCTGAATCTGCTACAGTAGCTCCACCTGATGGGCTAGGTGGTCCATGTAGACATCCTTGGTCATACTTCTCAATCCCACTACCTCTGCCAGTTTACTTCTGACCGACAAAGGTAATCCCTGTTGAATTTTGTCTCTCATAAGGGACTCTTCCATTTGATTCGCCTCTGAGTTTCTCTCCATTGTTGATGAGCTCGAGCCACAAAAGCCTGTGGATTCTCATTGTACCCAAATGACTTGATAATAATGTTGTCTGGATGGATATTGGTGGGGTGTGTCCTTCAGTGCCTGTCAGACGACCCGTTTGCTGCAAAAAGCTCTGGGTCATGTATTGCATATCAGCATATCTTTGGAGTCCAGCTTTTACCAAGATCTCCTCCATGGTGGTCACTCCCACAAGATTCGCCAAAGGTATCTTGAGATCTCCCATTCCTGGCTGTATTCCTACAAGGGCCTCATCCAGCTTTAAGGTCCATTCGTGGTCTCCGTCCTGGAGTACTGGCTTTGGCTTTTTGTATCCAGCCAGGAATTGCCTTTTAATATGAGATATACCATCTTGTACAGCTTCTTCAGGCCGGTTGAGTTCTTTCATTCTGCTTTCCAGAGAGAGCATCCTTGGGGTGTTTTCAGTCTTGGGGGCCTCAACCATGTCAATCTCCACTTCACCCTTGGTTTGACTGATCTCCCTTATCTCCTTAGACAGTTGTCATATTTCTTCATCCATCCATTTTTCCAATTTCCCAACTTCTGATTCGTCACTGTCATCTTTGCTTTCACTTGTGCTGCTAGTTTCTTTGTCTTTCTGACAGGCTTTTTTCCGCTTCTCTCTCAGCCTTTGCCAGTATCTTTTTAATCTTTGGGTCATACCCTCCATAATGCACAATTCTTCTTCACTAGAGCTTTGTCTGTGACTTTTAGATTTTTCTTTGCTTTTTATTTTCCAATCTCCTTTTCTCATATCTGTAATTTCCTTCAGACGGAGACTCTGTCTGTTACTTTTGCAGTCTGGTTTTATAACAATCATGGTTGTAGCGTCTCCTGTCTCAAGTATTTGCTGATTTTCGTCTTGAGTATTTGAAGATTTTCATCTAACCTGAAGGCCCGCTTCTTCTGCTCGGCTGTTTCTAGTCGTCCGGATCCTGCCGACAACGCCATTTTTGTAGTTAATTAATTCAAGCTTAGATGGAGTAAAGAAAGGTTTGCAGAGGTCCGGATGAGTTAGCTTAATAATCATTTATTAATCATAACACCGATATTATTCTGCTGCAGACAGATGGAGCATCCCCAGGCCAGATCAGGATAGACTCTGGCCTACAATTCAACCACACACTATTTTATACCCCATAACAGCTTGAATCATATTGGTTAGTCCAATATGGTCACACTTCATATGTCTCTCCTGGGTATAACTACTGTAGTCTCCACATTTAATAATTTAATTAAGAAACCTAAGGCACTTCCTGACATCCTGTTCAATTCTGTTGTAATCTAAACACATTCCTTCTAAAGTGATAATAAGACAGTCGAGCCTCTCAAATGTTTCCCCCAAAGTAAGGCTATTCCTAACACATTCCTATTAAAGTGATATTAGACAGTTCGAGACACTAAAAAGCTATAAAAACTAGGGCTGCTAGCAGCAGTGAGCGGGTCTTCACACCCCACGCATGTCGGGGTGCGGCGCTGTTAAAGGGTGTGCTATTTCGGTGTCCAGTACTGAGAGAAACTTCCTGTCTCCAGTAGGTGGCACTCTAAGCGTGACTCAATACCGACGCATAGATGTGTTCAGGACAGTACCTTGATGAAGCGTGAGAAATGTTGTGTAGATGTTGTGTAAATGTTGTGTAAAATGTCTAGCAAAATGGCGGACTTCTTGTTGGACTTAGGGTATGGCTCCAAGAGACTTTTTTGTGTGTGTGGATAAATTAGCTATGTCTATCAACTTTCGTTTGCCTATGAAAAACTGGAAGGTGGGGCTCGCCATTTTAAACTTTCCAGGGAGCGCTCTGGAGCCGTTTTGCCACGCCCATTTCCGGCACCCATTAAATATTATTTTATTTTTTGACCGGGACTGATGTATCTGCAAAGTTTCATGCGTTTTCAGCGATGTTTAGGCTGCCAGAAAGGCATTTGTTTGGGGAGAAGAAGGTAGGAGAAGGTAAACGTAGGAGAAGGTAGGAGGAGAATAATAATCCTTCCAATTTAAACAGGGCCTCGCACCGCCAGTGCTCGGGCCCTAATGAGAAAGAAAGAAAGAAAGAAAGAAAGAACGAAAGAACGAAAGTAAGAACGAAAGAAAGAAAGAGAGAAAAAGAAAGAAAGAAATATATATATTATATATAACTCATGACTGAGAGCTGAGGGACTGTAGGAAGGGAGGAAGGAGAAAGAGTGAGGGTATATATATTATATATTATATTTCTGCTCAGGCATCAAGATCATGAAGAAGACCCCACCATGCAGGTCCTAATGTGCCCGTCAGCCAAGTGTGTGTGTGTGTGTGTGATGACAGGACTGGCAGGCGAAACAAGCCTCTTCATGTCACAGCACTGGTGATGTCTACCTGCCATTCAGGCGCCAACCAAACATCAAAATACACTATTGCTTGCCCACAAGCAAGGGTTGTTTGTTATGGCTTATGGTTCATGCCTGTTACACTGTTACAACTGCTGTTATCGAAAAGGTGTGTTGGATCGATGACAGGATTAATTTAGTATTCATAATGAGCATTTCCTTTGTCTCAGTCACAATGCCGTATTACCTCCATTGTAGATAACACACACAACACACACACACACACACACACACACACACAGGTTTCCACACTGCAGGCTGGCCTACTGCATCAATCTTTTCTGTACATCTGATGGTGTTCTGGACTGATGCTACTGGTGGTGGTTTAAACTGGGAATTTCAACCACAGATCCAAAGAACTAGGAGATGCTTGAAATGACCTTGAGAGAAAACATCTCAAACATTCTGTGCAGTTAGTTTACCGGGTATCTTGTCAGAGCTGCGTGGGTCATTTAGCGTCACACTGCTGCAACTGGTGAATTACACACCAGACATGAGTGTTGGTTGCCAAGGGTTATAACTGCCGTAGATACTGTAGATAGAGATGGTTGTCATGGCAGAACCAGGATCAGAAACACTTTATAATAAGCATGTCTTATAAGCCAGTTATAAACCACGTATTCACCATTTGTAGATGATTGAATAGCCTATCTCTCAGGATCAATTGGCTTTAAGGCTTGATCCACACAGCGTGCTGGGTCAGACAGACAGACAGACAGACAGACAGACAGACAGACAGACAGACAGACAGACAGAGACAGACAGACAGACAGACAGACAGACAGAGACAGACAGACAGAGAGACAGAGAGACAGACAGACAGACAGACAGACAGACAGACAGAGAGAGAGAGAGACAGACAGACAGAGACAGACAGAGAGACAGACAGACAGACAGAGAGACAAGCAGACAGCTAGACACAAGCAGACAGACAGTCTGAAAGGCAAAGATGACACTAAGCTGAATTGTTTGAGACCATCATAGCCCAACACACACACACACACACACACACACACACACACAGACGGCGCCTCCTCTCTCCCTCATTGAAAGGACAGTGATGGATAATGCTGGTAGGCTGACACACTGGGGCTCACAGCATTCCCCAATCTCCAAGGGGGAGGACTTGGGTGTAAAACAGTCAGTGTGAATTGCTCTCTCTTTCGTTTCTCCCTCTGTGCTCCTCTCTCTCTCTCCGTCTGTCTCTCTTTCCCTCTTCCTCTCTCTGTTCTCTTTGTGAGTGCGAGATTTCTGAAGTTAAAACAGATGGCCAGTTCACTAACTGTTTGGCTAACCCTTCCCTCTCTCTCTTTCACACACACACACACACATACACACACACACACACACGCAAACACACCATACAGACAACAACCTGCATCACATATTGGATGACATAGACACATGCTGCACCATTTGGTGTGTGTGTGTGAGAGAGAGAGAGAGAGAGAGAGAGAGGGAGAGAGAGAGAGAGAAAATCACATTCAGATTTTGACCCTGATACGGGCAAGAGGGTGTTGGGTATCCCTGTGTTCTACACAGACCGGTACAGGTGTGATCACTTGCTGTGTGATGTGTTAACAGGTGAATCCCCATTCTCCAACACCCCTAAACATACCCTTCACTCCCTTCCTTCCTTCCTTCCTTCCTTCCTTCCTTCCTTCCTTCCTTCCTTCCTTCCTTCCTTCCTTCCTTCCTTCCTTCCTTCCTTCCTTCCTTCTGTCCAGGAATTTACATCCAAACACCTTAAGCCTTTGTCTTTGTAATTTATCACCTCCCCCCAAGTCCCCTGCAAAACCCAGTTTCAGTCATGTAAAACACCTCAACTCTCCCTCTTTTGTAATTGTAAACACACTCTGCATAGCTCTTCCTCATCTCTTTGTTTAAGTCAGAAGGGCCCCACCTTAGTCTTCCTCGTTTTGGTTCAGACCTTTGTTTTCTTTGTTTTCTCATGTCACATGTCTTTACTCTTGGCCACGCCTGCCATTCATGTACAATGCAGTAGCCAATCACATCCTGGAAACACTGTACCTTTGTTTGGACTGTACATAAGCCACAGCTAGAAGAGGCTGACTTCACTTCTCTGACAAACCACCTTTGTTTGCGTTGTTCAGGAAGTCCTTGCGCAAGTATTTGATTTCATTCAATAAACCAGACTCAACCTTTTGAACGTATCTTGGTAAATCTTTGGACTAGACAAGTCTAAAATACTATCACAGTTTGGCGACGGGGATGGGATCACTGCCTGCGTTTGCTTCGGGATTCCAGTGGATAGGACTGATCGGCAGACGTGTCGGTCCATATGGGCGTTGGAAAATCAATTTTCTCTCTTGCGCTAGAGCGCATGCCGAGATTATTTCCTCAGTTCTTCCACTGGATTCCTGAGGCTCACAGGTACGTTTAAACGAACCCTCTTATGGGTTGAGTTGTATTTGCCTTGATTTGGTTCAGCTTGTTGGTCTGGATTGTTTGAAAACGGAAAACCCCAGCGTGGGTATTTAGTAAGTAACTATCTAAGGAGGTTGTGAGCAGAAATAGATTTTATATCGTATTGTCTTTTGACTTCGTCCTTGTTTCGTTACGAGGGTATCAGCTGTTCAAGTGAGAGTTTGGCACAGAACAGGTTTCCTTTTGGCCGGTCGCGGGAGAGTTAACCGAGAGCCCGTTGAGAGTTTTGCTCAACGGAGATATAGCTTCGAAGTGATTGTTGATGTTCGTTGAAGAACGATTACCAACGAGGTGGTAGCTACGGGAGTGATTGAGAGTTTTTGCAATCCGCGTTTCTTGGAGAAACGATTTCCCCTTTTCCCGGGTGGCTTGGTGAACCTAACGAGCGTTAGCTTTGACCAAGTGGCTGTGCAGTGTTTGGTGGACCTAAACTAGGTTTAGCTCTGACCAGGTTGCTGGTGCAGCCGGGCATGCTTGTTGTTTGTAACGTGGGCCTTTTGTTTCGTCTTATACGTCTTATGTTTACTGTTGAGCCTCGGCTCTTGATTGTATGTTTGTTACGCGCGCCATGGATCCAGGTAAAGTATTGTAAAGTATTTTTTGTACACTGTTAAAATTCTGCTAGATTCCCAGTAGGCTAGCTAGCTGGTTGCCTAGGAGATAAGGAAAACTCCGCTATCGCGGTGTTCCGCCATTGAGCCAGAAGAGAACAAAGCACTTCGCTGACTGGGTGAGTACTAAGCGAATTTAATGTGTCTTAATGTTCTTTCCCGCCGTGAGTTAACTATAAGGTTTCCTTTCATTGCTGTTTTGGGGTTTTAGGCTGCGTCGTGATTATTTGGGATTTGTTTCTTTAAATTTCCCCGCGCTGCCAAAGACAACTTCCGGGTCATACATGCAACATTTTGGGATCACCACTAGGTGTCCCCGTAACACTAGTTATTAAGATATGCTAGAGGATGTAAAGAATTCTACTGCAAACGTCTAGCCTGATGTGATTGTTGCACTGAAGCATATTTCTGCGAGCGTTTGTGGCAGATTTCGTTATGTGCTAAAGCATTTTCGATTTCTTACATCCACATCTGACATTTTAGTGTTAAATTCTAAGATTCGGGCTCAGCTAGAGGGTTAAGGGAAAAGTAGAGTTAATTCTCTAGACTGGTCTGTTTTTAAGATTTTGGGAGAGTAGCACGAGAGAGTTTTTTTTTTAGGTCAGGAAGGAAAGATAAGGAGATTCAGCAAACAGTCTCTCCACCATTTCCCCAGCAGACTAACTCTGATTTAAAATTAGATTCCCCCCTCGACTTGTTGCGCCATTAGCCACGCCCCTTCTCTCTACGAGTTAAGCCACCCCTTTCTACGAGGTATTTGTCCGAACAGGGCCGGAAGGAAGAGCCTCCGATTTTGAAGTCGAGCGCCACCTGCTGGACTTCCCTTGAACAACCCATAAGGGTGATTTTAAACTAGCCAAGATAGAGAGTTTTAATTTTTAAGGTAAATAAACAGGATAAAATAGATGTAGAGCGAACTCAAAAGTCTGACAGGGTTGAATAGGTGTTTGATTCAGGAGTTTTGTTTCAATAGTCAATGAATGGCCATAAACTGTTCGTTTTATGCATTTCTACTGTATGAATTTTCATTCATATAATGATAATGTGTTTTTTGAGGAGCTGGCATTAGGCCTTCTCCTCTGCTATTGAACCCAGTCTGTGTTTTGAGTCTTAATTTTCAGGTGCTATGGACCCTGGGCGGCAGGTCTTTGAGGAGCCTGGATCATGCCTTCCTGGGGACATTGGAACCTGCTATTGGTCTGTTTAACTGTTGTTTGTTTTGTCTCTCTTTCTGATATGTAGCTTAAGACATAAGGGTTAGGGAGGGGGAGTGGGCACCCCTGGACCTAGCCCTCAACAGACGGGGGCGGGGCCGCAAGGTCCCAAAAGGGCACGTTAAATTGTCTTATAGTGCTGGGGAGACGACTGAAGGCCCCCGTGTCTGAGGAAGTATGAATTAACATACTGCTCTGGTACCGTCTAGTCAGCACTGTGTCGCCGTTAAGGGGTTGGCACTGTGTGGTACGTGGACGACAGTCCACACCTAAGCAGAGGGGCGTTAGAGACGACCTCTGTGAATAGGCAAGGCTGGTGAAAACGGTCAAAGTTCTAATATTCATAGCACAAGTGGAATTAGGATCAGACCGTCGGTTCTGAGCTGGGTGACTAACAATCACTACGGTGTCCGGGATCGCTATCGACTGGGTCACCGGCCGGTCGGGTCGCATATGGCAGTAAGACCTGAGATGGCCGCCGCGCTCGGCTCAATGTACAGTCAGGCCACTACAAGCCAAAAGCGAATGCGTTAGTAGGCGAGTAGTGCTTCTGTGATCGGTGGGCTTTGAAAAGAAGACACCGGGAAGCAGAAGGCTGAGCTCTCATTCCAGGGGAGCCTGGCTTGAGGCCTCGGACGGAACGGGGTCTAGCCCGGGATTGCGCCCTGGATGGGAGGTCCGAAAGACTTAAGCGTTGTGCATAATAGTGGGGGGAATAGATAAGGGTTGCCAGTATCTTAATCTGAATGCACCATCTCATAACCCAATTATATATTTTTTAAATGAGTATGTTAAATATCTCATGTTTATAGTTTGAGGCACATTCATCGGGCCTGAGTGTTTTTTCTGAGTGGTATTTTACAGACAACTGTCGTTCCGGGAGTGATGGGTGAATGCCGAACCAGGAGACGGGCACAGGACACCGGAGGTTACTGGCCTGTTTCCCTACAGATGGGCGATCTGGGTTTCGTGAGATGCAGACCAACGCCATGTCACCAACTCACTGTGAGCGACAGATAAGTATGAAACAGGAGCAGTGCCCAAATACTCTGTCCTCAAATGCAGAAGAGGGAGGTTTTAGATATACAAATTTTAGCTCTACAAATGAAGCTTTGATGGAGTTTTTTGATTAGTTAATTGTAAATGAAGCCAGTTCATTTTAGTGTCATTTTCTTTGACCCATCTCTATTTTTATCCTGACTTCAGGAAATTTTTGCTTTCACCCTTAGGGGGTGTTGTTTTGTTGAGACGAGAATATGGTTATTTTATTTTCATAAAATCGCAAGAGAACTGCTAGAGCCAAATCCAATTGCCTTGATCATGACTGGGGACTGGGCGTGTTGAAGTCATTCTAACACTGCCCTTGATGTCACTGTAGGCTACTGCAGACTGGCTCTAAATGACACTTGAACAGTCACCCTGTTTAAGTTTTCCTGACAGAATAACAACATTTTTTCCCCAAAGCAGGAGCTTGCGCTTAACCATGTTTCTGAGTATCTCCTACAGACTGTTGAATAACCGTTCCTGACCAAAGAAGGGAACAGGGAGACCAGACCAGAGGACTCTCTTTTGCTCTTCTGTTTTGTCTCTGTTTGTCTCTCTCATCTGTGGATCCACAGACGGAGCACTTTATCAGCCTGTGCTGGAGGCGGGAGCGCCGAGGTGAGCCCTCCAGCAGCACGACCCGGGCCGGCCCTACGTGGAGCAGTACAGGGATGGACCGGGTTCAGTTCAAGAGCCTACATTTCTGACCTACAAGCATCTGCTCCACCTGCGGAGAAAAAGAAATGAAGGACTAAGTGCACATTTCCACCACCAAACTAACCTGTATCTAGGGCCTAATGACAAACCTGTACTACCTCGTTCATGTTTTCATTATGCTTTCAAACTAGCCCACGGGCCAGATCATGTTTCAAAAACAGGGGTGGCGGAGGATGTTAACAGATGTCTCCAACAGAGTGAGGACCGCCATTTCCTGAGGCTAAGGAGGGGTTCCTGCATCACATCTCTCCTGGGGGTTGGGTCCTGATCCGCGACCTGGGGCCGTCCCCACGCAGACGGCCGCCAGAGTAGCTGAGAGAACTTCGACGCCGTTGCGTCCCAAACCAAGGAGCAGATGAGCAGCCTGAGAACAGGCCAGAAAACATGGAAGAGAAGAGATGTAGCGGGGTGAACCTACCCGTCAAAGAGATGTAGCGGGGTGAACCTACCCGTCAAAGAGATGTAGCGGGGTGAACCTACCCGTCAAAGATGGAACAATCAGGACCATGGCATTCTGGCCTGTGTGGAATAGCTGTCAAAAGTAGCAGAGGACGGTCCACCAGGGGATCGCAAACACCAGGAGATCAGAATGCAGCTGAACCAGAGGGCTCAGAGGCCAAAACCATGGGCCATCACACTGTCCTCTCCTCTGACGAGGAATCGGAGGAAAAATGACCTTGCTGGTCACCTCCTCACAAGATGCACCACACACGCACACACACCTGCACACACTAACATTGAACATAACTGATTTCAAGCAACGCGACATCGAAGTTGCGATCTAGAAGAGAAGACGCCTTGCATTCCCCAAATGACATTCTATTGCCCAAAAGAGAAGTGCCACCTAAATGACTGTTGGGATACACTGTGAACAAGAGTGACCTTGACAGTCACCGCCACACTCTCCTCTCCTCTGATGAGCAATCGGAGACTGACCTTGCCGGTCACCTCCTCACAAGAGTGAATGAACTTTGAAATAATCTGAAAAATATCATATTTGTTTACAAGAGTTGCAATGATTGAAACATGAGTTGATAAATAAGTTTGGGTTTTTCCTCTAAATTGACCAAGAGGTTTTTTGCCCCTCTTACACTGGTAACCATTTTATCTTTTTTTTTGCCTTGTTAAATCAAGTTTGTTTTTTGGTGAATGGTTGTCCACTCTTAGACTATAAATAGTATATAATCATGTCATTTTTTTTTATCTTGTTTCCTGTCAAATTTCTGAAGCAAGGGGTTTTGGTGTGTGATTTTGCACGTTGAGAGAAAATAATTAAAAAAAAAAAAAAAGAGATTTTTTTTTTTTCTCCACCTAGTGGAGAGATTATTTCCTTTCCACATGTATAGCATAGCTGACTGTTTACACTGTGTTTGGATTTTATATTTTATTTTGTGTGCCTGTTCAGGCACAAATGAGGGATTGTCCAGGAATTTACATCCAAACACCTTAAGCCTTTGTCTTTGTAATTTATCACCTCCCCCCAAGTCCCCTGCAAAACCCAGTTTCAGTCATGTAAAACACCTCAACTCTCCCTCTTTTGTAATTGTAAACACACTCTGCATAGCTCTTCCTCATCTCTTTGTTTAAGTCAGAAGGGCCCCACCTTAGTCTTCCTCGTTTTGGTTCAGACCTTTGTTTTCTTTGTTTTCTCATGTCACATGTCTTTACTCTTGGCCACGCCTGCCATTCATGTACAATGCAGTAGCCAATCACATCCTGGAAACACTGTACCTTTGTTTGGACTGTACATAAGCCACAGCTAGAAGAGGCTGACTTCACTTCTCTGACAAACCACCTTTGTTTGCGTTGTTCAGGAAGTCCTTGCACAAGTATTTGATTTCATTCAATAAACCAGACTCAACCTTTTGAACGTATCTTGGTAAATCTTTGGACTAGACAAGTCTAAAATACTATCACACTTCCTTCCTTCCTTCCTTCCTTCCTTCCCTCCCTCCTCTGATCTGACCTGTGTAGATTGGTGCTGTAGCAGCTGTCTGATGGTGAACCTCTGTGCCCGGAAGGGAAAACACTGCCTTCCTGTGTCTGGCCCAAGGAGACTGCAAACGGTGAGAAGTTTCCAAGGAGAAGAAACCATTTTGGGTTCTTTTAATCCTGTAAAAGCTTTGGCAGCGTGTCTTGCCAGACAGCCAGTGTGATGAGTGAGGCAGAGAAGTCTAGATGTCTGTTAGGTTATACTTTAGACAGATTCATGTCCGTTAACAGGTGTCAGTTCTTGAAACTATTAGATGTCTTTTAAAGACTTAGCCGTTTTGTGTGTATTAAAGGACAATGCTCGTTTTTGACAACCGTCATCTGTCTTGATGAATCGCTAGTTGTGCTTACATAGAGTAAACTGTTGTGGTTTTCACATGCCATGATCTTTAGAAACGTCTTTCGAAACGAAATAGCTTCCTCACTTGCTCCAGCACTAATGCGCACAGCGCGCAATCGTTGCTCCAGCACGCTGTGCGCATGCGTGCTGGAGCAAGTGAGGAAGCTATTTCGTGTCTAAAGACGTTTCTAAAGATCATATTACAGAGGCATGTGAAATACCACAACAGGCCTATGCTCTCTATGTAAGCACAACTAGCGATTCATCAAGACAGATTGATGAAAACAAGTGTTTCGCGGCAGAAAATAGATTTTTTGAAACTGCATTCTCAGTGCCCCCACCACCGCCATTACATGGATATACTGGCTCGCGCTGGATTTTAAATTTCTTCTACAGGCCTCCGAACTACACCAAAGTGATCTCGGTGAGTCAAACGTCTTATAATTTGTCGTAAATAAGGTCCAGGTTGTCAAAAACAAGCATTGTCCTTAAATGGTTACCCTTCTAGGGTTATCTACCGAGCATACAGCCTGACTGCATGACTGAAGCTACGGGCCTGGTATCAGCTGTGTAGGGGCAGCCGGAAATGTGATAGTCCAAATGTAATTTATTGCTTCATAAATGTTCTTAGCTGTTAGACAAACATACTCCAGGAGCTTGCTCGATCTCCTCGTTGAGAGGGGTCAGGGAAGATTTTTTACAGTTCACTTTTCTGGCCCCTGGGTGATACTGTTTTTTTTCTTCCCTCTTGAAATTAGCACCCCCCCCCCCCCAGTCTGAATTGGAAAGTAATTACTTGAATGGAACAAACTTTTGAAATGATGAACAATGTCTCCATCTAGTGTGCATCATACAACATTACAACTTGAGCCCTCTCAGCCAATAAAAACATGTACATTGTCTCACAAATTTGTATTTTTACTGTTGTACAAGTATCATAAAATTACTTTATCTTTGAAAAATATCCAAGTTTTATTCTGGCTTCAGTTCTGAATGTTAACATGAGCAATTTGTGTGTGTGTGTGTGTGTGTAGTAGTAGTAGTAGTAGTAGTAGGGTGGTCCTAAAAATTGAAAGTCGGAAAGTCTAAGCTCCAACCCCTGGAATTCATTGGAATAGTTGAGAAAACTCTCCTGGTGAATTATTTTCTCAATCGGACAACATTTACCCCTCCCTCATCGACCTTGAAGTTTGAACTCTGTCCACCCTGGACTACACTACTACCCCCCTGTGTGTTTCTCCTGTCCAGTCAGCAAGCACTGGAAGTAGAAGTGGAAGAGAAATCCTGGTCTAGGAAAACAATAGCAGCTTGCAGCGTTCCATAAATACAGCATGATGCTGTTCTGTGCAATTAGCAGCCGATCCCCCATTGGTCAGTCAGACTCCGAGACGCATCAATCCATTTTACTTGAATGGAAAAAACGGTTGAAATGATGAGCAATGTCTCCATCTAGTGTGCAAAATACAATTGTAAGTGTTTGTATAGACAATGCAAACAATTACACTGTCTCACACTTTCAGTTTAATTACTTGAATAGTTAGTTGAATTAGCCCGAATTGGTATTAGTACTGTTATGCAAGTTTCATAACATTACTTTACCCTTGAAATGTTTTATTCTGGTTTCAGGAGTTAACAGCCGTAAGGAAATCACCACTTCAACACTTTATTAAATGAGCCAATAACAAGCATACATCAGTATACAGTACAGACAGACGTTTACTTTCTCTCCCTCCATCATCTCCTGAACATCACATTCTACACAGTCTACTGTGAACGAGTAATGAAGGATGACTCGGTAGGAAACAGGAATCCATCAAGTATCCCCATCGCTACGCATCAATACACTTTCTCAATCACATATACACAGAGATTTGCTCACATGTACATGCATTTGTACCAGTATACCAAACTGAAAAAGTTCTTGTCTGGAGACAAACGTTTCTTATTTTCTAAACCACAGTCAGAATAACATGTCCATCGCAGGGTTGACTAAGGAGATGACATGGAACTAACTGTGGAACATTCACCACTAGATATATATTGTGGCTCCATGCCATTGAGTTAACAGAGTCTTAAGGAGCATATGAAGGCATAGCTGTTTCCACACGAAATGTCATTCCAGCGGGATTCACCTGAGGCACAAGGGAACCATAGTCAGTGTGTGTGTGTGGGGAGAGAGAGATAGAGAGATAGGGAGAGAGAGATAGAGAGAGAGATAGAGAGAGAGTTTGTGTTTTACCTCCCCAGTTCATATGTATACATGGCTCCCTGGTTCCTTGGTTATTGTTGGGCTCTCCCCTGTTCCAGTTCTGGTAGTCAAACCTGGACCCATCACTCCAGAACCACAACCGGTTCTGTGGGGGCGAACAGTCCAGTTTCAATGTCAAGGAAACATAGAAGGTGTTTGTAAAGCCAGCAGTCAGATTCAGGGGCAGCCTAGCCTCTCACCTCCACAGCGTCGGTCCCTCCAAGCCAAGCCACGGAGAAGTCACCCGTCTCACTCAGGATCAAATTCTGTAGGAAATGGTACTCTTCAGAGCTGTGCACGGACGCTAGGTTGGCGCCATATTGCACACAGTACCGCTAGAGAGGAATAAATTAATGAATAGGTAAGAGAAAAAAAAAAAATACAGATTGAAAAAAGGACAACATACATCGTGACCAATGCTGAGGTTTGATCCCTGGTGTTAAATCATTTCAGGTCAGATAGAACCCTTTTGGGTTCCAAACTACATATTATAGACTTCTACAGTAGGTAGAGGAAGAAATGGTTCTATATGGAACCTTTTTTCAGATCCATTTGTTTCCCTACATGTGAGAGTAGCAGAGCAGCAGTGACACTTTTGTGAGAGTAGCAGAGCGGCGAGCGGTCACCTCAGCTCTAGACCAGGCTCTCTGAGAGTTGACGAACAGGAAACAGCGTGAGCCGTATTTGGACCATCCGGAGGGGCACCCGCCCCGGTTCTCTGTCCAATCCTCCGACTCCGTCCTGAATGTTTCTTCCCCCGTCGGCGCCTCCTCCATCTCCCCTACCACCAGCCCCACCCCCTCTTCCCCATCTGACAGGAGAGAAAACATATTCCTGTCTTCAGTTCATATTGCCTACCCTACCCAACTGGTAAAGTAATTGTAACTATGTTGTAAATTATAGAAAAAGACAAACAATTTCTATCTGTCCTTGAATGCCCCTCTCCTTAACAGGGACCCCACTAATCTTGCTCAGGGCCCCACAGCCCCCAGACTGTTACATTCACTAAGGAGAAGAAAGGCTTTGAGGGGAAAGTTTAGTGGTGAACACCAGCGAAGACTTGCCTATGACAGGGAGCTGCTCCTGAACCTCATACGCCTCCAGAAAGGGCTCTGGGAAAAGGAGAGGGGTGAGACGGACCGTCAATTTCTATTAAACTAAACTTTATTCATACAGTCTTGGGTCTCTTGCAAAAAGCGACCTGTGATTATAGACATGACATTTCTAGATATGAAATATATTACAAACATGACATTTCACACATGAAATACACTACCAACGTTACATTTATAGACATGAAATACATTACTGATTTGAAAGAATTGTCTACCTAAGAAAGAATAGAAAACTCTAGATAGAAAAACTAAAGATATTTCCCGGTACAAAAAAAGTAAATAGTGTATCCTGCCCTGATTAATGTTGTTTTAGCATGTGGTGTGTGTTGGAGCGTGTGTTTGCGTCTGACCTGTTGCACTGCTCAGGACAAAGGCAGCACAGAGAAGTTGTATGGTCAACATTGCCATGGTGATGATGGGATCCTGTAGTAGAGAAACTAGAAACAGTAAAATTACTAGAAGTAATTTACAATTTACAGTAAAATGAACAAAATCAACCCGAGCTGAAAGAGACGTGCAGCCCCCAAAATTACAGAGAGAATGTTACGTTAAAATAATTACCTGTTGTAGTTTGAATTAGTTTGAATTACAGGTGTATTTCAAAGGTTCTGTTAACTGAAGTGATAGAAGCACTTATATACTTTTAAAACAAGGAAACAAATACACAATGTTGTGCCAGCAATGCTGATTGGTTTCTATAGGGCCATAAATTGTGATTAAATTATGAACAAAGTCCAAAACAACAGGTTTATATAACTTCAGTAGATATTGATAATTATAAATGGCGATTGTAAAACATTTTTGTGGATTACTTCCTGATTTACATGGCAAAGGAAGTTTACAGTCTCTATAGACTATAGTCAGTCTACGTAAAAGTGGTCTGTTAATAGTTAAGGTGTTATACAGTAGATGTCTTCTATGAACATGGACTTGATTAAACAGGTGAAAGTTATCCTACGTTAAAAATTATATGACTACCACAGTTTTGCCAAAATAAATAGCTACTGGAACAAGTAAGTGTAGAATTCACCACAGGAGAATCAATGTTTTATTTTGGATGGTAGTTAACGTTGCTACGACGACGATGGTATCCTGCGTAGACACAGCTCACAGAAAACATCCGTTGGCGTGGTTACCCATTCAGACGTCAGTAAAACACCCACACACCACTTCTGCTCAATTTCATCACTTTATTAAATGAGCCCATATCATCACACACACAGACAGACAGGTGGGTGTTTTATCTCTCCCTCCTCTTCCTCCCTCTTTCATCCCCTCAAAGTTCACCAGGACACCATGAACTCGGAGACAGGAACTGAATGACAATAAGACTGATAAAAGTATCACAGAAAAAAAAATGGTACTGCTTTGACGCTCTCTCTCTCTCACACACACACACTCTCACACACACACACACACACACACACACACACACACACACACACACACACGGGGGTTGATGAACTGGCTCATACTGCAGTGGCTACATGGCGGCCATTTTGAAAATAAAGATAATTCTGAGAGCAGCAGCTAGTCAATGGTCTGGGACTGGGTGGGGGGGGGGGGGGTTACTGTACCCATCTGGTCATCCTTCACATTACAACAGCTCAGATGTAGACCTAGGTCACACACAGAAATCAAGTACCAGGAAGTACCGTTCTGTATCAGTACCGTGTTTGGGGTGCATTTGATTTACCTCTCGGGGTTTGCACTCTTGGCGCTCACCCAACCGGCCGGTCTGACACATGCCCAATAAGTCAGGTGATACAGAACAAGCTGTCCCTGGCGTCAGAGATGCAGCACAGCACCATGGGAGATGGAAGAGCACACGCAGCGAGAAGAGGGAGAGACTCCAACGACAGACAGGTTGGGGACAGAAGCAGTCAATCTCGTTTCTGTATTTACATCTCGGATCAGGACATGAAACAAACAAAACAAACAAAATAAAAAGGTATTTACAAAGGGGATGCATGGTCAAATGAAACTGGTCCGTCTTGACCAGCTCACGTCAAATAGCGGAGGTCAAACGAACACACAGCACTGTAAGAAAAAGGAAAATGACAAAACCCAAACGTGTGATATTTACAGATGTGCAACAAGAGAAGAGAAAGATGCAAGGTAGGCCTGGGAGAAAAGAAATGGCTTCTGAGATGAAAGTAAACATGAGGCGCGTTTGATTTGGCTGTCCCCAAGGTGCAGCTTTGGTGGGATTCGGATTATACTTTTCAGGTAATTAATTGGTCCTTATGCCCAAGCCTAGCCTTCTCTGGGCACCTGCGGGGGAAGCTAAATCGAACACGCCTATAGGTTCTGTAAATCAAGGTCAACAGAGAGGGGTGTGGTTCACACAAGGAGTGGGAGGGTATTACAGAAGAAAAGGCTTGCACTAGAAGCTTTCAAATGGTCAGTACTGAGGACTGATCTAAACCTACAACACTGGCTTTTAAACTGTGCATTTTGGACGGGAGGGTACAGTTAACAAAGATGATACACACACTTATCTTCAGAGACATATAAGCCCCAGCCACACTCTGCCTCTCAGTCTCTCCCACGCACACATACAGGAGGTAGCAACACTACCTCAGGACCGCTAGGAACATCATTATCCACCCTACGACACGAGTAACACGAGCAGACGTCATCCACTCAACCCTGACTCCTATTTCACAGAGCTGAAAGGTATAGACGTGTATCATGGCCAGCTAAAAAAAAAAATTAAAGCAGGAGTCAACTATTCCACTGATTATACTCAATATTCAAAATGGCTGACGCCATTATAAATTCTTCCCATCCACTTGTCCTTTCCTATTATCTAGAAGGCTGCAACACTGATAAAGGTTTCCGTAAGAGAGTGAAAGGTCCAGATTAATCACAGCATGTGATAGTGTGGGTGTGTGCGTGTCATTTCAAACAAGGTCCCGCTGGCAGAATCATTAATGTTAAGACTTCCTCATGGACATTTTTTCTCAGCAATGGTAAATGGCTGACGAGTGCAGCCGGCAACCAATCAAAACATCCGCCCGTTTCCCTCCCGCCCCGCCCCTTATCGATGTTACAATGTTAATGCCCTCTCTCTGAAAACCAATAAAAAATAAGCAATAAATACATTTACATTACGTATGCAAAAGAAAGCAGCTGTCATCGTCTGTTTTCTTTATAATTTAATAAAACGTATAAAAACCACAGCCTTGTTCCGCCGGACCCCTGCGTTCCGCCCCCCCGTCCATCGTCATCCAGGCGACTGACCGGCTCCCAGGACCCCCCAGGACCCCCCCCCCCCCCCCCCCGAGGCCTCATACTAACCAGGACCAACCCTGGGAACAGACCCCCCAACCCCCCCGTCCTCCAGATCGTCTCTGATCTAACGTGATGGGATGGGTTCGAGCACATTCTTCTTCTCTCTCCAGACTGCCGTTAGAGCCCATCAGGTCACGTAAGATCAGCAGTTTCTGTACCGGGAGGTTCGCTTGCTCGGCTGGAAATCCAAACTGAGCCCTGGATTCACGTGAAGAGGAACTCCTGGACAGGCCGACTCTCCTCGCTACCGTGGAGTGTGGTGCACTGGCCGTGAAGTGGTCGTGAAGTCTTCAGTCAAATAAATAAACATGAGTAAAAATTAAAAAAAAGTTGATTTAAAAACTAAAAAAAGAAGAGATAAGTATCCAGAGGACCGGCCCCTCCTGCTGAGCCCCCAGCAGCAGGAACACAACTGAGCCAATAGACCAGGAGTGGGCATGAAATAACACTATGTGTGTGTGTGTGTGTGTGTGTGTGTGTGTGTATGTGTGTTTTTGTCTCTCTCTCGCCATAGTGCTGATCGGGTGTCGGTTGACTGTAACAAACGTTCCCAGTCAGCAATAGAAATAATGGTTTGTTCCACGCATGAACTAATGGTTTGTTCCACGCATGAACTAATGGTTTGTTCCACGCATGAACTAATGGTTTGTTCCACGCATGAACTAATGGTTTGTTCCACGTAGGAACAAAGGGTTTGTTCCACGCATGAACTAATGGTTTGTTCCACGTATGAACTAATGGTTCGTTCCACGTATGAACTAATGGTTTGTTCCACGCATGAACTAATGGTTTGTTCCACGTATGAACTAATGGTTTGTTCCACGTATGAACTAATGGTTTGTTCCACGTATGAACTAATGGTTTGTTCCACGTATGAACAGTACAAAAAGGGGTGGGTCCTAACCAGTGGGAAATGACAAGCAGCATGGAAGAAAGCAGTCCAGGAATTAGGGTGTATGTATGTATGTGTGTGTGTGTGTGTGTGTGCGTGCGTGTGTGTGGAGTTGGGCTGGCAGGCGAGCAGAATGAGGTTGAAGTTGATGTTGAGGTGGATGGTTCAGGTGCTGTTGAGGGATCCAGGCACTGAGCTGTGCTGAGACAAGCCGTCGGAACCGGTACCATCTAGGGTCAGAGGGAAGAGGGGACAGGACAGGGGTCAGGGGTCAGGTTAACTGAAGGGATACGTCCATTTTATACATTCTGTGTATACATGTATCAGCTCTTATTCATCTGTCCTTCCAGGATATTTCAATTTTAATGAACACCGAGTACAATTTGAACACATGCTTTTTAATTCACAAACAGTGCAGGCTCATCCCACCAGAATGTAGGACTGAGCGTCTCAGGCAGGGGTGGGGACCCTGGGGGGGTCAGGGGGCGTCTCAGGCAGGGGTGGGGACCCTGGGGGGGTCAGGGGGGCGTCTCAGGCAGGGGTGGGGACCCTGGGGGGGTCAGGGGGCGTCTCAGGCAGGGGTGGGGACCCTGGGGGGGTCAGGGGGCGTCTCAGGCAGGGGTGGGGACCCTGGGGGGGTCAGGGGGCGTCTCAGGCAGGGGTGGGGACCCTGGGGGGGTCAGGGGGCGTCTCAGGCAGGGGTGGGGACCCTGGGGGGGTCAGGGGGCGTCTCAGGCAGGGGTGGGGACCCTGGGGGGGTCAGGGGGCGTCTCAGGCAGGGGTGGGGACCCTGGGGGGGGTCAGGGGGCATCTCAGGGAGGGGTGGGGACCCTGGGGGGGTCAGGGGGCGTCTCAGGCAGGGGTGGGGACCCTGGGGGGGTCAGGGGGGACATGTCCCCCCCAATATTTGAGAACATTAAAATCCCCCCCCCCCCCCCCCCCCCCCAATATTTAGATTGGGGTAGTGGCATTCAAATGACCATACAGCTGCGTAGAAGATGTCCCCCCCCAAAAAATACTCTTGCAAAATGTCAATGTAAATTAAGCCCTTGTCTTCTACCATAGCAATTGACCTCCAGTCCCAAGCATTAATTTTGCAACATAGTTTGTCTGAGTTAGACTTAGTCTACCCGTTCTGTGCTGCCAGCTCTCTGCAGCCTACAGGGTCCGCTGGGCAAAATCGCTTCATTCAAAAAAAAAATACAAAGAAAAAATAACTTTGATCATTTGATTTGTTTTGGGCGTAGTTCACTGATCTAATTAACGCATTAAAATGACAGCCCTAATCATTTTTATTATTATCATTTGTCTCGTTATTGTGTGCACTATGTATGTATCCAAATGAATATAGGGCAACTCCCTTATCTGTCTGCAACTCTGATGGCATTTATATTTGGCCCAGGTATCCACACGGGTCCCGGGCACACTTTGACGGGGCCTCATTTTTAAAAAATAATTTAGGTTTTGGCTAACTTTAACCCACAATACTGCTCCTTGAAACTTGGCAGACTAAATGGCCAGTTAGTGACTGTGTGCCCCAGCGGGTATCAGAACTAGTGTTAATGTATGACCCATGCCCCAGCGGGTATCAGAACTAGTGTTTATGTATTACCCATGCCCCAGCGGGTATCAGAACTAGTGTTAATGTATTACCCATGCCCCAGCGGGTATCAGAACTAGTGTTTATGTATGACCCATGCCCCAGCGGGTATCAGAACTAGTGTTTATGTATTACCCATGCCCCAGCAGGTATCAGAACTAGTGTTAATGTATTACCCATGCCCCAGCGGGTATCAGAACTAGTGTTAATGTATTACCCATGCCCCAGCAGGTATCAGAACTAGTGTTAATGTATTACCCATGCCCCAGCGGGTATCAGAACTAGTGTTAATGTATTACCCATGCCCCAGCGGGTATCAGAACTAGTGTTTATGTATGACCCATGCCCCAGCGGGTATCAGAACTAGTGTTTATGTATTACCCATGCCCCAGCGGGTATCAGAACTAGTGTTAATGTATTACCCATGCCCCAGCGGGTATCAGAACTAGTGTTTATGTATTACCCATGCCCCAGCGGAGGCGCATAACATGCCAGAACGCCTGCGGCAGGTATTGGTATTATGGTTCAAAGTGTTTTTTCCAGCGATCCTTATTAATATAAGATTGATTGATCTAGGAAAGCAGTTTTGTACACTCTTGGCTGGCTGTTGGAGTTGAGCCATAGGCTGCGCATGGATTTGTCCCACAGACCCACTCCCTCCTCGAGAGAGAGAGAGAGTGTGTGTGTTTGTGTGTGTGTGTGTGTGTGTGTGAGAGAGTGTGTGTGTGTGTGTGAGAGAGAAGGACCGAGATGGCTATGTGGCACACTGCACCTGCAATCACAATGTCCATGAGTGACACGTTTATTATTTCACATTCCATGTATAATTTTTTTAATGCTTTAATTACTTTTTGTACTTTTCAAGAAGGGGTAGTAATGCAAAAACTACACTAAGTCAAACGTAACCTGCATGCATTTAAATCTCGCCACCATTCGAGGGCTTAGAACCAGAGGGGCGTAAGTGGCATTTGGCAAACTTTACACGAGAGCCAAAACAAAATATGACCAAACTTAAATCAACTATATATATTAACTTTCAGCCAAGACATTGGAATCACATTCACATATACTTCAAAAACATTCTAAAAAATAAAAAATATGGTAAAAAAGTAAAACGCCTTTTTGGCACCAACAATCTCAAATTGTTAGTCTGGACGTGTGGGGCATGGCTGCTGAAAAAAACAATGTTTCAATTAAAAATTGACAACATTTTTTGTTTTAATCTTGATGATTACAGCTTACAGCTCATGAAAATAAAAAATCCAGTATCTCAAAATATTAGAATATAACTGAAGAGCAATCAAAAAAATTATTTATAATACAGAAACGCCGACCTTCTGAAAAGTATGTTCATTTAAGCACTCAATACTTGGTCGAGGCTCCTTTTGCACGAATTACTGCATCAATGCGGCGTAGACCACGAGTAACTATGCCATGAAGAGACACCACGATTCGCCCATAGGTGGCGTTATAATAAGCAATTTAGTACACAAAGCTGGCATTTCCACACCGTTGGACGAAAGTGTATGATACCTGGTACACTTACATGATACCTGGTACACTTACGTCCTTCCTCATGGGGAACGACTGCCATTTGGACCCATGATTTCCGCCATGATGGATTTGGCTTGCAGGTTGAAAATTTGGCAAAACCTACAAAAAGTCTCTCATTCATATACCCCAAGTTGAAATTTCTTCAAAGTGAAATTTCACACATATTTAGGGTGCATTTCTCCTTATATTAAGGCTGTGCAATAAAATCAATATAGCAATACATCGCTAATTTTTTTTCTTTCTGAGATACTGTATCGATTTTCTGCGGTACAGTAAAAAACAGGAAAATATACAGAACAAGGGGATAGATATAAATATATAAAATGAACGAACGACACGTTCTGAAAATCCTCCAATGTAGCCAACGGTGCAGGAAACACCGCACCAACTTGGGCCACCGACACAACGCTCACGGACATTCATGATGGCCGATTACTGGCCCAGTCAGGGCTCTTAACTAACTTTTTCCACCATCCTCCTGGAACCGTCCCGAAAAAAATCTATCTGAACTGTCCAGAAATGGATGAGGATCGTACCGAATTGACAATCTTTCCTTTGCTACATTATCACAGACCTGACAAATTTGAAGAAAGTCTTGGAGAACCACCAATAAAGAAGGGATCTGGGGATCATCCCATGGAGGTATTCCTCCCACACAAAAATGAGCATCAAACTAGGGATGGGATGATATGTACTTCTTGATACAGGGTCCATGATCCGATAGTCACGGTAAGATATCAATAAAACAAGATAAAGTACTTATTTCACCTGTATCACATTTCACCTAAAGTAGTTATTTCACCTGTATAAATAAAGGTAAATGAAAATGAAAAGTACACAATAATACTTATTGTGAGAGTGCTCTACGACAATGGGGCGTGATATTGCCTTTTCAGCATAGATATGAATTAACTAGAGAAGCAAACCAGGTTTATCACAGAGGGGGATGTGGATGGCATTGCCTATGCAGAGCTTAAACCAGTTGCCCTGTCTCCCAACTCTAAAATCTATTAAGCTAGCACTACTAGTACGTAGCTGGCTAATAAAACTGGTAATTAATGCAATGTGTGTAATGCATAATAATATGCTAAGACAGTCTATCATCAGATAAATACACGACACAAAATGCATGATAACTGTAACTACTGTCTGGTGTTATGGTGGTCGGTCACACCATGATAACTGTAACTACTGTCTGGTGTTATGGTGGAGGTCACACCATGATTACTGTAACTACTGGCTGGTGTTATGGTGGAGGTTAGTCATACCATGATTACTGTAACTACAGGCTGGTGTTATGGTGGAGGTTAGTCATACCATGATTACTGTAACTACTGGCTGGTGTTATGGTGGAGGTTAGTCATACCATGATTACTGTAACTACTGGCTGGTGTTATGGTGGAGGTTAGTCATACCATGATTACTGTAACTACAGGCTGGTGTTATGGTGGTGGTCGGTCACACCATGATTACTGTAGTGCAAGTTACAAGTAGTTTGCTTGAATATAAGTATTGTAAATTGCTTTGGATAAAAGTGTCAGCTACCTGACTAATGTAATGTAATACTTATTGTAAGTCCCTTTGGACGAATGTAATGCACTGTAAGTACGGGCAGGTGATGGAGTCGTACCGTGAGAGGAAGCGGAGGTTTGTGCGCGGGCGTGGGGAGGGATGAGGGCGGAGTTGAGCTGCGGCTGGATGGACAACTCTGGAGGGAGGTAGACAGAACGAGACAGAGGGGGAACAATTCAAAAACGAGGTTAAAGCACCACCGTTTGATCGTGTGTGTGTGTGTGTGTGTGTGTGTGTGTGTGAGAGAGGGAGTGTGTGCGTCAAAGCAGTACCATTTTTTTTCTGTGATACTTTTATCAGTCTTTTTTTGTCATTCAGTTCCTGTCTACGAGTTCATGGTGTCCTGGTGAACACGTGTGTGTGTGTGTGTGTGTGTGTGTGTGTGTGTACCGGTGGTGCTGAAGTTGAAGAGCAGGGGCAGGTCTCGTCCGCTGGGAAGCCGTGCGTTGGGCTGGCGCAGCTCGTCGAAGAAGGTGTGAGCGCAGGCCTCCAACGGGGAGAGGCGTGTGACGGGGGTGTACTCCAGCAGACGGGAGCACAGAGCGATGGCCTCGGGGGGGGTGCGAGGCTTAAACACCTGGGGGGGTGGGGGGGTCTTATTAGTCTGGCTGACTCATCTCAACGTCTTATCTGGACGTCTTATCTGCGTCTACGAGAGAAGCAGCGTGGGTGTGGACTGAAGCACCTACCTTGGTCCAGGGGTGGGCCTTGATCTGGGGGAACTTGAACTCTGTGTAGTTGGGGTTCATCTCCCGGATCTGTTCCCTGGTGGGGGTCCCTAGAACCTGGGGGGGGGGGGGGGGGGGGCAGGGAGTGTGGGGGGGGGGGGGGTGTGCGTCAGTATACACACAGTAGCTCTTACCCCTCTAGCACCAGTACCAAAACCATACATACCCTTCCCTCTCCTCCATACTTTTACACACACACACACACACAGTAGACTACCACCCACACACTACTCATCATGCGCGCGCACACACACACACACACACACACACACACACACACACACACACACACACACACACACACACACACACACCTTGATGATCTCCACTAGCTGGTCCACGCCGCTGTCTCCAGGGAAGATGGGCTGTCCCAGCAGCAGCTCCGCCAGCACGCAGCCCGCCGACCAGATGTCGATGTTGGCCGTGTAGTCCGTGGCGCCGAAGATGAGCTCCGGGGCGCGGTAGTACCGCGAGCAGATGTACGACACGTTGGGCTCCCCGCGAATTAGTTGCTTGGCGCTGTGGCCAGGGGTCAGAGGTCAGAGGGGTCGAGGCACACGACACCCATATTCGACTGACTGATTAATAGACTGACTGGTTAATAGACTGACTGGTTAATAGACTGACTGGTTAATAGACTGACTGGTTAATAGACTGACTGATTAATAGACTGACTGATTAATAGACTGACTGATTAATAGACTGACTAATAGACTGACTGATTAATAGACTGACTGATTCGTGTCGGCGTTGAACACCGCCTCACCTGCCAAAGTCACAGAGCTTGAGGATGGCCGTCTCCGGGTCCACCAGCAGGTTCTGGGGTTTGATGTCCCGGTGACACACGCCCTGGGAGTGGATGTAGGCCAGGCTACGGAACAACTGGTACATATACACCTGGGAGGGGGGGGGGGGGGGCAATATGGCTGATGGTCAGACACCGGACATTAACGTTGATGATTAGCTGTACACACTGACAGAGTGATAGAGAGAGAGAAGAGAAGAGAGAGAGAGAGAGGGAGAGAGAGAGAGAGGGACAGAGAGGCTGAGGGTTCAACAAGAGAGAAGTAAAAGGCAGTGAAAAGCAGAGGTTGAACAGAGGGAGAGAGAGAGAGAGAGAGAGAGAGAGAGAGAGGGAGAGAGAGAGAGAGAGAGAGGAACAGAGGGAGAGAGAGGGAGAGAGTAAAGGTGGTATAGAGTTGAACAGAGGGAGAGAGAGAGAGAGAGGAACAGAGGGAGAGAGAGGGAGAGAGTAAAGGTGCTATAGAGAAGAGAGAGAGAGGAACAGAGGGAGAGAGAGGCTGAGGGTGAACAGAGGGAGAGAGAGAGAGAGAGAGAGAGAGAGAGAGAGAGAGAGGGAGAGAGAGAGAGAGAGAGAGAGAGAGAGAGAGAACAGAGGGAGAGAGAGGGAGAGAGTAAAGGTGGTATAGAGTTGAACAGAGGGAGAGAGAGAGAGAGAGGAACAGAGGGAGAGAGAGGGAGAGAGTAAAGGTGCTATAGAGAAGAGAGAGAGAGGAACAGAGGGAGAGAGAGGGAGAGAGTAAAGGTGCTATAGAGAAGAGAGAGAGAGGAACAGAGGGAGAGAGAGGCTGAGGGTGAACAGAGGGAGAGAGAGGGAGAGAGAGAGTAAAGGTGCTATAGAGAAGAGAGAGAGAGAGAGAGAGAGAGGAACAGAGGGAGAGAGAGGGAGAGAGTAAAGGTGGTATAGAGTTGAACAGAGGGAGAGAGAGAGAGAGAGGAACAGAGGGAGAGAGAGGGAGAGAGAGGGAGAGAGTAAAGGTGGTATAGAGTGAACAGAGGGAGAGAGGGAGAGAGAGAGGAACAGAGGGAGAGAGAGGGAGAGAGAGGCTGAGGATGAACAGAGGGAGAGAGAGGGAGAGAGTAAAGGTGGTAGAGAGAGGGTTACCTTGACGTAGATGATGGGTATGATGCTCTTGGCCTTATTGAAGTGGCGGGCCACCCTGTAGACCGTCTCTGGGACAAAATCCAGCACCAGGTTCAAATACACCTCATCCTTCTGCATAGCAACGAGAGAGAGAGAGAGAGAGAGAGAGAGAGAGAGAGAGAGAGAGAGAGAGAGAGAGAGAGAGAGAGAGAGGAGATAAGAGTGATGTCTGGTGATGACTATATTCATAAGCAGCAGACTGGTGAGGAAATGTCTACGATTTCACTAACAGAACAATAATATGTTAAACAATATGTATGAAATAAATGCTTCCTACTGAAATAATATAAAAGTAGGAAAAGGGCTTATTTTAAAAAAGATGGAAGTAAAACAAAAGATTCAGATGAACAAGGAAGACGACATTTGACCTGGTTAGTGCTTACCGTAAATCCTCTAATATAGGCCTGCCTCCAATAAAGGCCTGGGGCTCTCTGCAGCTCAGGAAATAAAGGCCCTGGCCACTATTAGAGGATTTACGGTAGTTCAGAAAGGAGTGTGGGACACCGATGTACCTTCTCTCCGCTGGAGTAGAAGAAGTAGCGTAGCCGGACGATGTTGCAGTGATCCAGTTTCCTCATGATCTGGAGCTCCCGGTTCTACACAGGAGACAGACAGCACAGCACCGTGAGCAGTGGTACTGTACCACCCGGGCCCAAATCTATCAGCACCGTGAGCAGTGGTACCACCCACACCCGGGCCCAAATCTATCAGCACCGTGAGCAGTGGTACTGTACCACCCAGACCCGGGCCCAAATCTATCAGCACCGTGAGCAGTGGTACTGTACCACCCACACCCGGGCCCAAATCTATCAGCACCGTGAGCAGTGGTACTGTACCACCCAGACCCGGGCCCAAATCTATCAGCACCGTGAGCAGTATCACCCAGATCCCTCCAAAAGGAGATCTCTGTCTCAAAGAGACAATAAATAAAAGGTTAAATAAATTGCAAAAATCAAGATTAGATAAAATAAATACTGTTTGGAACCATTTCAATCAATCTGTGCTTGAATTATCTAGTTTAGCACAAAAGAGCCAAATGGGCTCACTGACCTCACCCACCTGACACTAATCCCCAATCCCAATACTCACCCTTGGCCCTAGCTCCTAGTTTTGGAGTGCCCTCGACTGGGTAGTGGCCCTTCAGAACGGAGCCACAAGGGACAGAGGTTGAAATCTTTACCTAAGAAATGGGACACCACTCGCTACGTCTTCAATCGGAATTTTATTAGATGCCTGATTTTCCGTGGAGTCTCTAGGATGTTACAGTACGATTACTATTATTACAGTGTCAGCCAGGAAGCATGCTTACACATCGTCATCAGTCCTGTCCATAGAAATGCACTGATATCAGATGAGCGGATAAGTGCAGAAAATTTGCTGCTAGATTATTTTTCGGACTTCATGGAATCAACTGTCACTCAAAATTTGTTGTTACGCAAAGTTCTATTGATTAGATTAGATCCAAAAATGCACCGTAGCCAACAAGAAATTTACTGGAATATCAAAATACTGTTAAGTTAGGCTAACAACAAAATGCAGTTGACATTGTGAAGAGATTTTTTTTTCTGAAATGCATGTCATAACGATCCAATGACATGTTCCTTTACATCTAAATTAAACTAAGTTATTCCATGGATTTTACAATTTTTGAATGATTATTTGCAAAGATATTGGGCTTCTTTCCCATGTTTTTAAACGGCACCGGCAGCTATGTTTCATATCACTGCCTCGGTTCGCAAAGCATTGTGTGGGTTTGCATCTACCCCTCGGTTTCAAGTCAGCATCTGAAAACCCTCGTTTTGGAGGGCTGTTTGAACGTCCACTAGCCCTCGATATTCCCCCTAGCCATAGAAGATAAAAGGAATGGGAAAGGAACACACTACCCTACGCGTGAACGCGCAAAAGGCCAAGGGCTAGGGCCAAGGGGGGGTATTGGGATTGAGCCTAAAGCTAATGCTTTCTTCTACAAAAACTCTGACTGGATCCATACATTGAGGTTCTGGCTCTACACCTGGAAGCTCCTGCCCTGTAGACATCTGCCTAGCCTACGGAATGGCAATGGGGATAGACAGAGCACTGTACCTTGAACATAAGGGGAATAAAGCACCATGCAGGAAGGACAGATGCATAGAGGAACTCAGAAACCCAGCGAGTTTCTATGGAACCGTAAGGGGGGTAGACTGGGGTCCTGCACAGCCGGAGAGAAGCTCCATACCTTGAACCTCTTGTCCTGCAGCACCTTCTTGATGGCCACCATCTCCTGGCTGTCTGTGAGGCGCGCCTGGTAGACTACGCCGAATGAGCCGTTGCCGATCACCTTGATGTCTGTGTACGACACTTCCTGCGGGCGGTCCGGGCCCTGGCCGGGCGTGGCCACCACCGTCGTCACCTTCCCACTGTCTCCTAGGAAACAAGGGGAGGGAGAGACACAGAGACAGACAGAGAGAGAGAGAGAGGGAGGGAGAGAGAATGGGAAATGACATCATGAATGGGATGGGGTCAGATGGAGATCTAAGGCCTGTATTCACACTAGAGTCTTGGAGTAGGAGATGCTGATCTTGGATCAGATCTTTTCCTGCCAGTGCTATTTAATCAACGATGACCTGAAAGACAAAACTGATCCTACATCTGCATTCCTACAGAGACTCAATGGGGACCCTAACTAAGACAGTGGACACCCTGCATTTCTATCATGTCTATCATCACCTTTTAGACAGTTATTCCAATCCACTGGAAAGTCTATTGCAAGCTGTGTAAGGAGAAAAGATATCATTCATGTGTCAGATCAAAAAACAATCCTTTATCCTTTAATCCTAAACAATCCTGATTTTTTCAGCTGGGATCCTGGTCAAATGCAATTATCTTGGACCCAGTGGCGCCATGCTAACGCCACACGCCCGGGTGAATGACATCAACACCTTCTAACCATGTCCAGTGGATGCCCCACTGTCACCAGCAGACCTCCCGGAGTCCGATAGATACCCCTGTGTCTGCTGTGGATGTCGTAGCATGTCCGTAGAATGTTCTCTCTCCTATGATGCTTTTAGCCTCTCTTACTCTGAAATGTAATTTTATGTAATGTATTGCTTTATAAATGTTCGTAGCAGGTAGACAAACATACTCCTGGAGCTTGCTCGATCGCCTTGTTGAGAGGGGTCAGGGAAGAATTTTTACAGCTCACTTATCTGGCCCCCGGGTGATCACTGTTTTTTTGCTTCCCTCTGGAATATGTAGGGGTGGGTCGTATGCCCACCTCCCTTGTTCTCTGTAAAGCGCATCGTGTTGCCTCTGGGTATGAAATGCGCTATACAAATAAAGCTTTGATTGATTGATTGATTGAGCACAGGTGGAGTCATAGCGTAGACGATGAGTGGAAAAATGACCCACCTGTCGTGTCCTCCATCTAGTGGCTCCTGCGCCACGACAAGAGACGGTTCTACCATTACTCAACATGGGACAGACGGACTCACTGACAAGACAGCAAGGCTCAGGTTGCCTTCCAGGCTAGTCCCAGGCCTACCTCCTGTCATGTTCTTATGTAACCACTGAGAAGAGTGGGCTAACTGACCTTGTGTGTCTCACAAAGGGGAGCCCAGCAGCCTCTCACTAACCTTAGTTCATATCAACCTCACAGAATCAACCCACCAAACCTAACACGTTGTTTATTGAACACGTCAGTAAGCCTGTTGGGTCATCACTAGCACCCATGTCTTTTTGGCTTGTATGATATCCATTCCTGAGTTTGCTGGTTGCCCTGAGGGACAATAGACATCCAATATGGCTGTTGGTCATATCTGTTACACATGTACCCAGCAAACACACTACCCAGTGCATAGTGACCTGGGTCATAGAGTTCTCTCTCACATACTGTGTGCTATAAGTGTGTGTGTGTGTGTGTGTGTGTGTGTGTGTGTACGCAGCAGCCTGTTTGTGTTTCAGTCTCTGGACACAGAGAGTGAAGTAGACATTAACTGTAGACTGGCAGGGAGACGACATCTACTCTGCACTGAGAATTGCCCACCGTCTGGGCTCATATCTCTCTCACACACACTCACAGTAACGCCCTCTTCATTCTACCATGCACTGCAAGCAATCATTTCAATAAAAAGTCAGGTAAATGGAATTGATGTGTTTGCAAACCACACATTATATAACCCCCCCAGTATTGCCCCAACAGGAGAAGCTATCTTAAAGCATCCCTTTAAATCGATAGGCTACCTGTCGCTAGACACTTTATGTAATGTGAACTTTGAACCCTTGTCATCGCTCATCGTCAACCTTCACACTCTGCAGAACCACACTGGGCATATTGATGACTATTATCTAGGTGGATACGCTACTAATGTGGCAGTACAGATAGTGAGCTAGCTAACAACTAGCCATTGCAGGCGTTGGTTCACTTGTAGCTGAGAAGCTGAGAAAGCTTGCTTGCTGCTTTCCACATATCCTTCTATCTAGGGCCCAATTCCATATCCTTCTATCTAGGGCCCAATTCGATATGTACTCAGCCAAGTTAGATTCTCCTAGATAACTAAGCGCTCTTAACTAAAGAGCAGACAAAACGGTTACATAGCTAGTGTTTAACTAAATAATATGTTAAGAAAATGTATTGACCAACAGATGCAAAACAGCCTGCCGAGCTGGCTAGCTCTAGCTTGCATAGAAACCCACTTTCCTGTAGCCTCAGCTGCAAACCTGAGCTAGTCTGGGTAGCTACCTGGCTAACTGTCGGTTGGCTTAAACCACAAATGCGATTTCTTGCATTAAAGATATGAAACACCATATATATATATATACATAAACAATGCTTGAATTGAATACTTTTCGCAGTACACAACAAATCAGCTAGCTCGCTAGCTAGCAAGTACGTACTGGCCAGCTTGAGATTGGAGCATCCCGCCGAGCTGCTCCCCGAGGCCTGCGCGACCCCGGACTTTCCTGAGTTGCTCCCCACGGCAGCGGCTGGTCCTGCGGGTGCGGCGGCGGCTCCGGGTGGCTCAGCGAACGAGCTGGTTCTGGGCCGCCCGCTGCCGCTCATATCTCTGCGCAGGGGTAGCGGGGCGGGAGGCTTTGTGTTCACTATTTCGGGCCAAGTGAATTTCAGTTATGCTTCTTTTTTTTAACAGCAATAATCGTTGAGATACAGAGAGAATTGTCGCCCGCTCCGACGAGTCCTCCCTTTTGCTGGTCGTCGGGGCTGTTAAGGACTGACAGATCGCATTGCCTCCTGGGATATGGAGTTCGAGGTAGCTGCTGCCTAGGTCTGCTCCCTTGTCTTTCAAAGAGCAAAACAACTACACGGTTTGAATGCCACTTCTGAGTTCGACCAGAGGTGGCGCTATCCATGCTGTGATTTCTACCATGTTATAAATAGATTTCTTCACAAAGGGGTGCAATAGAAAAATATAGAGTATACGAGGGTATAGCTGGGAGCTAGGTAGGCCACATTGTATATAAAATATCCTATCCAGTTTGATTTCTTTCATTAATACAATATGTCAATTTATACAGTACACTGTAATTTGCCAACCCACCCTTTCACATTATCAATAGACTAGACCTACTAGCCCGTTATACTAGCAGACTACACTGCTTGAAAAATCCATTAAGGCTGAAGGTGACCAATATAAGTCACTGAATGTCTAGGCTAAAAGCATCTGGTAAGTGGTGTTACAAGAGTTCCCTTTGACTCCATCCTGAATATATGCCTATAGGCTACAGCAATGTACCGTACACCCACAGAACACAAGACATGTCAGCTGATCACAACCAAGTCAAAGAAAGATACAGAAAGCAGGGCATTGTTTAGGTCTTTAATATTTTCAATATTTAGTCGTTTTTTTGTTTAGAAATATTGCACATGGTCAACATGCCTTTTGATGAGCTTGCACCCATCTCTCTCATTCTAAAATTCCTTCTCCAAAGTAAGAACAGTTTCTTTTAAACACAATCATACAGTGTACACACACACATATGTGTGTGTGTGTGTGTGTGCGTGTTTGTGTGTGTGTGTGAGAGAGAGAGACAGACAGAGAGTGAGAGAGAGCTAGAGAGAGAGAGAGAGAGAGAGAGAGAGAGAGAGGGAGAGAGAGTGCACACATGCATGTATGTGGCCACATGTCAAGAGGACTTCACACCCAAAATATTTCAGTGACTCTTTGATAAGATGCATGTGTTTAATCCTGAATTATCTGATGCTATAACAGTCAAAATAGCACAGAAACACTTCCTCTAGAATATAAGGATAGTAACCAGGTTGATTATGTATTATTGTATGGTGTGTGAGAGAGAGAAACAGGGGTCAGAAGTCCTGAACCAAAGTCCACATATGCATAAGCCCAAACACACACACACACGCACACACACACACGCACCTATATCACATAATATGGAAATAATATATTTTTCACACACACATCCAACTGTATACACAGAGAAATGAGGATATACCCATATTCTAACTACCCCCACTCTTCACCAAGCTTGTGAAGAGGCAAAAGTGCTATTTGAAATTTTCTTTGACTTTTAGTTAGTTATATGCTCTTCTACAATCTCTTCAATAATATCCATTTCTGATATTTGTCTTCTTTATAACATAGTTATTATGATGGGTCTTCTGTACTGTAAAATATCTATGGCACAGACCCAAATAACGCACCGCACCACCAATTTCAAATGTCCTATTGCACCATGACTGTGAAAGAAATAAAGTGTCAGAGAGAAAGAGGAGGGACTAGGAGGAAGAGGGGGGGGGGGGGGGGGGGCAGGTGAAGAAGAAGAGGAGGAGGAGGAGGGGGCTCTAGAGAATGCCCCCCAGGATTGGTCTAGGATCTGCTTTTCCTGATCGAACCCTAACCAGAACCATCCTGAGCTACAATATCGCTGACCCAGGACCAGTGCTTAAGGGCACTTTCTAACCACACCGGAGAGACCTGGGACAGGGAGGAAGGGGGGGGGGGCGGGCAGATGGAAAGGGGTCTCCAAGTGTAAGAAAGATAAGGGAGATAGATCGTTAACACGACGTAACAAGATTATAATTCTACTAAAAACAACAATCTCTAAAAGCAATACTTTCCTGATTTAAATTGCAGTCAGAGACCGCACGTTGTGCAAACACCTGATTTTGACGTTTAAAAATAAACAGTCCCCGCCCCCTCCTCAGTGTGTCTGGTGAGAAGTCACGAGAGAAGAGGAGGGGCTTCTAGTGGGCGGGGCCCCAAGCGCTCCCTGTCCCCTTCTAGAAAGTTTATGCTTGAGAAACACCACTGAGCCACAAGAGCAACAGGCCACATGAAACTTGTTATTTCCACAGCAACAATACAATAGAAAGCAACATATCCACTCGGTGACTCGTAGAGGAACTTGGTTAAAAATCTTTGTTTGTTTGTTTGTTTGTCAGTTCAGTCTCCCCCGGGGGGGTGTTGTCGCCATGGTGACTGGCCGCTGATTGATGGGATCAGGCGGTCTCCATCTGAGCCAGCCAATGACAGCAGACAAACCTCTTCTTCTGTGCTTCTCTCGTCTCTGTGGGAGCCAATCGGTGTTGTGGTTGTTGCTTGCTGAAGCGTCATACCCCCAATTTTTACACAGTATCTCTGACTGGGGCCCACAACCTCTAGCCAATGGGGACTCACAATGTCTGTCATAATGGCAATAACAGGGTGAATGATTGGTCAGTGACTGGAGTTCCACCTCCTCTTTCTCAAGGAGGAAATGGAGGAGGTCTATCCATGCTTGACTATTTTTCTACAATCACTAAAAACTGTGCAGGCCAGTGGCTTGGTCAGGCGAGGTTGGGTTGGGTTGACAGACTGTGTGTGTGTTTGTGTGTGCGCGCGCATGTGTGCATGTGTACAGTATGTGTTTCTGTGTGTGTGTGTGTGTGTGTGTGTGTGTGTCTGTGTGTGCAGAGAGTATGTGTCCAATTCAGTGCTGTCTTTTTTTGCAGCATAGAGGGGCTGTGGAATTATCAGTGGAGGTCAGAGGTCATCATCAGTTCTCCCCCCCACAGGACTGAGGAGTAGGGGGGAGGAGGTTTGGGGGGTGGGGGTGGAGGGGGGGGTCAAGTCACTTGACGCATCTGCGACAAAGAGTGACAAAGTGCTGTTGTGTATGATTCTGGTGACAGATTTCCGGACTGCCATCCAAGAGTAACAGTCTGATTTGGTGGGAGGTGTGTGTCTGTGTGTGTGTGTGTGTTTGTAGTCGCTTTGTACAAGCCAGAGATTGCACCAGGCTGCACGAGCATGTGTGTATGGGAATTTGTGTGTCAATATTTATATATGTGTGTGTGTGTGTGTGTTTGTGTGTGCGTGCAAGAGAGAGAGAATGTGTATAACAGAGTCTCTGTGTGAAACTACAAACTACTAATGTGCTGAGAGCGACGTCAGGGCTGAGCTGACGCTGCGTGGAGTCCTATTACCACACGAGGACATGCTGGGGTCAACACTCATCTCTCTCTCTCTGTCTCTCTGTCTCTCTGTCTCTCTCTCGCTGATAACTAGCTGTCCTTCGCTCTACGTTTCGCTCCGCCCCTTCTCCCCTTGCTCCGCCCCTCCCCCGTCCTCTCCGGCCGGAGCGGCGCTGGCGCCCGCGGGGACCCCTGGCAGCACCCCGGGGTCGGGGGTGCCGGGCGTGGCCGTCTGCATGATCTTCTGCCGGACCTCGCGGATCTTCAGCTGCAGGCACACCTTGGTGGGGAAGGTGTCTGAGTAGCGAGCCTGGAAGCTCGCAGTCGCCTGGGCTGGTGGGGGCGACAGTAAAACAGTATTACTACAGCTACACTAGAACTGTACTACAACTGCCATAATAGTATTACTACAACTACACTAGAACTATACTACAACTGCCATAATAGTATTACTACAGCTACACTAGAACTGTACTACAACTGCCATAATAGTATTACTACAACTACACTAGAACTGTACTACAACTGCCGTAATAGTATTACTACAACTACACTAGAACTATACTACAACTGCCGTAATAGTATTACTACAACTACACTAGAACTGTACTACAACTGCCATAATAGTATTACTACAACTACACTAGAACTATACTACAACTGCCATAATAGTATTACTACAACTACACTAGAACTATTACACTAACTGCCGCGCTACTGAGCTCCTCCTGCTA